>NC_135494.1:27663414-28263414 GCF_052094955.1 Ictidomys tridecemlineatus
TTCATCTTAAAATTAAACCCTTTTTTCTTTAGTTCTGCTGTGAGGTGACAGGAGTCAATTGGAATGATTTTTCCAGCATATTAATTTTTGCATGGATTTATTTTCATAATCCAGATGGGCTTATATTATTTGTAGGCTCATTGAAGAATGGATTAGTTGCCAAAGTCATTGAATGTTATTTGTCTGGGCTGAAAGTTATATTTTAAAATCTCAGACTATGGGCAGAGATTTCTGAGCCCCTTAAATAACACCTCAAGCCTGAAGTAAAAGAAGTAAGTCAGTTTTCTTTCCTATGTCTAATTTTCCTCTCCTTCTAGGTTCAGCTGTACATAATTGTCCAAGACCTGTGATTAAATGCTTTCAAATGATGATTTTATAAACACCTTAGTTTAGAATTTTTCAGTAAATTGAGAAAACTGTTTCTTGTGGGACCTTGTTAATATTCTCATTTTTTAAATATTGTTATTCTAAATAAACCAAAGGTTGTGTTACTTTGTTATACTTCATTAAGAATAGAAATTATTATTCTAAGTAGTATTTTATTGCTTTGTGGTTTGAATGAAGATGATTTATTACTAGGTTGAGTTGTACAATCATCTACTCTGCACAATGCTGTAGGGTTTCTCTGCAGATGGCTTTTCTTTCTCACAGAATAACAGGTTGAGTTGTCATTACAGTGTTCTGGATTATGTGTTGTAATTTTTTTATCTGAAGATATACCCAAGACTCTTTGTAGAGTTGCTAAATGCCTCTTAAGAAGTCTACAGGTGGTGAGTAGCATCTCTAGTGCTGGAACCCAGGTTTTCTAACTTACAGCTGAAAACTGGTTTTCACTACAAAATTTCTCAAAGCATTTCCAGAAAATAAAGTCATTGTATCAACTAAACAAAAGTTAGATGTTTGTTACAACAGCAAATAATTATTTGGTGTTTAGTTTGGCGTTGCATGGATTGACTCTTAAAAATTGAGAAAGTAGATAAATGCTTAATAAAAAGAGCCAGCACTAAAATCAGCAGGCGAGAGACATTGTAAATGTGTACACAGCTAATTGCCAGAGGAATTAGACAATATTCACCAAAAGTTTCAATATTAAAGAAAGATGATTATAGGTACAGAAAATTTAAAATAAGCTGATGCAAAAAAAAAAAAAGAGCAACCCCCATGCCTCTGTCGTAAGAACAGCCATCTTCCTAGGCTGTGCTCAGTGAAGAAACTGTCCTTTGCAAGCTCATAAATTACCCCAATATTTATGCTTTGCAGTGAAGTGTTTGTTCTGTATCTTCTTCAAAAATTGAGGGAAAATGTACATGACTGTTACTCTGGTTAACTCCGGTTCATGTCCATTCAATGTCATAATGGCTCTTTCTGCTCTACTCAAAGCACACTGAGTTTCCAGATTATGAATTGGAATATTTGCACACCCCCCCTGCCACCCTCCCCCCCCACACACACAGAAAGAGAGAGAGAGAGAGAGAGAGAGAGAGAGAGAGAGAGAGAGAGAGAGAGAACACATAGCCACATAGCCCATTGCCTTGAGTTACTATTTCTTGGTCCAACACACTTTGAAGGAACTTGTGCCTCATGTGGGTCCAGGAAGAGATTGAGGCCTGGTTACCTGAAGTCCTGCTGCAATTTGCCCATTTCATGAGCTGTGCTTCATAAATACTTTCTTGTGTTTTCTCAGGATGCTTTCTGGGCAAGTATTGCTCTGGGCTCCATGACATCAGCTTGGGTGAGCCTTGAAGTGACAGGTGAGGAGATTTTACACTATTATTTCATTGAACATGTGACTGGTAACAAGCTTGTTTTCAAGACCTTTCCTGAAACTCCTTTCAGAATCAGTAGTTAGAGACCGGTACCTTAAGATCTCTCTTTTTGAAAAGTATTGGCAAGTGACTAGGCTAAATCACAAGTTTTTTATCATTGTAAATAATGTTTCAGTATATGCAAGTATATCTGGGTATTTAGGAATTTATTCTTAGCTGAATAATGTGTAAAATTTTTAGTTTTATTCTGCATAGATTTTGTAGTTGTTCTGAGATAGGTTTCACAGGAGCATCATGTAAGGGCTCTGTGTTATGGAATAACACCAGGCAGATACACTTTGTTATTTATCTGTCCCATAAACATTTATTGCTTGCCTTCTGCTAGTGTAGCTGTGCTTGGTATGAGGGACACAGATTCAGAAAGACCTTGGCCCAAAGGTGCTCTTTTTACCTTTTAGGACATTTCTGTTTATCTCAGTGAAGACACAAATAGTTAAAGAGAGAAAAAAATATATAGGACATTTCTGAGAAACAAATAGGCTTCCACGAGATAAATGTTAGCCATGACTCCATTACCAGTCAGCAGCAGTCGGTGCAGAACCAAAAAACAGCATCTGTAAAGTGAGAAGGTGAAAGAACTTGGCATTTACACTGGCTTTTAAGTACCATAGCAGAGAGGACAGTGTTGAATGTACAAAATAGTGTGAAGTTAGCTGCTTAGGCAGAAGCCATGTCACAGAGGGCTTTTTGCAGTGTGCTTCTATTCTGTAAGGGAGAAGAGCTTGCAGTGTGCTGAGAAGGAAGGTAATAGTCTCAGGTCCCTGCACTGGGGAAGGTGTACTGTCCTGCCCAGGGGATAGACAGTGAGTTTCGTCCCTATTCCTGGTCAGAAAATGGAGTGCAGGATTGCAGAAGTTGGTTCAGAATTCAAGAATGCCACATGAAAATGTAGGTTTCTGTTTTACTTATTCTTCTCTGAAGCAGAGGAAGAGGTGGAGTTCCACTCAAGGATTACCTTGAGATTGACACACATTCATTATTTTTTTAATGCTTAGATTTTAGGATTAGAGATTTCTAGAGCTAAGTTTTAAAACTCTGTTTTACATATAAGTCCTATTCATTTTTAATGATTGCAGGAAAGAAAAGAATGAAGACATTATTTCTAACTTGATGACACATGAAGACTTTTCAAAAAGTCCTCATTTGTGTTCGCATAAATTTTCTATAGCATTTAGAGAAACTGGTAATTAATCCAATGGAGGAATGTGCTTTACAACAGCATATGGCTGTCATCCAATGCCACTTTGGCACTTATGCTATAAATTAGGTCTCAAAGAAAATAGAAAACATAGTTACCAGTGCAAGGATATGGAATGTTTTCCTCACTCCTAAAATATTTAATTTAGTTTAGTTCCATGGCTGATAAGTTGGTCCTATGATATCTTTGGTTCTCACATCTATGAACTCCAACAACTGCAGATCCAAAATATTTTAAAAAGTAATTTATTTTTCACTGAACCCATGTAGACTCTTTTTTGTCATTATTTCTAAACAATACGGTGTAATGACTATTTACCTATTAACTATTTCTATTAGATCAATACAATAATTTAAAGGTAATTTAATATATCCAGCTGGGTACCATCAGGTTATATGCAAACACTGCCTTTTTAAAGAAGGAGCTGGAGCATCAATGGGCTTAGGTATCCATGTAGAGTTCTGGAATCAACTACTTGCGTATTCTGAGGGACAGCTGTGTACAGTTTCAAGGATTACTATTAAAACTGGGTTTGATAAGATAATCAGTTTTGTTAAGGCAGTAGCGTGATTTGTCAGAGTAGAGAATATTTTCAAGGGATGAAATGCAAATAAGTTCAGTATAAGTTTATCATGTGGTTTTTTGATGTCTAATGAGATTAGTGCTAAAAAATTCTGCAAATTAAAACTAAGTATTTACCATACCTTTTTACACATGATTTTTTTGTATTTTATTTTATTTTATTTTATTATTGGTTGTTCAAAACATTACAAAGCTCTTGACATATCATATTTCATATATTAGATTAAAGTGGGTTATGAACTCCCATTTTTACCCCAAATACAGATTGCAAAATCACATCAGTTACATATTCACATTTTTACATACTGCCCTATTAGTAACTGTTGTATTCTGCTACCTTTCCTATCCTCTACTATCCCCCCTCCCCTCCCCTCCCATCTTCTCTCTCTACCCCATCTGCCACAGTCTGTCCGGGCACAATTCAGGAGCCACTTGTCAAAAGAAACTAACTTTATTTTTAGAACTACAAATGCTAACAAAACAGCTCCTCCAGGAAAAAACCCTCAGAGCCCAACTGCCACCACCAGCTTCCACAAGCCTCTCCCCCCCCACACCAGCCTCTTCACCTCCAACAATCCTCCTGCTCTTGAGGCTGATTGGCTGGGTTGTGTAGGTGAAGCCAAAGAAGTCTCCCAATGATCAGCTCCGTGGAGGATCCAATCAGCTAGATGTTCCTGGGGCTGCTGTGAGCCAATCATTGGCTGGCAGTCTGAAGGGCAGGGAAACAGCCCAATGAACATCACCGCAGAGGAGCCAATCAGCTAGATGTTGCTGGAGCTGCTGTGAGGCAATCATCAGCCGGCAGCTGGAAGTTTGCTGGCAGCTAAAAGTTTGCTGGGGCCCCTTTGGCTGTGGCTCTCAACATCTCCCCCTCTCTGTTTAAACAACAAGCATGTAGCTTAGGGACCCTGCCTGCCTTAGGCTGTTCAATACTACATATGGTCCTTACCCATCTTCTGATGAGCTGACCTCAGGGTGTCAGCCTCCTATCTTAGATTGGTACCATTGTAATTGGATCTTACCTGTCATTGACTACCGGTCCAGTATACAACCACAACTGTAGAGAGGTACCAGCGGGGGGTGAGATTCTTTGCCTCACCTCTATTGGCCCTCAAATTTTAGTTGAACGATCATGACAAGCAGAAGGGAGGAAGATATATGAAGCCAATTGATGGCTCTTTTGGAAAAATTGTACCACCAATGACATCATCAGCAAAAATACCCCAAGACTACCACCAGTCTCTGCACCAACAGATAGTTCACAATGCATACAAGTGAGTTCACAATGCATACAAGTGACACATAGTTTAGGCAAGTTCTGTAAGTTGTTCAGTGATGGCTATTGCAGAAACTGTAGATTAGTTTTATCTTTGTCTTCACTGGCACAGGGATGAAGATAGGAATTCTGGCAATAATGGCTAAAGAAAAAATTATGTAATATTCCAGAAGGTACTAAAAGAAAACAATTTTCTTAACAATTTACATTGTCTTCACTGGCACTGGGATGAAGATAGGAATTCTGGCAATAATGGCTAAAGAAAAAAATTCTGGAACATTCCAGAAGGCACTAAAAGAAAACAATTTTCTTAACAATTTACATTATCTTGAAGAGAATTATTAAATATGATTAAAAAGAAAGTTGAAAGTAAACAAACAGATCTCTTAACCTCCTTTTTTGTTTACATATTATAACAATTCTTAACAGTTATTTACCCAATTTAAATTAAACCATTTAAATCACGTGAATAAAAATAAAAATATTTGGATCCATTTTTTCATGCGGGCTCATCATATATGATATATGGACATAAGTACATTCAAACATATAACAAAAAACACAAGTGTGCAGACATAATACAACACATAAAATAATAGTAAAGGCCTTATAACTTTTTACAGGTGAAATCTCCATTGCAATGTTTAAAAACTCTATTATAGTCAAAAAATGAAAAATATAATTGATCAGCAAAACATTAACCTAGGTCTGTATGAGCTTAAAAAACAAAATAGAACTTCATGATATGGGAAAGGGAATAATAAAATAGATATTGAAAAAAGCATCCTGGTTCTGTCACAGATGTAAGGATAGCCAAATTGGAGTTTTGGATATCAGCTGTTATGGATTTGAGCCATATCATCTTCTTTTTGGTATGTAGAAATTGCTTTAGTTAATCTTTTTGGAATCCAAATTGGCTGCTATTCTTACTGTGGAAACACAGAAACAGGCTCCCGACTCCAGAAAATCACTGGGTCAGGACTTTAGTTAATCTCTCCGGAATCCAAATCAGCTGCTGTTCTTCCTGTGGAAACACACAAAAAAACCCTTACTCCAGACAATTACTGGGTCATGACCTTTCCATTGTCCTGTAGATTATCTTTCCAAAGTACCGTGGGCTTATGTACATTTTTTGGACACATATGCCTTTCTGCAGCACTAAGTCCTGATGAATCCAAATTTTAAAAGTTTAGAGTAAAAAGGGTTATTTTAAGTTTATCTTTGGGGAATATATACCCCTTCCCAATTCTGTCTTTTTGCCTTTATAAGTACATTTTAATAGTTTGATGAGCTCTTTCAACTATGCCTTGTCCTTGTGTATTGTATGGGATTCCTGTTATATGAGTAATGCCAAATGATGAGCAAAATTGTTTTAAAAAGGTAGAAGTATAACCAGGGGCATTATCTGTTTTTAACTGTTTTGGAATGCCCACAGTGGCAAAATTTGTAAGCAATGAGCTGTAACATCTTTAGTTTTTTCCCCAGCATGAAGAGAGCCCATCAAAAATCCAGAAGAAGTATCAACTGTAACATGCAAATATTTTAATTTTCAAAATTCTGGCAAGTGTGTGACATCCATCTACCAAATATGGTTAGGTATCAATTCTCTAGGATTAACTCCAAGATTAACTTGTGGTAAAAATGTCACACAATTTTGACATTGTTTTATTATGTGTCTAGCTTGTTCCTTAATTATTTTAAAATGCTTTTGTAAAATATTAGCATTGACATGGAAACTTTTATGAAAATTTATAGCTTCTTCTAGTGTAGAGAAAATATGTATGTCATGTGTAGTTTTACTGGTAAATCATTGCCCAAACTATGGGCTCCAGGCAATCCTGTATGTGCCCTGATATGTCCTATAAAGAATGAATCTTTTCTGTCCCAGATTAAACTCTGTATAGTGGAAAACAAAGAGAAAACAGTAGAAGAATGGGAAATCCTACCAGCATCTTCAAGGGATACTACAGCATTAACTATATACTGACTATCAGAAAATAAATTAAATACAGAATCTTTAAATATCACAAAAGCTTGTAATGCTGCATTAAGCTTCACCTTTTTAGCTGATTGTTTGGGTACTAAAAATGTAAACAAATGTTTGATCAGGTGTAACTGTTGCTGCTGTACCATTATTTGACCCATCAGTGAATATATTTGGGGCATTTATGATAGGTGTTTTTCTTGTGGTATTTGGAAAGATTACAGGATGCAATGACCAAAAAATAAATAAAGTATTAGATGGTAAGTGATTATCAAATGAAACATTAGATTTGGACATGATTATTTCCCAATAACTTAATTCATTAGTTAATTCATCAATTTGATTCATAGAATATGGAGTAATAATTTTATTGGGAGAAATCCCAAATACTCTCTTTGCTGTTTTTATTCCTTTGAGTATTAATTGTCCTACAGCTTCAGGATACCTAGTAAAAACAGTGTTAGGAGAATAAGATAAATGTATCCATAATAATAGACCTTCTTGCCAAAATACTTCTGTAGGAATATTTTTTTGTTGGTAGTACAATAAATAATAAAGGCAAACTTATACCAATTTTATCCAAATGCATATTTTCCACATATGTTTCAATGATTTTTAATGCCTTTCTTGCTTCAGGCGTTAACATTCTGGGTGAATTTGAATCTGATGAACCTTTTAGGATATCAAATAATGGTCCCAATTCTCCTGTTGGAATACCTAGATAAGGCATTATCCAATTTATGTGTCCTAATAACTTTTGAAAGTGGTTAAGTAATTTGAGTTGATCTACTTGTATTTGAATTTTTGGTGGACAAACCATGGTTGATGATAATAGAACTCCTAAATAATTAATTGGAAAATTTAATTGTACTTTATCTATTGCTACCTCTAGATTATAATTTTTTAATAAGTTTGTAAGTGTGGTATAACATTCTAGCAATGTGTTTTTATCTTTGTGTGCTAATAATACATCATTGATATAGTGAAATATTTGTATTTCAGGATTTTGATTTCTAAGTGGTTGGATTGCTTGGTTAACATAAATTTGACACATAGTTGGGCTGTTAGCCATCCCTTGAGTGAGTACTTTCCATTCATATCTCTGATCAGGACCTTCATGATTTAGTGCAAGGATAGTAAATGCAAAACGTGCCCTATCTTCAGGATAAATTGGAATTGAAAAAAAAAAACAATCTTTAATATCTATAACTAAAATATACCAAGTTTTTGGCAAAGCAGAAAATTGAGGAATCCTCAATTGAGCAGGTCCCATAATGACCATTTCATTATTAATGGTTCTTAAATCTTGCAATAATCTCCACTTACCAGATTTCTTTTTGATGGAAAAATTGGGAGTATTATCGGGAGATACAGAAGGTTGTATATGTCATTTTGCTAATTGTTGTTTGACCAGATCATGGGCACTTGTGTCTTTTATTTAGTCAAGGGCCACTGAGGAACCCATACTGGTCTTTCTGATTTCCATGTAATTTTTATTGTCTCAGTGGTCCTTTGTGAAAATCCAATCCATGTCTGTCTGTTCCTTGATATATTTGTATTGGTGCTGCTATAACTTGTTCTTGTTTTTCTACTCCTTTTCCTTTCCTAAAACCTTGTCTAGCCATAATAGTGGGTGCATTTTGATTGATATTATTTGTTAATATCAAACCTAATTGATCTAAGACATCTCATTACCTTAAATTTACTGGAAGATGATCCAATCCATATGGCTGTATAGTTTCTTCACATCCTTCAGGATCCTTCCAATCTAATACCATTGCACTTCTATCGGGATTAGTGGCCACTCCTAGGCCTCAAAGCGTTTGAGTGGCTTGTTTTAATGACCAATGTTTTGGCCATTCTTGATGAGAGATGATGCTAAGGTCTGCACCTGTATCCAGAAGCCCATTAAATTCATGTCCTTGAATATTTAGTTTTAGCATTGGGCGAGAATCTAAATTTAAAGAAAGCACAGCCCAATCTACACCTGTGGAGCCTAATCCCTGGGAACCTCTTTGTTCAGCATGACTGGAAAATTTATCAGGTAGGCATGGTATTATTAGTAACTCTGCTATTCTATCTCCTGGTGAAATTACTGATATACCCTTTGGAGAACTTGCTATAACTTTTATTTCTCCTTCATAATCGGGATCAATTGCTTCAGGACTTATCAAGAGTCCTTTTAGAGTAGAAGAACTGCATCCTAATAATAATCCTACTGTTCCTTTGAAAACTTTTACCCCTGTGGGAATGATTTGAACTCTCATCTCTGGAGTTAGTACTAATCTGGCGGAGGTGCAGATGTCCAACCTTGTGCTCACTCTGGATTGTCTGATGAGGGATCTGATGGACAATGTGTCCTGGTCACTACACTGGTGGGGTTGCTGGGTTCCTCCAGTGTTTTGTATATTTGTGGTTTGGGGCCATCGAGCATTGGGGCCCCCTGTACATTTTTTGGCAACGGAGCCCGATGGCTTTCTTCATAATATCGTGGATAAACACTTGGACCTTGTTCATTTTTTGATAATGGAGTACCCTCTATGGTGGTTTGAAAATGGCATTCATTAGCCCAATGTCTCCCTCTATGGCATCGTGGGCAAATACCTGGTATTCTACTCCTTTGATACCTAGTTTTGTTAAACCCTCCTCCTATGGGGCAATTCTTTTTAAATTGTCCTGTTTGTTGACAATTGTACATGTTTTTGGCCTGGCATATAAAGCCTGTTTTACTGCAGCTGCTACAATTTGCCCTTGTTCATTAATGTCTCTGGCATCTAAAGCCTGTTTTACTGCAGCTGCCATGACTTGCTCTTGTTCACTAATTTCTCTACATTATTTAATATATGTGTTTAAATCTTCCTGTTTCCATGGTCTAATGATATCTCTGCACCAACAATTCGCTTGGTCATAAGCCAGTTGTTTTATGAATGGCATTGCTTGTTATGTATTCCCAAAAACTCTGGTAGCTGTTTGAATCAGCCTATCTACAAATTCAGCATAAGGTTCATTAGCTCTTTGTATTATCTTAGATAATTGACCTTGTAAACCTCCATGTCCTTGTAAAATCTTCCATGCCTTAAGTGCATCTACAGCAATTTGTAAATATACACCAGGATCATATGCAATTTTTTGCTGCCTATCCTCATGAGGTCCCTTTCCTAACAACATATCTAGATTTCTCTGAGGATAACCAGCTGCTGCATTTCACCTAGCCGTCTTTTTGCAAAATTCCTCATTGGCAACCATCCATAACAAGTATTGTCCTCCATTTAGCACAGTTTTACAAACATTAGCCCAATCTGCTGGCGTCATGTTTAAGTTGGTAATGGATTCGACCAAGCTTACAGTGAAGGGTGCTTCAGGACCATAGGTTGTTACAGCCTCTTTTAGCTCCTTCACTGTTTTGAAATTTAAACCCTGGTATATTCGCTGCCCTCCTACCTCAAATACAGGGCATACTTGAGATCCTGTCTCAGGATCCTGTCTCAGGATCCGAACTATCACCACCTCCATATGCTATGGGAGTCTCCTAGCATATGCAGGTGGTGCTGTTGATTGGACACTTATGCCCTCTGGTGATAGAATGCTGTTAGTAGCAGTCTCCTGTAGAGGTGGTGCTGTTGGTTGGACACTTACACTCTCTGATAGAAAGGTGTTATTAGCAGTCTCCTGTTGTAACTTTTCCCCTGATGGCTTTTTCTGCTCTAAACTTCCTTCCTCTGTCTCAATAGCTCGAAAGACCTTCTCTTTTACTTGAATCTTTTCGTCTTTCTGATTAACTTGAGAGACCTTCTCTTTTACTTGAATCAATATGTCTTCTCCTTCCTCTACCTTTGTCTGAACTGAAGGCTTTGGACTAAGCAAAGCAGATAGAAATGTCCACAATGGCAATGTGCTAACTGGCAGAGTCCCTGGGTTGTTCTTTCTATTCTTTTTAAATCTTCACCATGATGATTCCATTTTGATATATCTAACAACTCCTCCTTAAAAATCCATGGGCTACATATTTGTATATATCAATGTATGCCCTGACTGCTTTTGATTTTACTGGGAAGCCTCTTTCCTCTAATAATTTACTTAACAGTCTTTTGGTTTGTTTTTTACTAATTTCTGATCCCATATTTCTACTATAATACAACCCAAAAATATGACAACAAACAAAACCAAGACAGAATGCAATAAAAATGGAACAATAATTCATTATATCAGCCTTTCTATCCTCCTGAAATGTGATCCGTCCTTTCTCCCTATCTGTTCCTCAGACGCAAATAGTTTTTCCTCAGATGTGAGCGGTTTTTCTTCCATCTCACTCATCTCAAGGGACAGGCAAGTTAAAACAAAAATGAAGCAAAACAAAAGAAGAAACTCAGAATGGCTACCCATCTTCTCGCCCTGCCCTCAGGGGCAAGCAGTTTACTTACCCTCAGTCGCTCCCCCTGTGAGCCACAAAATGCCGCAGTCTGTCTGGGCACAATTCAGGAGACACTTGTCAAAAGAAACTAACTTTATTTTTAGAACTACAAATGCCAAACAAAACAGCTCTTTAGGAAAAAACCCTCAGAGCCCAACTGCCACCACTGGCTTCCACAAGCCTCCCCCACACACACACCAGCCTCTCCACCTCCCACAATCCTCCTGCTCTTAAGGCTGATTGGCAGAGCCAAAAAAGTCCCCCAGTGAGCAGCTCTGTGAAGGAGCCAATCAGCTAGATGTTGCTGGGGCTGCTGTGAGCCAATCATTGGCTGGCAGTCTGAAGGGCAGGAAAACAGCCCAATGAACATCACCGCAGAAGAGCCAATTAGCTATATGTTGCTGGGGCCACTGTGAGCCAATCATTAGTTGGCAGCTGGAAGTTTGCTGGGGCCCCTTTGGCTGTGGCTCTCAACACCCATCTACTGTCATTCATTTCTCTCCTTGTTTATTATCCCATTCCTCCTCACAACTTCTTATATGTAATTTTGTATAACAATGAGGATCTCCCTCCATTTCCATGCAATTTCCCTTTTCTCTCCCTTTCCCTCCCACCTCATGTCTCAGTTTAATGTTAATCTTTTCTTCCTGCTCTTCCTCCCTGCTCTGTTCTTAGTTTCTCACATTATATCAAAGAAGACATTTGGTATTAGTTTTTAGGTATTAGCTGGCTTCGCTATGCATAATCAGCTCTAGTGCCATCAATTTCCCTGAAAATTCCATGATTTTGTCATTTGTTAGTGCTCGTAATACTCCATGGTGTATAAATGCCACATTTTTTTTTATACATTCATGTATTGAAGGGCATCTGGGTTGGTTCTGATGTTTTTAAGTTTATAAAACTTACTAAGTGTCTGCCATGCATCAGGCACATTCTAGGTGCTTGGAGAACATCAAAGAATGAAGGCTGGGGCTGGGGTTGTGTCTCAGTGCTTGCTTAGTACTTGTGAGGCACTAGGTTCCATTCTCAGCACCACATTAAAATAAAATAAGGGTATTATGTTCATCTACAAATATTTTTTTAAGAGGACAAAAGATGCAAATCTTTGTTTTTTGTTCTTTAGTTCCAGGTACAGGAAGACAGACAATAAACTAACAAATAAATAAAAATCTAGTCTTTTAAAGGTGTTGAGTATTTTGAAAAAATATAAAGGAGTAAGTTGGGTGGGCATACTGCCCTGTGAGCAAAAACAATGAACCTCATAGAGATAGTGATATCTGAGCAAATTCTGGAAGGAGTGGAATGAGCAGAAATGTGGGCATCAGGGGAAGAGTATTAATGGCAGAGGCCCACAGGAGCTGAGGTATGGATTGGGATATAGAAAAGGAGGCACAGACAATGTTAGCCTCTATTAAAACTTGACCTGACCTTTGCAAGGGATTCTGGGGAAGCTTCTCTTGGCACAATGCTGAGTGCTGTTTTTTGTTCTTGGTCTCCACGTGCAACCCATTAAAGCCCCATTGCTTGTCTGATGCCTGAGATTATTTAATTCCTGTCATTTCCCAGATTGGAGATGACAGTAAGAGACAGCACCCATGTCTGGTAAAGTTAGTTCTTCAAGCTGCCTGGACAAGAACATAATTACAATTTCAAAAAGTTGAGTGCCTCAACTTCTTCATTTTTCATAAAATTTTGTCCATTAGGCTTAATAATACTTTCAGCATATAATTCAATCTTTTTCACCTAAAAAATACCAGAAAGAAATGTTTTACTCTAACTCATCTATGAAGTTAGCTGAATACCAGCTAGAACTTTTCATTCATGTGTAGGTGGATTGGATAGATATTTTTTGGGGGAATTTGACTTTAACCCTGCTATGTTTTATCTTTTTACTCTCTATGAGCATTTTCCAAATGGTATCCTACAGGTATTGATGGGTGTTCCAGAATATGGAAATTTTGTGATTTAATGCAGTGCTACTCAGAGTGTGAGCCATGGACCAGAAACCAGTCCAGTCAAAAATAATTACTGGTCTGTAACAAAATTAACAAAGATATTAAGAGTAAATTATTCCTGTTTAAGGGAGAAATTTAATGCCTGTTAAGCTAATAACTTGAAATGGTGGATATATATTCGTTTTTGTCTTCATTTTGAAATGTTAATTCCTCTAAAAGTTTTATTGTATTTTATTAGAGATTCAGACCATCATGGAACTGAAAATTAAAAACTAGTCCCTTGTCATGGGTGGTTTGATAACTATTGATCTAACCTGTTTAAATTTGGTTAAATTGGAGAAACATCCCTGTTATTTTAGTGATCATCAGCTAAGATGCAATTATAAAACTCTGGAGTGTTGAGAGCCACAGCTGAAGGGGCCCCAGCAAACTTTCAGCTGCCAGCAAACTTCCAGCCACCAGCAAACATACAGCTGCCAGCTGATGTTTGGCTTACAGTGGCCCCAGCAAACTTCTAGCTGCCAACTGATTGGCTTCTCTGTGGTGATGCTCACTGGGTTGTTTTCCTGCCCTTTCAGACCACAGAGCTGCTCATTGGGGGACTTTTTTTGGCTCTGCCCATGTGACCCAGCCAATCGGCCTCAAGAGCAGGAGGAGTGGGGGAGGTTGAGAAGCTTGTGGGAAGCCAGTGGTGGCAGTTGGGCTCTGAGGGTTTTCCAGAGGAGCTGTGTGGTTTTGCATGTGGTGTTCTAAAAATAAAGTTCATTTCTTTTGACAAGTGACTCCTGAATTGTGCCCAGTCAGACTACGGCATTTGGTCGCCTATACAGGGAACTACTGAGGATAAGTGTTAAGGTAAACTGCTTGCCCCGAGGACAAGGCAAGAGGTTGTGTAGCCATTTTAAAATTCTTCTTTTGTTTTGTTTTGCTTTTGTTTTAAGTTACCTGTCCCTGGAGATGAGTGAGACTGAAGAAAAATCACTCACATCTGAGAAAAACTATTTGCTTCTGAGGAACTGATAGGGAGAAAGGATGGATGGACATTTCAGGAGGATAGAAAAGCTAAAATAATGATTTTGTGTTGTTCCATTTTTGTTTCATTCTGTCTCGGTTTTTTTTTGGTGTTATCTTGTTGAATTGTATTATAGTAGAAATATGGGATCAGAAATTAGTAAAAAAACAAACCCAAAGAGTGTTAAGTAAATTGTTAGAGGGAGGAGGCATCCCAGTAAAATCAAGAGCAGTCAGGGCATATGCTAATAAAATACAAAAAATGTAGCCTATGGCTTTTTAAGGAGGAGTTGTTAAATATATTACAATGAAACCATCATTGTAGAAGATTTAAAAATAATAGAAAAGAAAAGCCCAGGGACTCTTCCAGTTGGCACATTGCCATTTTTGACGTTCCGATGTATCTTGTTTGCTTAGTCCAAAGCCTTCAGTTAAGACAATGGTAGAGGAAAGAAAGGATATATTAATTCAAGTAAAAGAGAAGGTCTCTCAAGTTAGTCAGACAGATTGTCTCTTTCAAATGAAAGAGACAGTCTCTCAAGCTAGTCAAACAGAGCTACTAACATCTTTCTATCACTACAGGGTGTAAGTGACCAACCAACAGTGCCACTTCCATATGCTGGGAGGCCCCCAAACCCTGCAGTTGGTAGTTGGGATCCTGATACAGGATCTCAAATATTAACATGACCTGTATTTGAGCAGGCAAGAGGGCAGCAAATTTACCATGCTTTAAATTTCAAAAAAACTGACACAGCTAAAAGAGGCTATAACAAACTATGGTACTCAAGCACGCTTCACTGTAAGCATGGTCAAATCCATTACCTATTTGAACATGACGCCAGCAGACTGGGCTAATATGTGTAAAGCTGTGCTAAATGGAGGACAATACGTGTAAGGAAGGTTGCCAATGAGGAATTTTGCAAGAAATTGGCTAGGTGAAATGCAGCAGCTGGTTATCCTCAGAAAAATCTAGATATGTTGTTAGGAATGGAACCTTATGAGGATCAGCAGCAACAAATTGCATATCATCCTGGTGTATACATACAAAATGCTGTAGATACGGTTAGGGCATGGAAGACTTTACAAGGAAATGAAAGTTTACAAGGTCAATTATCTAAGGTAATAAAAGGAACTAATGAACCTTACACTAAATTTGTAGATAGGCTTATTCAAACAGCTACCAGAGTTTTGGGGAATACAGAACAAGTAATGCCATTAATAAAACAACTGGCTTAGACCAAGCAAATTGTTGGTGCAGAGAAGTCATTAGACCATGGAAACATAAAGATTTAAACACATATATTAAATTATGTAGAGACATTAATGAACAAGGACAAGTTGTGGCAGCTGCAATACAACAGGTTTTAGATGCTACATCAAAAACATGCTACAATTGTGAACAACAAGACATTTTAAAAGGAATTGCACCATAGGAGGAGGGTTTAACAAAACTAGGTATCCAAGGAATAGAATACCGAGTATTTGCCCACAATGCCATAGAGGGGGACATTGGGCTAATGAATGCCATTCTCAAACCACCATAGAGGGTACTCCATTATCAAAAAATTAAAAAGGATCAGGTGACTATCCACGATATTTTGGAGAAATGCATCAGGCTCCATTGCAAAAAAAATGGACAGCGGGGGGGGGCAGTGCTCCAGGGCCCAAAACCAGAAATATATGGAGCACTGGAGGAACCCAGCAACCCCATGAGGTTAGTACCCAGGACACGTTGTCCATTAATCCCTCAATAGAGAAACCAGAGGAAGCACAGGATTGGACATCTGCGCCTTCGCTACAACAGCACTATCTTCAGAGATGGGAGTTAAAATCATTCCCACAGGGGTAAAAGGACCTCTTCCAAAAGACACAGTAGGCTTATAATTGGGACACAGTTTTTCTACTCTAAAAGAACTTATGATAAGTCCTGGGGTAATTGATCCCAATTATGATGGTAAAATAAAAATTATAGCCAGTTCTCCAAAGGATATATCAGTTATTTCACCAGGAGATAGAATAGCACAGAAACTGTTTTCTTTTAGTGCCTTCTGGAATGTTACATAATTTTATCTTTAGCCATTATTGCCAGAATTTTTATCTTCATCCCAATACTGGTGAAGACAAAGATAAAACAAATCTACAGTTTCTGCAAGAGCCATCACTGAACTGTTTGCAGAACTTGCCTGGACTATGTATCACTTGTATGCATTGTGAACTCACTTGTATTCATTGTGAACTATCTGTTGGTGCAGAAACGTGTGGTAGTTTTGGAATATTTTTGCTGATGGTGTCATCAGTGTTAGAATTTTTCTAAAAGGAGCCGTCAATTAGCTTGGTGTATCCTCCTCCCTTCTGCTTGTGATGGTCTTTCAGCTAAAATTTGGGGGCCAAAAGAGGTGAGATAAAGAACCTCATCCCCCTCTGGTACAAAGACCTATCTATAGGTGTGGCTGTATGCTGGACTGGTACTCAATAATGGGTAGGATCCAATTTCAATGGTACCAACCTAAGATAGAAGGCTGACGCCTTGAGGTTAGCTCATTCAATGATGGGTAAGGACCATATGTAGTATTGGACAACCTAAGGCAGGCAAGGCCCCTAAGCCACATCTTATTGTTTAAACAGAGAGGGAGAGATGTTGAGAGCCACACCCGAAGGGGTCCCAGCAAACTTCCAGCTGCCAGCAAACTTCCAGCCCCCAGCAAACTTCCAGCTGCCAGCTGATGATTGGCTTACAGCAGCTCCAGCAAACTTCTAGCTTTCAACTGATTGGCTCCTTTGCGTGAAGCTCATTGGGTTGTTTCCCCACCCTTTCATATCACAGAGCTCCTCATTGGGGGACTTTTTTTGGCTCCACCCACGCAACCCAGCCAACCGACCTCAAGAGCAGAAGGAGTGGGCGAGGTTGAGAGGCTTGTGCGAAACAGGTGGTGGCAGTTAGGCTCTGAAGGTTTTCCTGAAGAGCTGTGTTGTTTGGCGTGTGTGTTGTAAAAATAAAGTTTGTTTCTTTTGACAAGTGGCTCCTGAATTTTGCCCAGCCAGACTGTGGCATTGGAGTGTAGATGCCAAATTTACATATAGTATGCTGAGCCCTGCCCACTGTGAATATTCCACTCTCATTGGTGACAGCTACTGGTGGTTGGTAATCATTAGCTGCATAAACTGTGGTGTCCTTCCCTGTACTGAATGCTAATACCACCTTTTAATGATATAATTCCTAGCATTTCTTTGCAGATTTTTTTAGGTACATCATGTTTATTTATATGGTTTTGTGATTAATTTATTTTATTAGTTTCTTTAAAATCAAATTAAAGCGGTAAAGCCCCTTCTCTCAAATTTACATTGTGTATACTTCCACTGTCCAGAGGAAATTGGGTGTTATTTGTTTTTTTTTTATTCATTCACTGAGTTGGAAATGGCCCCAACAGAGTAATTGAGAGTACAGTCTCTGTTACTGGATGGCCTAGGGTCAAATACTTGCTTCACCAAGGTGATCTTCCTGAAGTAACAGCTTCACTAATCCTAGACTTTGTTCTCTTTGTTCAGAGGTGATAATAGTGTATCTATTTTCTGTCATGAAGTAGAGGACTTAGTGACTGAATTATTTTGAAGCTTTCAGAACGATCTATGTTCAGCAGAGTAAGCAGCATCCAAGGTTTCTGCTTTCTGGCTACATCTCAGATGGATGAATAACTTTTTTCATTGAATCATGAAAATTGACAAAACTTCATTTTAGATTAAGGGGTGAGTTAATGTAATATAATGTGGTAGTTTTTCTGTGTCTGTCTCACATGTAAATCATTAGCAGATGATTACTTTAGACCCAAACTGTCATTTGCATATTGTAGAACACCATGAAGTTCTGAAATCTCTTTGGGAACAGCACAGGTCACTTTAGTGTGCAGCCACGTGTCCCTGAGTGGGCCACCTGGCTCAAGTTCTAGTATGTTGTGTCATGTTCAGTTAATAAAATATTGTTCAAATTCCAGGTCTTATTTTCTGAATAAATAAGTCATGGTTAGGCAATTGATATTATAGTAGTGTTTAACCAACAAACAACATACTTCTGTAGAATAATTTTTTGGGAAGTTAACACACAGATAGATGTCAGTGATCTTCTCCTGGTTAAGTATTTTTCCTTGAGTGCCATTTGAAGGATATTGGTGTATATATGTGTATGGGGAGAAGCAATGAGAGACATAGGACAGTGGAGAAGAGCAATGCAGAGGAGGAGAGACAGAAGGTAAGGGCAATTCATCATTATTGCCTATGGGAGCAGGTGGTACTTCCTCTGCTTCCTTTTCTGTACTTTTTTATTTTTTGGTCTTTTGCTTGCAGCAATCTTCCCAGTTCTAAATATTGCGAATCTTTATGTTTAATCCTAGGCCCTTTATTCTTCTTGAGCTAACTCTGAAGGTGTTATCATACCATAACTTAATTTCCACAGAGTTGCTCAAAGTACCCCAGTGTTTATCTTTATTAGAGACACCTACTTTGAAAGAAGGAAGTGTGCTCTACAGCCTAAAGGTGACATTTCCTTAATGCATGACAAAGTAGCATCACCTGAAGGCTCTTCACCAACTGAGCTCCTGGGCCACTTATCTGGCTGCCCAGCCAGAAACCCTGAGTCATTCTGGACACCTACTTCTGTCTTAACCCTGTGGCCAGCCCATCATTAGTCCCTCCAAGTATAGCTATAATCTGTACCTCTCTCCCCACTACCCCCAGGTAGGCTGTCACCAACTGTCACCAGACTACCCACAGGCTCCTAACATGTCCTTCTACCCTCTCTTTACATTCTGCACATGGAATTTCACTTTTACACATACATATACGTGCCCCAACACACAGGTTAAAACTCTTCAGTGATTTCTCATTGCTCTTGAATCCCATATTGTCACAGAAGCAACAGGGTGTTCTATCTCTGTGCTTTATCCTCCCTTGTTTCTTGTCTTCTACCCCCCTTGACCTCCTTAAGTGAGTTTGCATTATGCTGCCTTGATTGTTGTCATTCTCTTTATTAGAAAGTTATTTGCCTTATGTTCAAACAGCCTCTTCCCTGCTTACACTGTTTCCACTTATGTAACTTCTTTGGTAGGGATTTTCCCACAACTTTTTGTTCCCTCTTAGAGCACCTTACAGAATTTTTATAGCTCTAATTTCGATACATATTTTTTCTCATCAAAGTTATTTAATATTTGCCTTTAAGATCTTGAAGATATCTCTGTAAGAGTAATTGCAGTTAAAGAAAAAAATCTGAAGCTAAAATCAGAAAACCAAGTTCTTGGACAATATATAGAAAACCTCATGTCTGCTTCTAGTGTTTTTCAAACAACTGACACAAAGAGTAAAAAAAAATAAGGATTGGTTTCCCTTCTGTTTTATGGAATTTCTGCTGATTATTATTTTTTATTTAAAGCTTGGATAGATTCCAAATGTTACACTACCTTTGTTTCTGCCTTCAGTGAATATTTATAAATATAATGGCAGATCTAGGCAAAATTAAGTGCATAGCAAGAGATTTCCATGAGTTTGTGTATTATGTTAGTCTACAAAAATTTGCAAATGTATTGTAGAGACTTTATAATTAGAACTGCATATATTTATGAGATTTAAAAATGAATGTTTTATCAAATTTGCTTTTATATATAGGGTTATCACTGTCTTTTATTATATAGACTTAGTAAAATATATAAGAAAAAAACCACAATATTTTGAAAAATTTATCAATGTCATGTAATAAATGCACAGCTTAATGTACCCTGTTCACAACTTGTGTCTACAATTTCTTTACCATAACAAAAAAGAAAAAAAAAAGATTTCACATTTGGAAATGTAAGTTTAATAGTTAATCACTTTTGAGAGTAACCTGATTCTAATTGTTTAAACTCAACAAAAATAAGATACTCTCTTAGCTAGGGCTCATCCTGAGTGATATTTAATAATGAGAGAGAATTGCTGGTTTGCCTTTAAGCAATTAGAAGATGGACTAAAACTATAAAAATATAAAAAATGGTCTCATATTGGGAAGATTTGTTTAAACCTTTCTTTTACATGAAATAACTAACTTTGTTACTGGAAAAGATAGGAGTTCTGATGATGTGTGTTTTCAAGACAGAAAATCTTGAGAAAAAAATAGAAATAGGTAAGAACTTGGTATGTAGTAGTGAGCAACTTCAGATGCTTTCACTTCAGATTTGTGTTCTCTCCTGCAGAATAGACTTTTGGTGGATAAAATATAAATATCAAAGTACATTAAGTTTGAATAAATTTATGTAAGCCACATATTAGTTAGATCAATTACTATTTGGACTCAAGGACACTTACCCAGTAGATCAACTCTTGCAAAATTCCTTAAAAGAATTTATTAGTAACAGAATCATGAACACATGGTAGAATATACATGTACAATAATGGGAATTTTAATCTTAGTGTTTTATCTCTTTATTTTCCCAGAAATTTTTGTAAATTCAACCAATTAGTTTGCATAGTTCTAGTCATCCTTTAACATTTTTTTATTATTTTTAGATATTTGGTAAGATATTCAGTATTGAAATAATGTTAAAATAAAAGAAAAAGAGATCTACTAATATAGCTTATGTATTAGAATTGGACTACTTTAAATCATGGAATAATCTTATGTAATAGTTAGATATGCGAATTTAGCTGTATAACTATATAATTAAACTATATAATTTTGCATCCCTTTTGTTACCTAATTTACAAATATTTAAAATTGTGTTACAATTCTGCTTTGCTGTTTAATAAAAAGCTCTTATAAAGGAAAGAAAAGCATTTTGACATTACCACCTTATGAAATGCATTAGGAGGTTAAACAACAAACCAGCTTTAGTTGAAAAGATAGTAATCTTGAGGTTTATTATCAAATCAAAAGAGAAAGTAATAGAGAAACAACTCTTGTATAATTCTGTTTGTGGGAAAGGCACACAACTAATTGCACACATGTGCGCACACACACACACACACACACAAACATGCACACACACTCACACACACATTTTTTATTAGTATGTTCAGACCCAAGGCAGATGTTGATAAATCCATCCTAATTCCCTCTTAAGATCAGAAGATATCTTGTCAAAAGTTATAAAAAGTACATTTCCGATTTCTGTAAATACTATATATTCTCTTTGGTGTGGCCATATTTTGATGTTTTAAACTTGCTTTCAATGGCTGCCCTTGTCTTGAAATCACTCATTCCTGGCTTTTCCTGGCCAGAAAACAACCCTCTCTGAAAATTTAGTGGTTCCTCATAAATTCTGATTTTGGCATCAAATTTATTTCTTAACTTGAAATGGTGAGCCATGTAGATCAATAACTTATTATCTGATTTTGTATTATGCTTGTCAAAATCCTGTTAGCTGCAAGTTCTTAAGACAGTCTGCTTTAAAACTTTTTGTGCTATAAAACATCTTTCCTTAAGCCTAGGGTGCTAATCTCTAACCCATGTTGGCAAAAACAGCTGCTGATCAGCTCTCTTTGGGTACACAATTAGAAGCTTTCTTTAATATGATTTTAAAATTAAGTTGTTAGTCTTTTCTTTACATTGAGGTTCAACAATTTAAAACAAATCAGCAGCAGTCGGTGCCTCTGGAGAAGGAAAAGGGACTAAAGAGAAAGACCTGGGGGGAGACTTAACTTTCCAGTTATTCCTTTTTGGGGGGATTTCAATATATAGGGTCTTTAATTTTATTCAAAAGTAAAATTTGCAAAAAAAAAAACCAGTATTGTTTAGCTTTAAAACAAAAGACTAGGATATTATGTGAGTGTATTGGATGAATACACTGAAGAAACAGTGAAAACAATAAAGCTCCCCCCGAAGAAGTAAGTTGAGTGACAGGCTGTATCCACCCTGCAGGGTGTAGTTGGTGTGGCCTTTGCAAATTAAGAGAGACCTGTGTGCTTTGATTTTACTAGGCCATCTACTGTAGATTCAAAAATTTATATGAGCTGAATCCCATGTGCTTCTTCATGTCTGTGGTAGACAGTAGACTCTCAGGTTGCTGAGAAGAGGAACTAAGATCAGTGTGTGTTTTAGAGGTTTTTGTCTGTTTGTTTGTTTGTTTATTTGTTTTTTATAAAAATAGTCTGATTCCCAATGTTTGTGTGTGTGAACACTTGTATCCGGATATATGACTTCATATGACTTTTCATTTCTTCTTAATTATTTATCATTTTATTTACTTGTATAAAGAAAACATGTTTGAGGAATAATTATAAATCAAGTTTTGTAATCCCTGTTTGAAGATGAGAAAGCCAGCAGGCACATACTAAATGGCTCTGGCTGCAGTTCTTTGACCTGTACCTGTGGCAATGCTTAGCCTTGTAAACCTCTGCATCCTCACTGCTAACAGTCCTTGAAGTAACCTGCTTCATAGGAAAATGTTAGGTACTAAACAAGCAGGTATATGATGAATGGTAGATATTTTGTGATGTTATTATTTGCTCATTTATTCTTACTTAAATATTTAAGCCACTATTTTCAGGTCACACATTATTTTTTCTGAATTTTTTATATTGGTACATTATATTTGTACATAATGATGGGATTTATTGTTACATATTTATACATCCACAAAATATAACAATATCATTTGGCCAATATCACTCCACAGCACTTCCCCCATACCTCTACACTTTCCACCCCTTGGTCTTTTTTTTTTTTAAGAGAGAGGAGAGAGAGGGAGAGAGAGAGAGAGAGAGAGAGAGAGAGAGAGAGAGAGAGAGAGAGAGAGAGAGAGAGAGAGAGAATCTTTTCAATATTTATTTTTCAGTTTTCAGTGGACACAACATCTTTATTTTATGTGGTGCTGAGGATTGAACCCAGCGCCCTGTGCATGCCAGGTGAGCAATTTCCAGCTTGAGCCACATCGCCAGCCCTGATCTTTTTCCTTTATAGATTTCACTTTGATTTTCATGAGGTCTACTCCCACCTTTTTCTTTCTTTTTTTTTCTCTCTAGCATCTTATTATCAGAGAAAATACATGACCCTTGATCTTCTGACATAGATCTAGTTTACTTAAAATGATGGTCTCTAATTCCATCCATCTTAATGCAAGTGACATTATTTCTTTTTTATTTATGGCTGAATAAAGAAAAAGGTATATTAAAATTTTGTATATAACCAGGCATGGTGGTGCATTCCTGTAGTACCATCAACTTAGAAGGCTGAAGCAGGAGAATCACACATTCAAACCTAGTCTTAGCCATTTAGCAAGCCTCTAAGAACTTCTGCAATACCCTGCCTCTAGTAAAATATTAAAATAATGGGCTGGGTATTTTAAGTGCCCTGAGTTCAATTCCTTGTACCAAAAAGGAAACAATCATTGTATATAAAAACCACATTCTCTTTATTCATTCACCTATTGATGGACATCTGTGTGGTTCCATATCTTGGTTATTGTGTATCGTGCTGCTATAAATATGGGTAGTAAGATGATTTTAATTCTGCCATCCCTACTGAAGAGTTGTATAGCAGGATCATATGGTGGTTCTATGCCAAGTCTTTTGAGGAGTGCCAACATAAATATTTCTATATTTGAACTAATTTGCAATTACACCAACAGTATATTTTTTTTCTATATATCCTCTCTACCATTTATTATTATTTGTTGTCTTGATGACTACCATTCCGACTGACATGCAATGAAAACTTGGTGAAATTTTTTGGTTTTCTGATTTTTTTTTTAAATTAGAACTTCAGGATTTTACATAATCGTTGGATTCATCCTGACAAACTTACACATACATAAAATTCAATTTCAGAATATGATCCCTTTTTTAACTTTCATCATCCAATAGGAGGGCCTATTCTCCATCCTCACTGTAGTTGATTTGAATTTCCCTAATTGCTAAAGATGATGAACTTTTTTTCACATGTTTGTTGGTCATTTTTGTTTCTTCTTTTGAGAAATGCCTCTTTGATTTATTTGCCCATTTATTAATTGGGTTATTTGATTTTGGGGGGTTAAGTTTTTTGAGTTTCTTATATATTCTAGATATTAATATTCTGTCAGAAATCTGCTAAGGTAGCTAACATTTTCTCCCATTTATTAGGTTCTCTATTCACTTTCTTTGTTGTTTCATTGCATTTGCAGAAACTTTTAAATTTACTTCCATTTCATTTATTATTATTACTCTACTATTTCCTGAGCTTTAGAGGTTCTATTGAGAAAGTCATTTTGCCAAAAAATTGGAGTATTTGCCCTATGTTTTCTTTTAGTAGTTGCATAATTTCTGATAAAATACTTAGGGCTCTAATTTATTCTGAGTTGATTTTTCTGCAGGGTGAGAGATAAATGTCTTGTTTTTATTCTTCTACATATAGATAACCATTTGTTTAAAAATTCTTTATTTTCTTCAGTGTATGTTTTGTTGCCTTTGTCAAGGATCAGATAGATGTCTGCAGATGTGTGGGTTTGTCTCTATGTCTTTTTTTCTGTACCATTGATGAAAACTACTCATTATTAGTAGTCAGTGTGGAAATATGGTAAAAATTATTGTGGAGATTAAAACAAAGTATCTTCCAACTATCTCTATTGAACCCCCAGGCCTCTCTGTTTTCAAAATAATGCCAAAGTTGTGGTGTCCTCAGTTTCTCAAATGCTTCACTTTGTCAGCTAGAGAAGAACATAGGATCCTGCATGCTTCCTTGGAGGACCCCACACCTGTATCAAGTAAACATGGAGTGCCCTCCATCCACACTGAGGAAATTTTCCTGCTGCCACAGATTTCCTAGGTTATGACCCTGAGCCAGCAACCATCTCTTCTGTGGGCAATAACATCCAACCTGGGCCAAAGGGAAAAAGAAGAGGCTCCCACTGACATGGCTAGCAAACCTGGAGAGAAACTGCTGAGAGAGAATCACAAAGGAACAGAGACAGAGACTGCCACACAGACAGAGCAAAGGAGCCACAGAGGTGCAGGTTGCACAGAGTGCCTACTCTGCCCTGCTCCCAGCCTTCTTCTTTATCCATTCCATGTCAGTGACTTTCTCACCCCACACCCCAGCTGTAATACTGAAGAGCAACCACCTGTGTGTTCTCTATTTGTGCTCTATTAGCATACATCTAACTACAGAATAATCTGTTAATTATTTCTCTGTTGTTTGATAAAAAACCTCTCATCCACATTGAGCTGAATCAAAATATAAAACAATTTCCAGTTGCCACACAGCTAACAAGCAAAAGACATCTGTTCAATTTAAACCTACAATGTGGTATGAGGGCACCAGTGAGGAAACACTTAGCTCTTCTGAGACCCAGCTTGCAGTGATAATTTTATTTAAATACGAATAAACCTGCTGTAATGTTTCTGTGAACTAGCTGGGGCCTTGGTGACTGCAGGGAGCAGTCACCTTCCTAGAAAAAGGCTCCACTGATTGTCAACACTTCAGTAAGGCCCCTGGGTAGATCTGTGGATGGATAACTGGGTGGATAAGTGAATGGATGAATGGATAAATGAATGAATAATAGATGAATGAGTGAATACGTGAATGAGTAAATGGATCAATGAATGGATAAATGGGTGGATGAATAGATGTGTAAATGGATAAAAGGAAGGATGGTTGAATGAAGGGGTGGATGGACCCAAAATTTGGAAAGGGAAGAGAGAGGAGGTTAGAAAGGTGGAAGAGTAGGACAAGAAGAAAATTAGGAGGGAGAGATTGAGAGAAAGAAGAAGAAATGAAGAAAAATGATAAGGAGGTATGGTCCTAAAAGGAGAGAGAAAGAGAAAGAGAGAAAGAAAGAGACAGATATACAGAAAAAGAGCAGTGGAGTGTGATAAAATGAAAAAGGACAAAGGGACCTGTAAAAACTGGATAGAGCAAATCCAGAGAGCTATCAGAGCCACCAGGGGAGACAGACCCACTGGATTTGCATGTAGAAAGGTAGAAAGAGGCATCAAAGAAGAGCAAAGAAGGAGACTCAGACCTTGCAAGCCAGAAGCCTTCTGATATACACAAGCCAAGAGGCCAGTGTACCCAGTGGTGCCCAGATGTCCCAAGTCAGACCGTTGACTGCTGTATTGTGCAACTATTAGGCTGAAGTGGCTCAGCTGGGCTCAGTGTGGAGAAGCTCCTGAAAGATATGGGACAAAAGAATGAGTGCCCCTCAGCTAGGTAGGTCCAGCAGGGAATTATCACTCATGTCCACTGATATATCCTTGTGGAAAGCACCTTATCTAAAAAGATAGTTGTTGAGCAAACATTGCTGCCAGGTATGCAAGTGAAAATGATCAGGACAAAGCACACATATGTACAGCTAGGTCTGTGAGCACTGCTTATGTCTCATATGTTTTATTAACATAATTCAAAAAACAAGTCTATGAGGAGTATTTCAGAGTTCTGGTTTTACAGATGAGAGGCACAAAAATCTCAGCCAAGATCAAAACGCTGAGTGCTTCATCTGCTACCAATGCCCAGAGCCTTGGGCCTCCTCACCCTTGCACAATTCTGCTTGTTAGGAAAAAAAAAAAAAACAACATCAATACCTGAAAAGCATTAAGACACTAAGCCAGGGGTGATGAGATTCTTTGGATCTTTTTAAGCTTCAGAGAGCATCTTTCTCAATTAGTCTCTGCTCTCCCTTATTTTTCCATATCATTACTTTAGGTTAATCAGTAATCACATCAAAATGTGTATTTTCATATTCTTTTTTTATGAAAACCCATATTTACCAGATTTTCACAATGAGAAAAAATATTTTGAAAACCAATTTTTTCCTGCCTTAATTTCCTCATGGCTTGAGTAGAATAAACAGAAAAGAGGTTTCACTCTGTGCTAGGGAAGGAGCAGTGGTCAGAGAGAAGGTAACGATTTGGAGACCTGAAGCCCTGGATTGGCATCTGTCCCTATGACTTCTGACCTGCCTCTGAGATGCTTCTCCAAGCCCCCAAGCACAGGCTTGGGGCACTGACACAGCTGCAGGGGCTGTAACTTGAACTAAGTGGGAAATATCAATTCTAAGGACTCACAGTGACAAATGTAGTCCCGCAATCTCACACCTAGAGAAGAGGCCCAAGAACACACTAACATGGCTTTCCTGGGGACTCTGAGCTTCCCTGGGGACTTTTCCCTTCCACAGGTCAGGAACCACCAGTGAAGCCATTTAGAGCCTAAGAAAGACACCATGAGTGACTCCCACTTGGCATCCTGAAAACCCTAGATGCCATAAAGGAAAAGAGTCTTGCATTCATTGGAAAGAGGGTCTGAAGTGTCCAGGGGGCCTCACTAAACTGATAGATGGATAAGAAGGATTAGTTAAGGAACAACTAATATCACTTTGAGTTCACGCCAATATGCATGTGAGCACATAAACATGCCTGGTGAAGTGTCAGCATGCAGCCTGGGGCAAAACATACCTGCACTGTGATCAGGAAATGCCTAAAATAACAAATACTAACCAATAAAAGGTGGGGTGAAAACTGGGATTTTATTATAAATATTAAGTAATACAAGTATCATAAATAGGAAGAGCTAGGTCACCCCTGGGGCAGAGAAGAGTCACCAGGGCCAAGGGCATCCTCCCTGCTCAGACAAAAAATTGAAAACTTTCAGACGTGTGCTGCCATGTCTCAGAATAGGTGCTTCCCTAAGGGACATCGAGACTGAAGAAGAGAATCCCTGCTGAACAGACCATAAGCATGGATAGAAAAACTGGGGTGTTCCTGGTGGGACCTGGGTGGGCTGGCCCATCCAGACTCTGGCCTCTTCAAGTCCTAAGTGTTCTCAGCCCTGTTTCCTGCAGAAGGCATAAGAGAGTCTGCAGCTGCGAACCACGAAGCTCTCCACAAGGTGTGTCCTTAACATCCTTAATTGACTTTTTCAATATGTTGCATAGATAGGCCCTGACACTGTGCACAACCTTAATCATTGTGGGAGAGCCACAGGTGGTGTCCTTGGCACACTCAGCAGCCTCAGACTCTCCTCATGCCACTAGTATAAAGCCTTCTCTGATTATGATGCCCAAAGTCCTGAAAGTCATAGTCACTTTGTATGGGAAAATTGCCATCTTCCACTTAAGCCAAACTGGAGTAGACAGCCCCTGGGTCATGCAGACATCTGATTCTCAGAGTTGAACAACTCAAACCTGGGCTTTAAATTCTATTCTTTTTTGAAAAGATAAGGGCCATGGCTGGACAGTTAGAGCTTCCTATACTCTTCTGATCCCAGCAACACAGATGTGAGTGCAACCCATCCTGTTGGGCCTGCATGAGCCCCACCTCCTGTTCCCAGCACTCTGTGACCTCACTTGCACCACAGTCCCCACATCTCCCTTCACTTTATTGTCTTATCTCCAGTTATTTGAACACCAAAACAGTTTTCCAAGTACAGTAAAATCACATCCTGTGGGTACACTATGCAGAGGACTCTTTCAATGAGCATCTATCTGATGCTGCACAATCCCAGTGGTGGTATGGGTGGGTCACAACCAGGAGGGTAATGTTCCAGTCCTGGCTCTATTCAATGAGTCATCTGGCTCTGGACAACCGTCTTAACCCTCTGAAGACCAGGGTTCTTTCTCAGAAACAAATATCTACTAAGAACCTTCTAAGATCAACTGCTTTTCCAGGCACCAGCAGATGACAAAATGCCCACAGTTGATGTTTACAAAAAAGATAAAGTAAGGAAGTAGAACGAATATACCAGGGGATGCTCTACCTAAGTTCCCAGGGGCATATTCTCTTTAAAACCAGAGAGAAAGTCTAATTGCAGACCCCATTGAATTGCTCTCCTCTGGAGGAAGAGAGGACCAGTCAGCAGAAGAGATAGTGCAAAGGCCCTGAGGCAGGAACACAGCACTTTGAAAGACACAGCAAGAAAAGAAGTATGGCTGGCCTAGAGAAATGAGGACAACTATGGCGGGCCATTATGCTGTTTCTCGCAACAACCAGAACACCTTTCACTCTGTATTTCAAAAATGAGAAATAAAAAACAATATTGGAAGCTACAAATCTTTGTAAAAATGCAAAGTGATGTTACCAATATTGCTTTTGTATCTGTTCCACTATTGCCAGAGACAAAAGACTCCTGGAAAGCCAGGTAAGTGCTTTGCTAAGACTTGGCCAGGCCAAGGTAAGAGAGAAAGGCTCTTCAGAACAAAGTTCAACTGAGTGCAGAAATAGAGTCTCAAACAATTAACCCTTTCATTTACAAAACTACTAAGAACTTCTACTCCTTATTTGTATTAGGTGAGGCTGCAAAGGTATTGAAATTCCAGGGCAAGTTGGAGAAGAAAAAAAATGTTGAAAACTTTTAGACCTCTGCTGCCAGCCAGGTGGAGCAACCGAGCTGGGCCCATTCTCTTGCAAAATAGGCAGGAGAGAAAAATACATAAAATAAAACCTGAATATGCCATAGCATGGAATGAGACAGTACTGCAAGAGTTCAGTAAACCCTCAAGAAGGGCCATGTGTCTGCCTCTGGAGAGTAACTGAGGCAGAATCTGGTGGAGCCCCTGGCTCAAGACAGGCAGCTGAGGTCCAAGGAGACCCAGGCAGCCAGAGTGTGTAGAGCAGAGTGATGAAGAAGCAAGAGCTGCAGAGAATCCCAGCACTCTGTGGAGGGCCCACTTGTGTCCTCAGCAGGGTGCTTGCCAACTACTCAAAAGCCACTTGAAGACAGAAAAGAACCACCCAAAGGGACCAATGGGAGCTGCACTCAGAGCCAGTGCAGCACCAGGAACAGTGCCTGTTCCTGGAAGTCAGCCTGGGAATGGGGACACTGGCCACAGTGATTGGAAGCATCTGCTTCCACCATAGGGGGAGCTGGCCCTTAGCTAGACACCACACTGTCCCTTCCAGAAAGAAAGAGGCAGATCAACCATGCTCCTACACCAACAAGAAACATGAAGAAAACCAAAATACAAGGCTCAATATAACTTATATTCACTATGAAGAAAATAAAAAAGGGAAAAAATGATAGATTGGATGCTATATAAATCAGAAACATTTGCTTTTCCAAGACCCAGGTAGGAAAATGAAAAGACATACTAGTGACTGTGAGAAAATGTTTGAGAATCTCATATCCAATCTCATATGTTTAGAATACATAAACAATTCTAAAACTCAAATGAAAAAAAAATCCATTAGAAAATGAGAAAGTGCCACAAAAAGACATTTCACTGAAAATTATATGCTGGTGAAAAAAGCTCATAAAAGACATTGACCATTAGATACGAAGAAATTGAAGTTAAAACCACAGTGAGGGATCACCACAAACATACTGGAAGGCCTAAAGCAAAAAATACTGCCAACACCAAATGCCAGTGAAGATGATGAAAATCTTCACTGTCCTACACCACTAGTGGCAAGGTTGGTGGTAGGGTCACCCTGAAAAACAGCTTCTTTTCACAGAGAACAAGCACTTAGATTTTGGTGATGGTTTCACTCAGGTGCACCTATGTCCACACTTGTGGAGTGTGTGCATTAATATGCCTAGGAGGCTGCAGTTGTAGCTCAGTGATAGAGCACTTGCCTAGCACGTGTGAAGCATTTGGTTTAATCTACATAAACATGAATAAAATAAAGATATTGTGTCCATCTACAACTAACATGAAAAAGTAGAAAGTAAAAAACTAAATATGTATGGGCTTTGTACATCAATCATGCCTCAGTAAAGTGGGATGAAATTTAAATTTATTTTTAAATGGCACTTACTTACTATGTTGATAGGAATTCTTACCTTCTGCTTCAAGAATACAGTCTCTGTGGGAGTAATGGTGCATGTCTGTAATCTCAGCAACTTGGGATGATAAGGCAAGAGGACAAAAGTTGAAATCCAGCCTCAGCAACTTAGGAATGCTATGTATCAAAATGAAAAATAAAAATAAAATGGGGTGAGAATGTGGTTTTATGGTTAAGTACCTCTAGTACCCCCCCCATGCAAAAAAAAAAGTTCTGTCTAAGTAAACTCTCTAACACACACATACATACACACACACACACACACACACACACACACACACACACACACACCAACTTAACATCAATTTGCCTTCTGACTCAGAAATATCACTCTTAGACATTTATCCAAGGGAACTGAAATTGTATGTTTGCAAAAGAGCACACACACAAACACTCAGAGCAACCTGTTCCTTTCAGTCAGAAACTGCAACCCAGCTGTTATTTGAAGAAGGACTGAGCAGCTGCAATCCAGCCCATCATGGAGCACAACACAGAAATGAAGGGAAAAGCCACCACCTACAGAACAATTTGGCTGGGTTTCCAGAGAATTGTGTTGATGGAAACAAGCTCATCCCAAAATGTTACCCACCAGATTATTCTGTTTACAGCACATTCTTCAAATGACCAAATCACAGATAAAGAGTATGGATTAGTTGTCATGGGAATCAGGGAGTCAAGGCCAGTGGAGGTGAACTGCTGAGATCAAAATGGACAGCACAGCAGTGACAGAATAGTTCTGTGTGTAATAATGTGGGGTTACACAAAAGGCACCAGTAATAAAATGGTGAAGAGGATACATGCAGGGATGTGTGTGAGACCAGGCAAGCCTCAGCAGGTGAGAGACTGCCCAGGTAAATTGATGATTCTGTACAAAGCCATATGCTGCATCATACGAGGGCACAGAGCTGGCTGTTTTATTTGTTAAAATTGCACCTGAAAACACAAGAATCCAGAATCAAAGACTGAACTTAATAATTTAAATAGAAACATGGAAGGGGAAGGGCTTATAGATGAATCTGCCATCCATGTGAGGAATGCCCTCAATGAGATGTCAATAGATCCAATTCTGGATTAGAGAAGGACACCCCAGGTCAGCACATAGAGGAGGGGCATTTCAACAACATGAGGAACCCATCAATCAGTCAAGAGCCACAACAGTGGCCTAACATCTAGTCAACTAGTCTCCAAAGATGTACAAGGACAGAGAGGTTTGGCATTGAGGTGTCTCCAGATGTGAATAGAGCTGTGAGCCCAAAATCCAAGGAGTTGAAAAACCCAACAGGAGAACAATGAAGTAGATACAAGAAGTGCCACAGTTTGTTGCAGGAAGCCAGCACAGAGAGCAAACCTGGAAATCAACCACAGACAGACATCTAAATTTCAGCAGCATCAGCAACCAGGAAGAAGCAAGCTTCCCACCAAAATTAGGAGGCAAAGGGGGTAGCTAGTACCTTCCAATTGCAAGTCAAATGGCACCTCATGGATTTCTACAGCCAGTGGAAGGGCCTGTACACCAAGAAAAGGCAAAGCATAGACTGAGAAAGGCATGGAACTGGACCAGCAGATTTCCAACATAACCATGTTACAGGAATGCACTGAGCAGGGAGAGATGAGCCAGTTGCAAACTGGTCTGCACACTGGTATGCAGAGCAAAGACAAAGGTGTCAACCTGGGGAATAAATGAGAGCTCTCTAGAATTAATATTATTGACTATTCAAAAGAGTGTTCAATGTTTACCAAAAAATGATAACAATGAACCATGCTTGTGACACAACCAAAAGTTTAGTGGTGAAGCTTCAGTCAAGGTACCAAGAAGGGAGCAGCTCACTAAACTACTGCAGCATTGACATGTGGGACCAGGTGGGAGGCAATGCTCAAAGGCAGATCATGATAAGCTTATAATAAGCGCTAAAGCTACTATAGAGTAAGGAAAAAAAGCTACAGCTAACATGCCAATAAAAGTGACATGACAGAACAATAAAAATTGATTCATCCAAAACAAATTATAAAAGGGAGAAAAGGAGACTAAAGCACAGGTGAGACAGATATAAGTAGACAGCACAGACACATCTTGACCTTGGCCACACATACAACAATGATACTGGGAATAGCCTGAGAACTCCGAGAGTAACATTAGAAAACAAAACACTAAGTGCTGCCCAAACAACTCTACCAAGACACAGAGAGGTGAAAAATAAAAGGAACATCTCCACTTCTACCTGATTCTGCATTAGTGAAACACACTGCAGTGGCTATGTCAACATCAGACAAAGGGGACTTCAAAAAGAGACAACAACATAAGCAAAAAGGTCCATGTCATAAAGGTGAAAGGGTCTACTCTCAAGAGACCTAACAATCCCAAATGTGCTATACCTAACAACAGCTTCAGAATATATGAAGTGACAACAGCCAGAGCTACAGTGGAAAAAAGGCAGCTCTCTAGTGGTGGGAGGATAACCTCTCTCTTAGTAATTCATGCAAAAGGTGGCAAGAACTCAGGGGACTAGAATCCTTGGCAACCCTGTGGAACACCCCACTCAGCAGCAAAACACCCTAACAGGAGCACAGAGCATAAGAAGAGAAATCACTCTTCCACCACGAAGCAGATCTAGGCAGAGTGAAAGGACTAAAGTCCTTACACTGTGTTTACTCTGATCACACAGGAATAAATACTAGAAATTACAGTGGGGCCTCTATGGATAATCCCTGAAATACTGGAAAGTACCTAAAGCCTATTGGAATACCACAGATCAAACAAAAGAGTCAAAAGCAAAATTAGAGCACACTGTGAACTGAGTGAAGATGAAAATACTGTGTACGAGAATTTGAGGGAATATACAGCATTAGCTCTAGAGAGTACCAGGTCTAATCTATCACCTCAGCTTCCACCTGATTGTCTACCAGAAAATGAGCCAATTAAATCTAAAGTAAGCAGAAGAAAGGAAATATTGGAGCAGATATCAATGCAATATAAAAAAGTAGTGAAAAATCTATGAAAACAAAAGCTATTTTTTGAGATGATCATTAAAATTTATAAAGCAATAGCCACAATAATCAGGAGTGAAGAAGATGTCCAAAATTGTCAATGCCAGGAATGATAGAGGATAACACTGAAGGTTAGAGAGACATCTGAATATGTCACAATGTCATAAGGGACCCTTGGGGCAGACTCCTCTTGGCAGAAGGATGGAGAAGGATGCAGCCTGTGAAGAGGGTCTGTTGGCTTTCAGGCACAGGTGAGACAAAATCATTTTGGAAAGTGCAAATTCTGTGAAGAAGAAACAGACAGAAGTCATTAGGGGAGCAGCTGGGACTGCACTGCCCTGTAGAGGGTAATTTATCTGACATGGGAAATGAGTGAGGGGCTCTGGTGTTTCATAGACATGAGGGTAAGATGTGATGTGCCCTTCACAGGAAGGAGGCCAGTGTGGCGAAAATTGTATCCGAATGGGATAAGAAAGGAGGGCAGAAGATAGTGGGGACCATGCAGCAGCCTAGGGGACCAGACCACTGGTACTTTCAAAAAGGTGCATAGAACCTGTCATGAGATAGAAGGACTGACTGGCAGGCCATAAGAGGGGCCAGAGAAGCAGCTCCAAGCATGAGTGGAGCCAGAAGGCCAGTGGGAGTCTGTTGCTGACTTCCTGGCAAGTCAAGGAGGTGGCTGGATGCGTATTGCAGGAGGACATATTGCATGGGGCTTCTGGGCATATTTTGGAGGTTAGAGCTTCCAGTACTGACTAACAGCCTAGAGACACCAGTTAGCCATGCAGAAGCCACCAGGAAATTCCTAGATTTCATTCCCAGCCACTGGGATAAAGATGGAGTCCTTTGCTGATAAAAGAGAGGCTGACAGGAAGACTCTGTCTATCCACATGATGAGCTGGACTCAGAGAACCTCCTGCAATCTAGAATCACCAAAAGCTTGGTAAACCCTTCCAAGAGCATGTTCTAAGCCAAATTCCACAGGCAGAGTTAACTTAACTCCATGCAATACCAGTGAATCCCTCTAAGCTGGGACACCATCACAATGAGTCATCAGCCATGGATTCAGTGCAGAAAACCTATCCCATTGGGAGTGGAATAAGAGCAATTCCTGGTGCAAAAACCAGTGGCCTCTATCGCGTTGACCACCAACTCACTTGAGCTGCACTTGCTGCTTTGCCTGTAAAGAAGCACTGTGTTCTCCCTGTATGAACATAGGTATGATGACCTAACATCCCAGAGGCAGTGGCTGGGCAGAGGAGACCCTACCAAAGCTGCTCTTTGTCACAGCAAAGTGCAGGTGGGCTCTCCGGTCAGTTCAGCACCTACTTGCCTGGGGGTCACAAGCAAGTTCGCTGTGAACCAAGGTAAAGCCATCTCCCTGGCCTCAGTTTTTCTCAAAAATTGCCATAACTAAATTATCTACAAGGCCTCATTCCAATCAAATTCATTCTGGAACTTTCTATTTTGAAACACAGCTGGCCAAGACTGTAATATAATCTCTAGAGACCATAACAGCCATATGTACAGATAAGTGACATTTAACAGGCTTAGTACCAGACAGTGGTCAAGCCTGTGCACTCAGAAGCTACACTGCCATTGAAATAATGTCACTCACTAAGAAGATAGAAACACAGGCTCAAGGACAGCTCAGCACTTGCCAAGGTTATAGCCAGGAAGAGGAAGCAGCAACTGGGACTCACATCAGCTGGACTCCTGCTCCTTCTGCTTCACATTTCTTACCTGCTCCCATAATTGTGCTTCAGCACTCTGCCATCCACTGTCCCTCTGATACACCCTGCTCAAAATTGCCAGGACATCAGTGGACAGATATCTCTAGCAAGGAAGAGCTGCTTGGCTTCCCTCTCTGCCTTTATCACATGGAAACAGTCAGGGTGAGATCCAACAGCCATTCTACAGTTCTTCCTCCTTCCTTTCCAAACAATTAAGCCCAGTCCTAGAGACAATGTTCAGAACAGGCTGCCCTTTCCAGATAGCATGGAAGACCCCAGGACAAAGGCAAGCACTCAGAGGTCTCAGGAAAGCCACCAGGGGCAGCAGGAACATGGATTTTTTTTGACCTGGAGTCTTATGCACTGCAAGCTTGTGTGTTTATTTTGCTTTCAGAAAATAAACAGCATCTTTATGGGAATTTTTTAGTGTTTACACATATTTTGAAAGGTACTACATGATCTTGCTTAAAAAAATAATAAGTTCCATGTTGGCAATACTGTTTCTCAAGCTGGGTTTTGAGGAAATGCATGTTCACACCAAAGCTGTTCTCCCAGGATAATCCCCTACCTTATGTATTTAAATTATTGAGAGTTGCATAGCCCCTTTGTCCATGTACATCAAAACCCATAGGTGCTGAAAACTGGGGAGTGGTCATCTTTTGGGGCCATCACTCTGCTCACCAGTGGACATGTGGTTTTGCCCTTGGTGAGATGTAGCTCTTTCAAATGATTCTTTAGGTAGAGAACCTGTCCCTAAATGATGGTGGTGAGGATAAAGAAGGAGCACCAACTGGGCTTCCATGTGCCAGGTGACATTTAAGCACTGGCACACATGACTCATTTGATTCTTTCTGGGTTGTGCAAGGCAGGAACACTTGGGGCCTCCATAATAAATATGACACACTCAGCCTGGTGTCACAGACTGTTCAGTGCAGCATCTGGATTCTTATCTGGGCTACAAGGCAGCAGAGTCTGTCTCACCACATGCTGGATCAGGAGGACAGCCCAGCTGGAAACATCTGTCAAATCGGTGGGGTACAGATGGAAGGACTGAGCCAAAGACCCCAAGTGTGACACCAAGATGCACTCTTTCAGAGCCTAACAGTGATGCCTTGGCATGAGGGAGGAAGAGGCAAGAAAACCTGCACCTGAGCAAAGAAGGAAGCTCAACAGAGGCAGGTCAACTGGGCTCCGGGCTGTAATGGGAGAAAGAAAAGAAAATAGATAGATTTTCATAAAAACTCCACATTTCTAATTTCACTCAGAGAAAGAAAAATCCAAATACCTGCCATATGGAGACCAGGATAATCCAAAGCATCTGCTGCCCTACATAAATGCCAAAGACTCCAACCATGCAACACAGGATGCATTCCTGGTGCCACACCAGCCACTCAGTCATGCCTGGCTCCTGTGTGCTTTTGAGTGACAAGTGTCTAGCACAAAATATTTTATTCTGAACACTAATGGAAAGCAGTATAGATTCCTCCAAAGGTTCCCAAAAGTTACCATGTAAATGTCATTTTAGAAATAAGTGTGAGGCAACAAGAATTCACTATTCTGGTTTATTCAATTAAAAAGAAAAACAGATGTCCACAGTAACACTCGTTTATAAATCTGAGCAATTATATTATTCACAAGAGCCCCAAATTATAGACAACACAGATGTCCCCCAAATGATTTCAGCTGAGTGGACATGGCCAGCGCCACACATGTGAGCAGCAGTAACAGAAGTTATCGGCCATAAAGGGGAACATCCTGGCACATGCTGCCACACATTTTATGGATGAGTTTATGTGCAAGAAGCCAGACCCCAGGACCACACATAACACAAGTCCACTTACTTGAAGAGTTTAGGACACACAAGTTCACACAGAGGAGGATGGAGGTGGGCTAGGATGAAGGAGCTTGGTGATTGGAGAGATTTGAGAGTGACTGTTTGTGAATATGAGATCTCCTTGGAGTGATCACATCAATTTTATTGGTGATATGCTCACCCTATGAATTCTCTAAACCCACTGATCCATGGACTTTAAGTTGTTTAATTTCAATAAGTTTGTGTTGAAGAAAACAACTGAGACTAGTGCATCCAGCAAGACACTAAACGTGGCTAGACACAGTTCCGCCTGGCTGCTGCTGGGAGGGTGTGATCATCAAGTGTGCTAGGCAGCCCTAGGCCCCACATCTGTCAATACATGAGGCCTTGGGTTTCCTTTGTGGTTATCCCATCCCTACCTCAAAGCCAAGCAGGGCAGCTGCAGGCAGGAAGGAGGCTGCTGACAGCATGTCACATTGCCCATGCCTGGGATCATCCATAGTGTTGGTTACTTAGGGTCTATTTGGGACCACCATTTCAACATGCTTGGGCTAACTCAGTGGCTCTGATCCCAATTTTTTGAGGCAACAAGAGTATCAGACCCTCACTTGCCACAGTCCGGCTGCAGCAAAATAGCCAGGGGCGTGAGGAACAATTTGTGTAGATTGATACAGCAGGAGTAGAAGCTGTTTATTGTAAGACAACAGAGCTATTTATATATTTTGCACAGCTTATCTTAATTAGCATAAACTAGATACATCAGTCAACCAATAAGGAATCTCCACACTTAATGGCTCACTTTTGTTACTTCACAAACCACTCCCTCTGGCATTTTGCCAGGCACCATCCAGACTTGTTTACGAACTCTAACATTCTCCTCCAAGAACACTCACTGACCTCAAGAGCAGCCAGCCAGCCCTGGGACATGAGCTTGTCTCTCTGTTGCTCACCCTGGGTTCTGTGGAGGACACAGAATGAATGATGGGGAGACTCTGCCCCACAAGATGCTGCTCCCCTCCACTTCACCCCACACATACCACCACCTGTGCACATAGGTCTTTATTACCTTCTTGAACCTGAGCAATTAAAAGTGAAAAGAGCTCGTCTCCTTCCAGCCTCATGGCTTGTCATGAACATCCAGAGGCTCGGGCAGCCCTGGGTTCTGCCTCCTGCCTCCCTGGGCTTATTGACACTCTCCTCATGCAGAAAAAAGCCCTCAGGCCCCTCCCTTTACTACCTCCTTTCATCTGGACTCAGGTCTCACTCACTTGTGAACTGGCTTCCCCAGAAAGATTGCAGTGCATGAGTCTTGACTTGCCCAACACTTCACTGAGACCCTGACCCTGGCCCCATCTCAGGCAGCTTGTGAAAGACCAAAGTACAAGCCATGGGATGGCTATAGCTGCCAATCTGCTCTGCTTCCCTATGAAAATCCACATTGGAGAAATTCAGACAGATACCATGATCCCTTGGAATGGTGACTCTTAACTACAGCAGCACCTGCTGGGCTTTGACTTGTGACTACACTTTGGCACCTTGCAAGGAAGACAAGCATGGTGTCAGCAGCACTTCAGAAGATGAGGCCCTCAACACCCATGTTCTCTATTCTCAGAGCTCAGAGGCATGACAAGGTCAGGGCCAGCCTGCCAGGCTGCATGTGGAAAATGGGGCTTCTTGTGCCTCCAGTGGAAACCAGCCTGGCTTTCTGTGGCTGCTTCACAATGAGACCTGAGAATGGGAAAAGGGGAGCTAACAAGGAAATCTGTTGGAGACACAGACCACCCAGGAGGGAAGATTGTGTTGTGCCCTTTGTACCCTGATGTCTTTACCCACTGCACCTCTTCCTGCAGGGAATGCTGGCCTCACAATAATAACCAGCCAAGTGCAGAACTTTCCAGGATCACAGAAGTTTGGGGGAAGGTGGGAAAGATAGGCAAGTCTACCCCATATCCAGGCTAATTTTCTCAGCCTGCTCTAAATGTTCTCATTCCTTTCTTCAGGTAAGCATCCAGAAGCTTCTCCAGTTTTGTCCTAAGAGAACATTGCTCTCTCACTATGCTTCAGGACACTAGTGTTCAGAGCTCTAATCGGAGTCCTGGGTTAGCATCCATCTTCCATCACTAAGAAGATTTTACAAAAAATGTAGAGTTCTGTTCCTGGGTAGAGAGCTTGGTGATTTCTCTGTGGTCAAGAATTGAGACCCTTATATTCCAGCACCCAGCCAAGGGGCACACAGCCCCTCACCAACATGTGTGAAGGAGGGACTGACCAACTTCCCTGAAGTCTCAGCATTTCATGCTCACCAAGCACACAGGGCAGAGGTGTCTTTCTGTTTAACACCGCAGGCTAACCACCTGGTTTACATCCTCATTCTTCCTCAAGATCTCATTGATGTGAGACTAAAGGTTTGAAAATGTACAAAGCTCTTGACCAAAAGGAGCCCCTGGTGACAAAGAAAAAAGTCCTCTCTGGATCAATAGGAAATGGGTTTGAAAGCAAGACTCTGAACAATGATGAAATGGAGGCTTTGTTTCAAGAAAGATTGTGAATGCCATGTCCCTATAACATGCAGACACATGCACATGATTAGGTATTACACACGTCACTTGGGATGTATCTTGCTAACTTTATTCAAAACTAATACCTATCCATGGAAGGTGTGGGACCCTGAGGTGCTGATTGTTACTGTCTGTGAGGGACTAGTCAACACCCACACCACCCAAAACCCTGTCTTCACGAGTACAATGTCCTAATCTCCAGGAAAATATGACATCCACTCTCTCCCGTGGGCTGCAGAGCACTCAAAATGTGGCTACTTCCACTGAGAAACTAACCTAAATTTCATTTAATTTTAGTTGATTCCTATTATAATAGCTACAGATAACTAGTGGCTACCATATTGGATAGTGCAGGTGCTACACTACAATTAACTGGTGCAACTTACAGAGTGGATACAGCTGTCATGGTACTAGTGATGTTAGTAACAATAACAAAATAATGGCTCCAATCACTAATTTGTTTTTATGATAAAATCATCCCCCTAATCATGGCAAGATTTTTTAAAACCAGTAACTTGTGGTGGTTGATTATTTTTGATGTGCAAGTGTCTCACATTAGATTTCTTGCCTCCTCTTAAGTAGACGTCAATGTGAGACTTGACATCTCTTTAAATTCTAGCATGCAGAGAAGGAGCTCACAGTTACAAGGTATAATGTCCACCCCAATCTCTTTGTCCAGCCATCTCTCTCTGCACAGCATTGACATAGATGATCTATTTTAAGTAGAAGTCATACTGTGGGTGATGGGATTTTGATTTATCCACATGTTGATTAAAATTTTCATAATGAGCACCAATCATTAGAAATATAAATAGTAAAAACTTTTGAGAGAAAAAGACCACTAGGTATAGATCTAGATGTGTTGCCTGCAGTGGTATGGAGGAGGAAGGCAGTTTCTTTCCAACCTGCCAGGTGCCAGGTGCTAGCTGGACCAGGTGGGTGAAAGATGGGAGCCTCCCTGCTCACTCTCAGGGGAGACTAGGCAAAGCCAGTCTGCCTCTGGTGTTCTGGATCCCTCTGGGGGAGGGGAAAAGGGCACACCTATGGCCAAAACTAGGTCTTTCAGTGCCATCTAGTAGTTACATTAGAAACAGTCACCCATTATTTTCTCCTGGAAAAAGAAAAATCATGAAATTCATATGGAAAAGAAAAGACCCAGAATAGCAAAAGCAATTCTAAGCAGGAAGTGTGAATCAGGCAGTATAGCAATACCAGATTTCAAACTATACTACAGAGCAAGAGTAACAAAAACAGCATGGTACCAAAACAGGCGGGTGGACAATTGGTACAGAATAGAGGACACAGAGAGTAATCCACAAAGCTACAATTATCTTATATTTGATAAAGGAGCTAAAAGCACGCATTGGAGGAAAGACAGCATCTTCAAAAAATGGTATTGGAAAAACTGGAAATCCATATGCAACAAAATGAAACTGAATCCCCTCCTCTCGCCATACACAAAAGTTAAATCAAAGTGGATCAAGGAGCTAGATATCAAATCAGAGACTCTGCGTCTGATAGATGAAAAAGTTGGCTTCGATCTACATATTGTGGAGTCGGAATCCAAATTCCTTAATAGGATACCCATAGCACAAGAGTTAACAACAAGAATCAACAAATGGGACTTACTTAAACTGAAAAGTTTTTTTTCTCAGCAAGAGAAACAATAAGAGAGGTAAATAGAAAGCCTACATCATGGGAAAACAATTTACTCCTCACACTTTAGATAGAGCCCTAATATCCATAGTACAAAAAACTCAAAAAATTAGACAATAAGATAACAAATAACCCAATCAACAAATGGGCCAAGGACCTGTACAGACACTTCTCAGAGGAGGACATACACTTATTCAACAAGTACATGACAAAATGCTCACCATCTCTAGCAGTCAGAGAAATGCAGATCAAAACCACCCTAAGATACCATCTCACTCCAGTAAGATTGGCAGCCTTTATGAAGTCAAACAGCAACAAGTGCTGGCAAGGATGTGTGGAAAAAGGTACTCTTGTACATTGATGGTGGGTCTGCAAACTGGTGCAGCCAATTTGGAAAGCAGCATGGAGATTCCTGGGAAAACTGGGAATGGAACCACCATTTGACCCAGCTATTGCCCTTTTCTGACTATTCCCTGAAATCCTTAAAAGAGCGCACTAGAGGGATACTGCCACATGGATGTTCATAGCAGGACAATTCACAATTGCTACACTGTGGAACCAACCCAGATGCCCTTCAATAGATGAATGGATTAAAAAAATGTGGCATTTATACACCATGGAGTATTACTCAGCACTAAAAAATGACAAAATCATGGAATTTGCAGGGAAATGGATGACACTAATGCAGATTATGCTTAGTGAAGCTAGCCAATTCCTAAAAAAACAAATACCAAATATCTTCTTTGATATAATGAGGGCAACTAAGAACAGAGCAGGGAAGAAAATCAGGAAGAAAAGATTAACATTAAACAGAGACATGAGGTGGGAAGGAAAGGGAGAGAAAAGGGAAATCGCATGGAAATGGAGGGAGACCCTCATTGTTATACAAAATTACATAAAAGAGGTTGTGAGGGGAATGGGAAAATAAACAAGGAGAGAAATGAATTACGGTAGATGGGGTAGAGAGAGAAGATGGGAGGGGAGTGGAGGGGGATAGTAGGGGATAGGAAAGGTAGCAGAATAAAACAGTTACTAATAGGGCATTATGTAAAAATGTGAATGTGTAACCGTTGTGATTCTGCAATCTGTTTTGGGGGTAAAAATGAAAGTTCATAACCCACTTGAATCTAATGTATGAAATGATATGTCAAGAGCTTTGTAATGTTTTGATCAACCAATAAAAAATAAAAATAAAATAAAATAAAAACAAAAATCTCATTATCTTGACCACTAAAATTTAGAAATTTGTTCTCTGGGCTCTGCCATGAGCCAGGAAAGCGTGAGGCATGGCGCACTTGCTGTGTGCTTCGAAGCTGGCATCCAGCTCTTCCAGGTGGTTTGAGTCTGTGGGACCCATTATGAAGCATTCTGAATGCCACCACTGTTCTTATGTATTTCCTATTTAAGCAAAAATAAAAAGAAAACATACCATTAGCATTTCCCATACGTGCATTATGTGGCATCCATGTGGGTGTGTTCTTGTGTCTTGCCTTTACATAAACTGGTAACATAACACTGTGGAGTCCATATACCCTTATGCAGATGGAATAACCCAAGCAGACTTGCTGTTGTAAGAATTTCAGCAGAAGAAGGGGTCAAACAGTAACTGAACACCTTGACTTGGCATGAGCACATAAATTTTCCTGGTCCCCATTTGTGGACACCAGCCCTGAATGGCCCTGTGACTCCCCTATGCCTGGGTTTCCTGAAGTTAAGCAGGGTGGATTGTGCCTGGGCCTGACATTTACAGGAGTCTGCACGTGGTGACATGGAATTTGGCTTACCCTTGCCCAGGCTCCTGTGCAACTGGACTTGGCTGATCATAGAAAAGGCTGACCTACAATAGTGTTCACCTATGGACACAGGCTGCCATTGGTCTTCCCTGAGCTCTAGTGGGGGTTGGCTTGTTGCAAAACAGAGCCAGGCATACCATGGACCAGTCTCCCACACCTGTCACTGAGGTGACCTGGGCTGGGGATGAATTCTGGCAGGTGTCTTCCAGTAGGTGGGGTCAGTGCAGGAATAAGCCTGAGCTCTGCTGGGAATCAGACGGTGGGCAGAGTCATTCCTTGGCTGAGTCTGAGCTCTGGCAGGGTTCAGCCTGAGGTATGATGCACCTGTGACTACCCTCTGCCCAGGCTGCAGCTTCACGTTGTCATGGGAGATCTGGGCTGATCCTCAGCTCCCAAGGATGTTTGTTGATGAGCCAAAGCAGTTCTATGGGGATCCAGGCAGTGGTGGGTAAACCCTGAGCCTTCACTGGGGCCTGTCTCCTGGGCAGAGTTGGAGCCCAAGAAGGACCTGACTCCATCCCTACTCTAGCATGGTGTGGAAACTTCCTTCTGGCCCTCCACCAGGCCCCCTAACTCTGCTCCTAAAACAGCAGGAGAAGGGCTGTTTAAAAAAAAAAAACCCAATTTATATATGATCTATTCAAGTGCATCCAAGTGTTATATTGTCATGTATAACTAATTAAAGCAAATGAAAAATTTTAAAAATTACATCATCAATAAGGACTTTGAACAACATTTGGTCAGAATAAACTAATCTTCAATACCATGAAAAGAAAAAGACAGATCCTGTCACCCTATAATGTGAAATTTTCCAGTGATTTTCAATTTTGCTCCGTATTAAACCCAACCCCTCCAATTGCCCACAAGGACCACTGGATACTACATTATGCTCTATATCAAACTCAAACTTTTATGATGGCCTACAAGGACCACTGGATACTACTAACTCTCACCTTGGAATCCTGCAGGGCCATAGCAGCCCCCTTGCAGCATTAGGGCTCTAGTGCCTGCAATTTCTTCTCCAAAAGGGACATCTGAATTCCATGGAGGTAGGGATTATGCTCGGTATCCCCATAGCCCAAAGTTGTGGCATTCCCACAGTTCTCATCATGGTGTTTGAGGTTCTTTGCACTGTGGTGTAATTACTCAATTGCTTGGCCACTCATCTCTTTTCCCCTATTGGATATCACTGAGGAATCTTTAGCACAGGAAGAATGACAAGGGTTCTGCAACCAGGAGGATAAAACTCAAGATTTTAGCTAGGGGTCATGACAGAAAATTAGCAGATCATGACCACACTCAGAAAACCAGATAATTACTGTACTTGGATCTTGTAATGGTATGCAGAAGCCCACAGGTATGCTTGGGATCAGTCCACCAGGAAAAAAAAACACCCTATGAACAGGAAGACTGTAAATGAATCCTAGGAGACTAAAGAAAGGCAGAACATTTATGAAAAGCTTGCTCCACCATATTGGCGTTCATTCTGGAAAAAAGACAATCATGACAGGAGCTCATGGATGCACACATTAATGTGTCTTGTGTGTGAAGAACAAAGTGCTTGAGTCTAGTGTCCTGTCCCATGGAGGCTGAGGCAGAAGGATTACAAGTTCAAAGCTGGCATCAACAACTTAGCAAGGCCATAAGCAACTCAGTGAGGCCCTGATTTTAAATAAAATCCCAAAAAGGGCTGGGGATGGGGCTTAGTGGTTAATCTCCCCAGGGTCTCATTACAAATACAATAAAAATAAATAATGTGGTTGAAGCCATAGAGGAAGATCCCATTGAAATCCACTGAAATAGCTATATGGAGAACTCAGATGTTGTTCTAAGTCTTTGGGGTTCAAGTAAATAAAACTACAAAAAATAAAGAATCACATCATAATAGGTAAAGTATACTCCTTCAGAGAGAGGCCAGTATTGACCAGCTGTCTACTTCACTCTTTTCAATCTGTATAAAATCTTCCTTTTAGAAAGTATCATGAGAGGAAACAAGGTATAAAGTCATTTTGAAAAATTAAGTCACAAAAGTATACATGTGTGAGATGTGTGTGTGTGTGTTTCTGTGAGTGTGTGTGTGTGTGTGTGTGTGTGTGTGTGTGTATTTTTTTATTTATTTTATACCAGGGATTGAACCTAAGAGGCACTCAATTACTGAGCCTTATCCTCAGCCCCATTTTGTATTTTATTTGGATCCAGGTTCTCACTGAGTTGCTTAGTGCCTCACAGTGTCTGAGGATAGATTTGAACTTGCAATTCTCCTGCCTCAGTCCCCCAAGCAACTGGGATCACAGACATTGGCCATCATGCCCAAAACAAAAGTATTATTTTGAAAAAAAAGTAAGTCATGAATTTAGCACAAATAAATATCTTCACATAGAAAATTGTAATATCTGAAGGGTGGGGACTGGGAACAGAAAGACAGAATGCCAAAGAGAGACCAACAAAGCCTGGGGCATAGATAAAACACTTTATAATTTTACAAAGATTATATTTCTATTATTTGGAGAGAGACAAATTATTTCACTAAAGATAGTGGGATCATTTTGAAGATGCCTAATGATGTTGGTAAGAACATGAAATCCATGTTTATTTACATGATGTACATCTAAATAAACTCCAGATGCTCTGATGAGTTAAATTTATAAATCATGAAAGTCAAGGAAGTAAATAAATGAATGTTTACACAATGCAGGAGGATTTCTAAACATATATGTGGAAATGAAGAAGGCAAAATTGGTTACTAATGCATGTTTTGTACGTATATGGAGTTGTACATATGTGTGGACATGTACACACATACACCAGCACACATTGCTCTTATACTTTGGTGGTGTTAAAATAAACTTTTCAAATTATCAAAATTCATACAGACAGAAGGTAGAATGGTGGTTACTGGGATGAGTTATATGGAAAAGTAGCAAGATAGTATTGAATAAGGACAGTTTGAATTCAGGACTAGAAAAGTCCTGGGGATGAACAAATGATGGTGATGGCTGTATAATAACGTGATTCTCTTTGATGCCATAGAACAGTAATTCTTTTAAAATTATTAACATGTTAATTGTCTCATATAATGAACATGTACAACTGCAACTGTGTTAGCTTTTTTAAGCACCATCTATATTCTTTTTAAATGTTTTTTTCCTTAGTTGTTGATACATCTTTATTTTATTTTACTTTTTAAATGATGCTGAGAATGGAACACAGGGTCTCAGACATGCCAGGCAAGTGTGCTATGGCTGTGCTACAGTTCCAGATTACGTGGTACCTTTTTAAAAAAATATATCTGAGATATAATTATAAAGGAATATGTATTCAGATATGTAAAAGTACTTTTAAGAAATAAAGCACTAGAGGGGCTGTGGTTGCAAATCAGTGGTAGAGTTTTCAAGTAGCATAGGAGAGGCCCTGGATCTGATTCTCAGCACCACATAAAAATAAATCAATAAAATAAAGGCATTGTGTCAAAATACAACCAACCCCCCAAAACTAGTAAAATATATTTTATATATGCATGTAAAATGATTACAATGGTCCACTTCAGGATAAAATTTAAAAAAAATTGACACAGTCACAATTAATATCTTATTTAAATTGAAATTCTTGTGCTAATGGTAGGCATGCACTTTAAATTTTGGCATATTTTCTGAAACTTCCCTGCAGAAGAGTTTTGGCAATTTTCTACTGCAGTTATCAGACCTTGACAAATTCCATTTTCCAACATTGTTGATATTAGATTTTTCAATCTCTTTATTTTTTGTATTTTATAGGCAAAAGCACCCATGTACTCTGTTTCCTTTAGTTTACTATATTGTGATGTGAAAAGTCACCTCAATTTTGGTATTTCATCCTTTATAAATAGTTGCTATTGGGTTTTCCAATATTTATCAGCTGTTTGTTTCTCTTTTTTGACTTGTATGAACTAGGTATATGTGATTTAGCTCTGGTGAGTGTGTACACACTCATAAGAACATAACCAAAATAAGTTTTTCTAACAACTGACAAGAATTTTGCCTCTTGTAGAGAGCCATTTGGAAGCTAGAGAATATTAGTTCTTTTTCTCAATTTGCAATGGAAGTCAAAATTTTCCAATGCTCCAGCAGGTGTCTGCCTATAGACAGAAGTAGTCCTGGACAGAGCCTCAACTCAGGCTCGATTCTGTTGTGGCAGAATGAACCCAGGCCTCTTTTGAGCCCTGGCTCCATTTAAGGTTGGCAAGGCAGATCTGGGCTAATCCTGAGCTCAGGCAGTGGTCAGCTGGTGATGGGACAGACCTGTGGCTCTTCTGTGATGTGCTTCTGACCCAGGTATTCATGGCAGATTTGAATGAATCCTGAGCTCCAAAGGTTTTCTGCTGATGAGTGGAGGCAGTCCTGGGCCAAGCCTTAGGACCTACAGACTTCAACAGGTGTCAGGTAGAACCTGGGCCTTTCCTGGAGCCCAGCTCCTGGTCAGAGCTTCAGTTTGTTCAGGGGTCAGCGGGTGGCCAGATGCAACTTGGTGTACCCTGGGCATGGTTGCCAGGCAGGTGAGCAAGGCAGTCCTGAGCCAAGTCCAAAATATATCCTGGCAGGGAAAAGATGAACTCTGACCTACCCTGTGTCCAGGGTCCTGTGCACTTTAGACCAAGTGAATCTGGGCACTGTCTCAGCTCCTGAGGGTGTCAGCCAGTGGTGGGATGAACCAGGGCTTACCCTCAGAATGGGGTGGCAAGCAGTTCAGCAGGCTGAACAGGCCTGGGACTGACCTCTACTGGGTTCTGTGGGTGGTGGGATAAAACTTGGCTTACCTTTGCCCAGGCTCCTGCACAGCTGACCTTTGTTGATCAGACAGGAGCCTGAGCTCTGGAAGTTGTTCCGTGTAAGAAGAGGCTGTCCTGGTTCTGGCCTTATTTCTGATGCATCCCAGCTGGTAATGGTATAGAACCAGGCCTACCTTGGACCAGGCTCACACGCCTGTCAGCGAAGCTGACCTGGGCTGGGGTTGAACTCTGGCAGGTGTCTTCCAGTTGGCATAGTCAGTGCAGGGTGGACCCTTATCTTTGGCGGGCATCTGACAATGGTTGGAGTCATTCCTGGGCTGAATCTGAGCTCCACCAGGGAAAATATATATATATTATATATATGAAAATGTGTGGAGTTAGGTATATATATATATATATGAAAATAGGTGGAGTTATGTTTATATATGAAAATATGTGGAGTTATATTTTTAAAATACTACAGTCTCAAAAAGCATAAATTAGCAACTATTTTGTTTTGTTTAAATATTCAACAACATACCATGTGAGCATTGGAGACTCTGAATTAATGGATATCTCCCTCTGGGTCAGGACCTTGCTGAGGGCTGTTTCCAAGCTGGCTATCAAGAACTTCAATGTTAGTGATGGTGAATGTGCTCATTTGGCTCATATTTTATGTTTGTGGTACAGTGAAACTATCATTCCAATTCCTGGTGTTGGAGGGTAAGTGATTGGATGAGCTGAAACTTTTAAGTCCCATGGGTACCAAGTACCCAATTTGATAAGGCACAATTAAAATATCTGTAGCAGAAAGGTTGTGCTGCTAGCTTAGATTTAGATAAGGTGGAAATGTCTGTGATGAGTGTAAGAAAACAAAGGTTTTATCAAAGGATGGAGTTCCACATTCCTGGAGGGCTCAACTTGAATTCTCCTGGTTAATGAGGTGTTTGTAACATTTTTTTCTTTAGTTCACAAAACTGAAATGAGAATCACCCTGAATTAGGCCCTCTTCTGGAAGCTGAGGTAACTAAGAAGAAAAGCACCTTGTCCTGTCTTTATGTAGATTGCTGTGTGATAGCAGAGGGTGTTGCTTGCCTAACCTCTATGGTATAGAAATGCTCCATAGGAGCTCCATGCAGAGGCAGTCTTCTCCTGTGGTCCTTAAGACAGGGCCAAGAGCCCAGCTGTTCAGTAAAGTTGAGGACATTGGCAAAGCAAGTGGGGTGGTGCTTGTCTTCAGAAATGTAATTTTATGAGGTGGCCAATGGCAACATAAGCCTGTGTAAGTTTAAATTAAAACACAGTAATAATTGAACTTCTCCATCACATTAACTACATGTCAAGTGGTCAGTGCCCATGAGTGTCTAATGGTGTCTTTGTTCTAAGTCACTGAACAAGTGTATAATCCATTATGACCATGCTTATCAAATACAAATTTGCAAAATAGAAATTTTGTACTCTTATTACTTAATTCTATTTTGAACACATGTATCTCTGAATGGTGAAATTGGTAAGCTATACTCTGCCACTTTGGGTGGCTAAATACCAGGAGAAAGTGCAAGTTAGATTTTGTTCTATGTTATCTGTCTATACTGGCAAGTACTATGGATAAGACAAGAAAAATTGTTTTTATAATTAGTTTTGTTTAAAAATCTTGATTATCATGCTATATATTTTTTAATCTTCTAAGGAAGTTAAAGGCTTTTAGGCAGAGGTATGTGTTCTGTCTGTATATGTGTCATAGCATATATGCAGATTTCCAGGCTGCCCATTTGCACTGTTCAAGCACATAACTGATGTTAGTGAAACAGCACTGTTGCATAGAAGAAGAACTATTGCAGTCCTGAGACAGGCTCTGGAGTGAGCTTGGGAACCACATTTATATAAATAACTTTGTTTTTTCAATTTAGACTTAACTTTATAGAGTTTTAAAATATTAAAAAAAATGACTTGAAGTATATATTGACACCTGTGTAAGTATAATTTTGATGAATTATCCAAAAAATTTGTGGTCAGTATTGTTGGACTTCTGCTAGACTTGTTGGGGAAACATCTTTGTGGTCTCCAAGCAGTTGGAGTTTGTCCATGTCTGAGACCTTTTAGTACTTTTTTGGTAGTAAATTTCTCATTATCCCACTCTTAAATTAACTTGACAAAAATTCCTTCATGAATTCTGTTACTTTTTTGTCACTACTTTTAAAAATTCTCAAGCCCCTTAAGTGCAAAGGATAAAGTTTGTACACCTGTTACTTTATGGCAATGGAATATTCTCTAGGTCAGTGATATGCGGTGATTACTACTATCCTAAAAGATTTCATATATGTTCTGTTTTCAAATATTTCTTATTCCTGGCTCATGTTTATATGTTACTTGGTGATTTCTGCCATCTTAGTAGTTCCTTCTCACCACTCTTTGCAGAATCAGGGCTGCTTATACTTATATTGGAGATGCAGGTAGTCATGTACTCTTAGGAATGTAGGACAGGAATAGTGAGAAATCCACAGAACTAGTGAGGTCTCCCAGCAGCATCAAATATGTTCAAAGTGCTTTGGGAGAGGCAGGGCCCTGACTACCTTCAGGGGATGAAATGCAGACACTATGTGACCCAACAGTGTTGGCATCTGGTGAACCCATCTACAAGAGACATAATTATCAAAGGTGTCATCACCATTATAGCATCAGAAAAACTAGGAAATAAGGATGTGGTGGGAGTCCTGGAGTGATGTTTGGGATTTTCTCAGAATAGCTTAAGTATTATTATCTCTTGTTCAGTTCTTTGACTGTATCAAGCAAGGATTTTTGTATTCCAATGGTGATTTTATTTCTCCCCCTTAGAGCACTTGGGTGAGGCATTTCCTCTAAAGGCCCGATTGAGGAATGGACAGTTCAGCCACCCTGAGTTTCCAAGGTGTGCTGAATAGTTGGTCAGATAACCTGAGGTGCAAATGGAGGATTTATGGCAGGAGACAGGAACCTCTCTGAATGGAGGGCTGGCTAACAGGAGATGTTTCCAGGGCAAGTTGCAGTTTTCCAGCTGCCAGTGTTCCCAACTTATGCAGTGAATATGTGGTTGGAGAAAAACATTGGACAACTTCTCTCATGGATTTTAGGAGCCTAAGGAATGTCTATGAAGCAGGAGAATTTTCAGACCTTGGCCAGTTTGGTCAGCAGGTGACCTCCTCCTCTGTCTACTACTAGTCCAAACTCAGATACACAGAAAGTGCTTTGGGTTTTGTCCTCAAGAGCAGAGTATCTGCTGGAGCAATCAGTGGACAAGAAGGTGTTCAACCTGTCCCAGGTATGGCTAGAGAGATAAGGCTCTCTCGATTTGAGAACAGAAGCTCTATAGAAAAAGAGAAAATAAAAGAGGAAGGGTGGGGGAAAGATTACCAGGAGCAGGGAAGGGACTGGTGGAGCAGTGTAGAAGGGGAGGAATGGAGAGTTCAGGGATTGCAATGTGTGAGGGGAAAGAGAAGAGGGAGGAAATGTTGAGAGAATGAAGGTAGAGAAAGAAATGTGGGGGAACATGGGTGGCCCAGGCAGGAGAAAAAAAGGCTTGTAAACAGGCAGGGGAGTATGAAGGCTACATAAATAGGGTGGCATCACCCTGAGGCAGTGCCTTTGAAGAAGCCCCTTAGGATGAAGAACTGGCTGAATCTGGACAGAACTTACTGGAAGGTATTTAAGTAACTTTCAAATGGGAGTCATTGTAATAAAGCTGCAGTTAACACACTTAGTACATTAGCCTTTGTCCGTACCTCTGATTATTTTTTTTATAATCCACAAAGGTGGAATTACTGCATATATTCTGTGTCTGATTTATGGTTTTCTAATAAGCCAAAGTAGTGGTGCCATATATAAATATTTATTAAAGAATGATAAAGAAGAGGTCAGGTCTCATTGCATTCCTACCACCTGGACTTGAATACTTGATCTGAATCTTTTCTAAATGGATAGGCAAGAAGCACTCTTTCATACTCAATCAGATGCAAGGTCCAAATCAGATGCCATGCTCACAAGCCCATGATGGCTGTGGAACAGCTGTGGAGACTGCCTTCTTGCAGTTTTGACGTGGTTGCACTAAACAGTGAATCATTTCCTGACAGAATATTATCTTGGTGGTGAAATTAGCTATGGATACAACTGAACCTGTACTTGTGTGGACAGTTGCACTATACTCTTTGAATGACTCTTTATAGTATAACTTCTCTAAAGTGTCACTTCAAAATACTAGGAAAAAACTATGAACTTTACATTCCCCCCCCAACTCCTGCACATTCTGATCCTTGTTCTTGTTCCTCTAGGTCCTTGGTTTGTTGCCTCCTTTTGCTTGAGACTCTCAGTGCTGAATATGCATTGCCACCAGTCATTTGCCAGTACATCTCATACATAGCTGCCCTGTGATCTTCAGCTGGTCCCAAAATGAGGCACTACTCAATGAAATTTATCTGATGGACTCACTCTCATAGAACTTGAACTCTGGTATGGAGAGGCTGGAGATTAAAGGGAGGATTAAAGGAGTGAGATATGGGTGTTATTCTGTCTTGCAGTTGCATTCTAATTTTCTGTCTTAATCAGTTTTCTATTGCTGTGACAGTGAAACTGGAATGTTTACACTTCTGCTGGCAGGTGGGGTCTGCACAAATTGCAGCCCTCTAAGATAACGAGTGTTGCACTTCTTAATGGTGGACCATGCCCTCCCATGCTGCAGCAGACCCTAGTCCCACACTGTCAATTTCTACTCCTTTCTGCATTCTTCTCTTCTGAATTAAAAATCAAATCCACAGACAAGGATGAGTGAGAGTAAGAATAGGATTTATTGAAGAATAGAAACAAAAATGGTTCTCACAACTTGGGAGAGGAGAACCAGTGAGAGGTTTTTCTGTCTCCCTATGCTAGTGTAGGGGGGTGTAAAACACATGGGTCAATGCTATGGTTTTATATTTATGCCAATTAGCATTTAAACAAAATATCAATTCCGTTCTTCCAAACTTACAGTAACTAGGGTTAGTAAAAGTACTAATGTTATTGCTTAGCCCCTAACCCCATTCATGCTTTCCTTATTTCTATTTTCTCCTGGCCTCTGCTCCTGGCAATAGGTTGAGGTAGTGAATTTCATAGGCTCAGTGTGTGGGGCGGGGGGTGCTGAGGTTCTGTAGTTGCAGCCCTGCCTAAAGCAGGGTTCTGCCCTGGGCCAGTTTGAGTTGTTTGTTGTTGGGATGACAGATCAGTGTGCTTTGGCTCTCCTACAGGTCTAGCCAACTGTGTCTCATACCATACTCACCAATGGTGTCCAACCCACCTGGGGCTTCCACTCTCTTACTGTTTCTCCATTCCACTTCTAGGCTGCAACTTCTCTGCAGGGACCTTGGGTCTGAGTGCACAGCTTAGAAGCTGGGACCTATGTCAATGGTCACCTCATATAAATGATATAGATGGAGTGTAGACTAAGTGATGGAAAATGGTGGAATGTAAGAAAGCTGCATTCTAGGCTGTGATGTGCCTCAGGAACACTGTAATGATGTACAACTTCTCATCATGGTTAATGAAGAAGGAATTTTATTAACATTTCATATCAGACACTCAAAGTGGCTTAAAGACTCAGAAATTTTGGTACAATGAGCAAAAATGAAGAACTACATCAGTGATGACCTGGCTTTCCTAAGAGTGCCTCTGGTGCTAGTTCATGACAAACAGAGGGAGGGGGGAAGAGTTTGGGGTCAGAAAAGCATGAGATGGTAAAAATGCTGCCCGATCTTAGCTTATGCAGAGATGTCAGTTTGTGCTGGAGCTTGAAAAGTATGCTCTGTATATCAGATGGCCTCTGGGAATGCAAGCAGGAGCCATCTCTGGGTGTGATCACTGTTCTGGTTATGAGAGGTCTTAGTATATTTGGAGAAAAAGTAATACCGTAGCTGCAATATCTCAGCTGACATCTATAGAGTCTCCAAGGAGAGGTCAATTGAGTGAAATAGGCACAGAGTGGACTTCACGCAGTTTGAATGATGTAAGAAGGGCAAAGAGAAGAACAACTCATCTGTTCTTTGTGTCTGGTGGTTCATGTTGCCAGCTCAAGTGGGATGGGAATATGAACTGGTAGGGTGAACCCCTCAGGGGCTAAACTCATGAATTATGTGCTTATGGGCAGCACTCAGTGGAGAATTGGCCCCTCTGCCCCAGAGTTGGTTTTCTCCATAAGACAAGACCCACATCAGAGATGAGCTACTGTCTACCCTGGGTCTTAGTCAATCTAATCCCTCACAAGGAGGCATCACTAAAACAAAGCCCTTTAAGTCTGATCCATCTTCTTATGCTGAACCTCATCTCACAGAGTGCTGTAAAAGTGATACCCTGAGCATATCCAACTGAGTACCCCAACTTGGTACCAGTGTACCAAACTGAGGTGAATGGTGAAAATTCTATTGACAGTACTAAGTAACTCCTCCCACCTCATACTATTTAGAAGGAAAGCTGAATTGTGTATCAAAGCACCTCAATCTCAAGTTGTTCCAACTGGAAACTCAGAGAGCAACACAAAGACAGAATGGTGTTAACACTTCTCACCCCTTGCTCTGGCAGTACTTAACTCAAAAAAGAAATGGAAAGAAAGACACTAGGGCATATAAAAGTGACCACTGATTCCAATCAACTATTTTGACCACCTCAGTGAAGAATTTTTTCATTCTACATTAAGATGTTGGGATTTCTAAATTTTCATTATTTTTTATTTATTTTTTTCTCTCTCACACACAAAAATAGTAGTGGGAACATGTGTGCATTCTTATGTGAATTCTGGCTATACTAATTGGTTCAAGGACATACACTTATTTTTTCCTCATTTTTAGCATCTTTTCATGTACCTATTGTTTCCTAGCATTCTCCTGTAAGTACTTGGGTTTGGGGATTATATATTTTGGTTTTGTTTTGTACTAGTGCTCTTTGCTGTTGTTTTTTTTTTTTTTGTTTCTGTTTGTCTCTTCTTATACTAAAGACCAAATTCTGTTGCACTTTCCATCTTTCTCAATACCTTGATCATTCTATTTTTCCCCTTCTTCCATAGTAAGATAATGTGCTGTATCTCTTATGAATACTCTGTTCACATTTTGAAATTGAAGACTCATTCATAACCTCCTAAAATGTTTTATTTTCATGTAATCAACTGTATATTTCCCATCCTTTAGAACTAATGGGATTATATCACCACTGACACAACTACTAATGATAATACAATCATTACTAGTGTGGATGATATACTTGAAACCTGTGGTTTACTTTACTAAACCCAGGTCTAGTTCATGGTGATTGATTTTATTGTTCATAGTTGCTGAATCCACCATTTTAGTATATTAATTGTAATTAATGTCCTAGAGTTCTCCATTTAGACGATTGGTAGGAACTCTCAGGAATCTTTGGATGAACAGTGACAGAGAAATGAGTTCAAATTGCTATGATATAGCAGGCAAAGAATGCAGGGAGAATGATCTAAGAAAGAAAAAATACCAGTTGCAGGTGGTCAGAGGAAAAACTGCATCATTTTTGCTGGTGAGGTCAGCAGGAGCGATCTCTAATTATTTGCTTGCTGACTTCTGATAGGATGTCATGTTTTTTAGGGATATGACTTCATGTTGACAGGATGGATACTAACTCCCTCTGGTGATAGAATGGATAGTAACCCTCCCTGATGGTTCCACCTTGAGTCCTGAGTATACAGCCTGACTGATCATAGATCATAGTCAATTTGTGTGTCCTGGGAGGATGGTCTCTTCTGATTGGCCATATTACAGTCATGTGACTCCATAACTCCCAGATGCCTTTGGAACATATCACCATTTTCTTGATGGACATGTCTGTGAGCAGGGTTCAGGGTGGAGATGCTGTATTCTTTGTGCTGTGTCCATTTCTGCTGACACCCCACACCCCATTGACTCCTGTTCACAGAGGAATTCATGGCAGCACTTTTTCCCTTCATACCTGTATTTCACTATTACTGTATAGTACGATTTCCTGTGTGAAGGTTGAGTTTGGCTTTTGCTCCTGGTTCAAAGGCCTCCTCCTTGTGTTATGTGACATTAGTTATTCAGTCAACAAATAATTAATCAAGCACTTCCTCTTTGTAAGGTCATTATTAGTTTCAGAAACCAGGACTTCTGATGAATGATGATGTCCCTGCTCTCAAGAAACTGAGATAATAGTGGGACTGCTATAAATTTTGGAAGTCAAAGGCAGATGGGTGAGTTTATGTGAGAAAAAGGGCATAAATAATCTAAAAGCATATATAGAAGTCCAGGGAGATGGCCAAAGATAGAGACTATGAAGAGGTCACATGGGTCACATGGGAAGAAACGGACAGGTAATATGTCTATCAGAGGAAGAATGTCCCAGTCAGAGGCCAGGTATTCCAATGCTTTTGTTACCAGAACAAACACAATGTTCCCAGCAAACATGTGGTAAACTCTTTTCTTTCAAAAACCAGATAGTAAATATTAAAGATTTTGAGGGCCATATACTATTTGTGAAAACTGCTCAACTTTGTCACTGTCATTGAAAAACAGACATTGAAAACCTCTAAGTCACCAGATATAAATGTGCTCAAACAATGATATTTTTAAAGAACACTGAATTTAAAAAAAATATAGCATTTCTCTTGACATCATTTAACTTTACTTTTAGGTGATTTTAAGTAGAAAATCTTATCTGGAAGGCCTGAAAATACCAGTGGAAAGACCTTTTAGGCCCAAAGCCTATGATGTGCACAGTTCTGTTTTGCAGAGGTATGGTAAGGTGGCTGGTGAAGTAGAAGGATATTAGGGAGGGAAACAGCTGGAGATGTGCTCAGCAAGAGAAACAGGGCATACTCATATGGTATTGCAGGCCATGTTGGAGCTTTTAGTAGTCCAAAATCCCCTGAAAAGTCTTGCATGGATATTTAGAACCTACAGTGATTCTGGCCAGCAGGTGTCACCCAGGGAGTTTTCCAGGAAATAAGCTGTGTCTGAGCAAGGAGCAGAAGGGTGACTCCAGGCCTAATCTAAAGTTCACCATGGGCCTTGAGGGAATCCCTTTCCTTCTTTGGGATTCTGCATTATCATCAACAGTGGGTCACTGGGGGGAAATTATCTCCAGTAAGCCTCTTGGCTCTGACAGGCTGTCATTGGTCTTTGCACATTTCTTTCAAGCTCAGTGTAACCTCCAGCACTCCACCATGCTGAGAGCAATCTGATGCTTCCAGGATGCTCTTTCCTGAGCTGAGTTCACAGTCAGACAATAATGGTTTTGAAGCCTTCCCCACTGATGGCTGCTGAGGACACACAGAAAGAAAATATAAGCTGTGTCTGTGAATATCATGCAGGAGTCTGTTTTCCTGTGGGGTACCCAACTGCTACTGCTGCTCCCAGCAGAAATCTCCTTTAAGCTGCTTGTGACCCCAGCTCTCCAAACTCTATGAATTATGATTGGGCCTCTGATAAGGAAGTGCAGGAGGTTCTATGGAGGAAAGAGAGAGGGATGTAAAAGCTCCTTGAGCCCATCCACATCCTGCATTCCTCTCCCTCCTCTTCTCAAACTCCCTCAACCACAATTTGCATTTCCCAGGTAAAATGGGTATTGGCTCTCAGGCAGCATTGACAGCATGGTGGGTTGCTAGTACACCATGGGATCTTTTTGAAGCAGGTCTAATAAGGAGGGCTTTCATCCATTTCAGTGTGGGTACAGTTCCTCTTCATATGGGAACATTTGGTTTCATGAGTTCTTTCCCATGGTCACCATCAGACTCGTCAGTTTATTCAGGTATTACACACTTTATGAATTTATTTTACTTCCATCCTCCAATATGTGATCATCAGGAAGAAGAACTGTTCATGCACTTTCTTCCTTTGATGGCACCTCCTAAACCACCTGAGAGGAAGGCAGGGTCAAAATGATTATTTCAATGTGGAGAAGAGATTATCAGCCTCCACTCTGTAAGTCACATCATAGCAATATTTATTGGGTTTTAATGTTTAGCAAATTTTAGTATATACTCATTGATGGAGCATCAAGTCTAGCCTTGACTCTCTTTTTTCTCTCTACTCAGTGAATGAACTCCTGATATGACACCCTGCCTCACTCTTAATTATGTCACCATTAAGTCTAATCATTGAGTTATCATTCAAAGAACTATTATCTTGGTAATATTTGATCACGTATAAAGCAAAAACTTTTAAAACTAAATGGCCTCAGTTTGAATGCTTTCTCACAGATTAAGTACCTCTGAGTTTGTGTTCTGCCACATTATCATAGGAAGATATATACTGACTTCTTGAAATACTCTTCTCTATTTCTGATAACACTGAAGGAAAAAAAAGAAAATGCAACTTTTAGTAACTCTGAAAATCGGCTCAAATTTACTAAGTATGAAAGTAATCATATCTTTCTCATAATTATTGTGAAGCAGCAGGAAATTGTAATATCCAGTTCTGCATATTACAAAAAGGAGAAGCAGGAGTGAAGGGTATAGATGTATAGTGAAGTAATTCACTATTTGCCATTGTTAGAAGGAAACACTTACCTAACTAGAGTTTATATTTGGATAGTAGTATGGCTTGTGATATTTAACTCATGTACCCAAAATAATTGTTTTTCATTTTACACTTGGAATGTATTTAAAATTTTGAAAAAAACTCCAAGATATTTGTGTCTAACTTAAAGGCAGCTATGATACTTAAGTCAAATTGAATGACAGCATAGCAGTGTTAAAAACAAACCTTAACTGACATTCATAGATGCCCTGTACATCTGCATTGTGGCTATGTTGCTAATAGTTTTATAATGACCATAGACCACATTCACCACTTCATGCTTAATAAAAGTCAAAACTTGACAGTCTTTTACTGAAATTTCAAAATAAATTTGGCTCTTCATGCCAGCCATGGTAGAATATAGTTATGATTTTAGTGACTCAAGAATTTGAGGCAGGAGTATCACAAATATGAATCCAAACTGCAATGTAGGAAAAACCCTATCTCACAATAAGATTTAATGGAGGCTGGGGATATAGGTTGCTGGCAGAACACTTGCCTAGCATGTAAGAGGCCCTGGAATCCCCAGTACTGAGCTATTAACTGAGCTAGAAACTACCCACCAGCCTGTGCACAGGGTGAGTGGGTGAGAGTCTGTTTGCCATCCTCACTGACAGAACTTGGTGGAGGGTTTGGGGGACACCTCTCAAAAGACTTTTTGCCCTAGATTATACCACTATCTTACAAAGTAAACTTGATGTTAATGGTTTTGAACAGCTGCTATATTTAGTGAGAACTAAAGTTCTTTAAAAATATGAATTTATTAATGAGTTTGATCAATACTTAATATTGAGTCTCATAGCTTAATATTGAGTCTCATTAATGAGTTTGATCAATACTTAATATTGAGTCTCTGTTTTAATGGACATACATTCATTAGTGTCCATTAAAACAGAAAGATTTATTACCATTACCTTTAAATACATATACATTTCTATGATGAACCAGCATAAATTAATTTTTTTGAATAGTTTTCTATCAAACATAAGAATAATTCTTTATTTCAGTGTTTAGGGATGTTACTTCCTGGAAAATAAACATTCCTAGGATTTAGTTGTTATTATATACAAAATGATCAGAAACATAAACCATCATTACAACAATTCATTTACAGAAAAATAAATGACTGATTTTCAGTGCTATTCAATGTGCAATATGAGTAAAAGTGTACAACTTCAGAAGACAATGGTATCTTTATGATTTTTTTAAAGATGGACCCAATATCTTTATTTATTTTATTTATCTATATGTGGTGCTGAGGGTTGAAGCCAGTACCTCTTATGTGAGGGACAAGTGCTCTACTGCTGAGCTATATTCCCAGTCCTGACAATGGTATCTTGTTTAACAAATATTTTAAAAATAAGCTGTTGTATTGTTGTAAAATAAACATGCCAATTTACCATAAATCCAAAAACTTTTTCTTGAATGTACTGACCTGAATTTAGAAAGCATCCTTAATCTTGATAAAATTAATTAAAGATGTATATCAAATTATGTGCTCAATGAATATTATTATTCTCATAGCACAGATCTCTTTTGTAATAAATGAAAATACAATGACAATCATTGAAGTTCAAAGAGGTATTAGTAAATTATTTTGGTGTTTTGGCATTCATAAATTTTTTTTGTGCTTGACTTACAATTTCTTCTATTTTAATTTCAAGTGGCATATTACTGTGTCACATGTAAATTTTATTTATATTAGGGATCAAACACAGGGGCAGTCTACCACTGAGCTACATCCCACACTTATTTTTTTTTCTTTGAGACAGGATCTCTGTATGATACCTAAGCTGCCTTGAACTTTCCATTCTCTTTCTCCAGCCTCCAAAGTAACTGGGATTGCAAAATTATATATGAGTTAAACTTCACCCAGTTGATTTTTTTTGTAATGATAATTTACCCCAAGGATATTTGACCACAGAGCCATATCTCCAGCTTTTATTCTTTTTGTTTTTTTTTTTAATTTTGAGACATTATGTCACTAAATTGCTTAAGGCCTCACTAAGTTGCTACAGGTGATCTTGTACTTTTAATTATCCTATTTTAGCATCCCAAGTCACTGGGATTACAGGCATGTGTCACTCTCCCTAGCAAAATGAGAACTTGTAATGATCATTGCACTAAAATATTTTGTAGTCTGAAATATGTTTTATATAGATATTGAGTTTTGAAATTTATTTTTTTTATTTTGTTTTGTAGTTTAACAAAATATCTTTACTTCATTTATTTTTATGTGGTGCTAAGGATCCAATGCAGGGCCTTGCACATGCTAGGTGAGCGCTCAATTGCTGAACCAAAATCCTACCCAAAGTTTTAAAAATATTTAACTTAAATCCATTTTTCTCTCTTTTTACAGGGCTGGAAATTAATAACAGGCCCGTGAGGATACTAAAAATTGCTCCACATTGCCAGGCACGGAATTACATTACCAGGCATGTAATCCCAGGGAGGCTGAGGCAAGAGTATCCCAAGTTCAGAGCCAACCTAAGAAAAAGTGAGGAACCATGCAACTCAGTGAAACTGTTTTCTAAATAAAATACAAAAGAAGGCGGGGATTTGGCTCAGTGGTTGATTTTCCCTGAGTTCAATCACAGGTACCAAAAAAAAATGATAGAAAAAAAAAAGCTTCACATTTATATATATTCAGCACTCAACTTGGATTTTGTATGCATTACTATTTACACTGTAGGTTTTTCTAAAATACAGACCCAAAAACTATTTATCATTGGGTAGTTCTTTTTTCACACTTTTCACAATTCTTTTATTACATGGAGTATTCATTTTGTTTGTTACATACAAGCCATTCTATACAGCTATTAGTTATTATTAATTTAGGTTTGAATAAAAATAAGTTAAAGTGATGTTAAAGAGAAACAAAGGTAGACGTGGATCCAAATGTTTGTATATGAGTGTTCATAGCAGTGTTTTTCAAATAGCCAAAAAGTACAAGTGACTCAGTCAACTAAAAAAAAAATAGATGAATAAATATGGCATATCCTTCTAATGGAATATTGTTCTGAAATAGATAGGAATAAAGTATTGATAACATGCTATGACACAAGTGAACCTTGAAAATATTAGGCCAACTCAAATAATCCAGTCACAAAAAGACAAGGTCTCACTAAGTTTCTTAAGGCCCTGATATACTTGAAGAAGGAAGGCCCACTTGGCACTTTGTCCCATGTGCAGACAGCCACACACCTCTACTGGAACAGTTGGAGAGACAGGGTTATTGAAATGTCACTAGGAGAAGTCAGGTTTCATAGCATGCTTTGCATGGTTCCTTCCCCAAGTTCCCTGGTGCCACAATTCCCTTCAACACCTGTTTCTCCAGCAGGTCTTCTATACAAAAGGCAGCATCTCCAAGAATATTCCTTGTCATGCCATGCCATGCCATTGCCCTGCCCAGACTTCTCCATTCCTGCCTTCCTCTAAACCTCACCAGAGAGCCACTTTCAAGGTTGCTCAGGCCAGAGCTCACTGTTCTCAGGCAGCAGGCCCTGCAGCCTCCAGGAAGTTCTCTAATTAGAGGCCTGGGCTAATGGAATCGAGGGGAATCAAGCAAGAAGAAAGTCATGTAATTTATATCACAGAATTTTCCTTTGAGTAAATAAAGTATATTTATGTTTTGAATAGAGGCTTACATGTCCCAAAGGAAGTTGTCATTTTTTTACTTTCAGGAATCTGTCACTTTAAAACACTCTAAGAGCAGGAGGCCACATTTGTCATAATTTTGACCTTCATAAAGTTGTATGTTGAAAAAAAACAAACAAAAAAAATAAAGTAGTATGTTGTCCCCTGACCCAATATTAATATAGCTAGTGGCATAATGACTAAACCAAAATTTCAGGCAAGGATTTAGGAACACCATACCATCACCCACAAAGCCCTCTCAAGTTAATCCTCAAAGAGACACCTCACCAGACTTGATATCCCAGGATGTGGCACCATCAAAAACACCTATAAATATTTGGCCACCTGCCATCCTTACTGAGAACTCACCTGTCTATGCTTTTAGTATCACAGCTCCCTCACTGGTACCCCTCAGTTTTTTGTTTTCCATTTTATTGTGGTTAAAATATACATGATATCAAATTTGCCACCTTAACCATTTTTTTTTTTAGTTGCAGATAGACACAATACCTTTATTAATCTATATGTGGTGTTGAGGATTGAACCCAGGACCTTGCATATTCTAGGTGAGGGCTTTAGTGCTGAGTCACAATCCCAGACCTCAGTATTTTTTTAAACACAATCCATTTACTCAATAAGTATATTCTCAGGCTCATAGCATATTTGAGAAATATTGACATCTCTGAATATATGAATTTAACTCATTTCAGCAAAATTCTACCATACCTATTTCCTCCAATGTAAAGGAGTAGATGCTGGCCAAGTATTAGGAAATATTTAAGGTCTTTGGTAAAACCACTATAGAAGAAAAAAAATCCCTGTAATGAATGCAACATTAGAAAAGAACTCAGGTCTAATTGTTGTTGTTTATATATTTTGGGCTTGCATTTATTTGATAATGGAGATATACTAATTTTCTTTATAGATTATTATTAGTGGTTACTAAAACATAATTATGGGCTGGGGTTGTGGCTCAGTGGCTTAGCCCCTGTGAGGCACCAGGTTTCATTCTCTGTACTACATATAAATAAATGAATAAAGGTGAATCAACCACACAAAAAAAGTTTTTAAATAAAACACTTAATCATGTACCTATTAATTTTGTTCATTTATGCTATATGTAAAAACAGCTATTGTTTTAATAATAACAGTTCAAAAATCAAGAGATTTCTTTTTTAGTTGTGTGAATTTCGATTTTTTCAAAATAAGAATGCAATTATTTGAGCAAAAGCATATAAATTTATTTTGAATATATGACTTAATTTTTGAACTTAATATTTTTTTATTTTTCTATGAATTGCCAGTTTTAAGAATTTTTAATTTCATTTAAATGTCATTTTCAGAGCTGTAAACATAGTTGAAACCTTATTCAATAAATGGTGTCATTCTTAGCAAAAACTTTTAGGTTTTTCTTCTCAAGCTATCACTTTTTATAGGACTGGATCATGGTATTTTGACATTCCAGTTCCGTTTTAAACCTGAAATTTTCATATTTCCAGTTCCTTGGGGTAAAACATGAAATATACTAGAAACTATTTTTCTGTAGTAGTTATGACAGAAGTAGTTCTGGATTAATATCAGTGGGGGATCATCAGTCCATTTTATACAGACATGAGTGTAGACTGCCATGCACTCATTTAGAGTGAGGAATGCTTTATGATGGGCAGTAAAAATTATTATAGAATCAATTTAACAACGAGTGTCACTCTCAAGGGAAAACAGATTAGATTTATTGAACTTGTAGAGTTTCATTTTCAAGGCCCAATTTTTTCTCATTTAAATTAATTGTGGGCTCAAGAATCATTGAGAGTCTTCATTGGCCATCAATTGTGATAAAGCTGCTGCTTATATGTAAGAAGAAAATTATATTACTGCATTTATTTTAGACCTAAATGTATAATCTTTACAAAAAAATAAAAAACATATTTAACACTTGAAAATAAGCTTTAATCACTAATTCTTAATTAGGGTATTTTTAATAAATGGTCTTTTTTATCACTATCAGTGAAATATTGTTTAAAGTGAAACTCCTGTACTGGTGCAGTTTTGTAAACTGTTACTTATTAACAATGATATAGAAATTGAGATTAAGAACTTCAAACATTTATAGAAGATTAGAAGAGTCATTTCATGACTATCTAATATAACAATAACAAATTTGGAGTTATGTCTTTGTTTCTTCACTTCAAAGTCCTCATAATTTATTTGTATTTTACAGAAGTCTACCTGAAAACAAAACAAAGACTAGGACACCCTTCCTATCAGTGAACCACAATAGAATGTGTATAAAATAAAGAAGATGTAAGGGAAAACAGGGACAGAGTGAACTTAAATTATAGTTTTCAAATTCCTACAAGTTTTGTGAGAACTGGAAACTTTTTTTGATGTCTCCTATTTTCTTGACGTGTTTTGTTGTGTTTTATGGTTTACTTTAAATATGATCTAGTTATTCTTTTTTAAAATAAAAACTAGCTAAATTTTATTATAAAGGACATTCTTTTTGTGGAGTTTAAAATATTCCCAACTGCAAGATTACATATACAAAACTTTGGTTGTTGCTCACATAATAATGCATTATTCAAATTAAATGCTATACTCTCTATAATAAGATAAAATGAAAATAATTTACTCATAAGATTAATATTTACAAAATATATTCTAAGAAATATCATCCATTGAGCTTCAATTGGAGCAAACATACAATCACTTAAAAGCAATTACTTAAACTAAAAATGAGAGATATATTACTTCTAAAGGCAGATAAAAACTAATGTCAAGTTTTTTGTTTTGCTTCTGAATGTTCAGTATCAGGCTCATTTGAAGGTGTCATAAACCCTGAAGGGAACTAACATATTTTTTTCAGAAAGAAGAGTGGGAGACTGCTGCGCCCCTCCCCTGACTCAGGCAATGGCAAGGCCCTACTGAAGTGGATGGTGCAAGGCGTCTATCCTCTAGAGGAGCGCAGTATGTTTCTGGGAATGGGCTGATTTGTTTTTGTATTCCTTTAATAAGTATAGTTGCAATTTCTCATATGACCATTAAGTATGAAGGAAAAATCATTACTTTCCAAATTAATGCAACTACTTCTAAAAAGTAGATCTGTTTGCTCTAAATGCAATGATTCAGCTGTGGAGTGTAAATTATTAATGTCTAATGAAAAACTCCCTGCATTCCTGTCAAGGAAGTTTTTGAGAAATTAAATTAAAATCTAGAGAAGAAAAATTAATGTTAATAAGACAGATTAGTGCTTAGTACTGGGCAACTTGTTCTTGTTCCTGTGCATAATGGTTAGTGTTCTTACTCCTGTTTGATTAAAATTAATAACAAGTTAACTACTTGCCATAACCATGCCACCGGTTCCAGTCAGTAAGTCAAGAAAGAATAGTCAAGGTATAGGCCAATAGTTTGGGACATTTATAACTATTATAAAAAGTTAGCTAAGCAGAAACAGCTCAAAACAAAACTCGAACTGAAAGTACAAATGCTTGCTAATGCATAAGCTAAGATACATTCTTCTATTCTAATTGTAGCTACATAATATTTTGTTTCTTTGAATAATGATTCCTGTTTTGTAACCACAAAGTACTATGAGCCTGCCAAAATGAAAAGTATATATTATCAACTTCACAAGTAAAGATTGGGATCAACACCTTCACTTTGGTGTCTGTGTTGTTTCTCCACCCCCTTTTTCACCGACTTCTCACCATCCATTCATCTCCTGAGACCCCCTGTTGGGGCTGGTCTCCGACAAAAGACGGTGAAAGAAATCCAGCTCTTAGGATAAATAATGAGAAAAATATCATGGTCCCATTGGAAGTGTAGGGGGTGGGTGGCCTGGTGGAAGATATTCTTTGAGATGGTCCATACATGATTTCAAGAAGAGGGAAAGAGGGCCCTCTCATGAACTGAATCCTTGGGTCTACTGGAAACAATAAACCTCTTATTGGAGGGAAAGGTGAGAAAGCAATGCCAGAGACAGTTCCTTGGTTTTCAGTAGGAAAAGATGAATCAGGAACATTAGAATCACCAAGATTGTCTTTGGTTTCATTTTTACTGGATTCCATTTCTGAAGATGTAGGCCCATCCATTTTATACAAAGGTGGCATAGTGGAACTTCTGAGTTCTGCTTACCCAGGCTGTCTACCATAATTAGAATAACATCTATTTTGGCTTTGTAGAGGAAGCTGTGGATCAGAATATGGTAGAGGGATCATTATCCTGTGGGGCCTGTTCTCATGGAGGTGCCAGGAGCCCATTGTGAACTCTGAGGATCATTTAACTTATTACAGTTTAATTCTCTTCATTCATTTCTAGTCAGGTGGCCCATAGGATTCTCTGGAACCCTTGAATTTCTATCTCCTCCCTCTTGCACCAAAGATGAGAGTATAAGGGAATGCTTATTTTCTTAATAAAAAGAACCTGTTTCACATAAAGCTTGACCCAAAGGTGAGGAATTATTTGGAGAATTGTATCTGCCAAAGCTATATTTGAAACATCAAGCACAACAGAATCTTTTTCTACAAGTTTAAATTTGAACTTCGTTTCAGTTAACTTTTCTCTGTTATGTGTCAAAATCTGTCTGGGCACAATTCAGGAGCAACTTGTCAAAAAAAAAAACTTTATTTTTAGAACACACACACCCTCACTACACAGCTCTTCAAGAAAACCCTCAGAGCCCAACTGCCACCACTGTCTTCCCTCTGCCTGGGTCAAGTGACTGGAGCCAAAAAGTCTCCAATTGAGTAGCTCCATGGTCTGAAAGAGAGGGGAAACAGCCCAATAAGCATCACCACAGAGGAGCCAGTAAGTTGGCTCTTAGAAGTTTGCTGGCAGCTCAAGTTCTCTGGGGCCCCTTCAGCTGTGGCTCTCAACATCTCCCCCTCTCTGTTTAAACAACAAGCATGTGGCTTAGGGACCGTGGCTGCCTTAGGTTGTCCAATACTACATATAATCCTTACCCTTCATCAGATGAGCTGAACACAAGGCGTCAGCCTCCTTTCTTAAGTTGGTATCATTGCAATTGGATCTTACCCATCAATGACTACCAGTCCAGCATACAGACACACCTGTGGATAGGTCCTTATACCAGTGGGGGGGGGTGAGGTTTTTTGCCTCACCTCTGTTGGCCCCTAAATTTTAGCTGAAGGACCATCACAAGCAGAAGGGAGAAAGATACACCAAGTAAATTTATGGCTCCTTTTGGAAAAATTGTACCACCAATGACACTATAAGAAAATATGCCAACACTACCAAAAGTCTCTGCACCAACAGATAGTTCACTATGCTTACAAGTGAGTTCACAATGCATACAAGTGATACATAGTCCAGACAAGTTCTGCAAGCAGTTCAGAGATAGCTATTTCAGAAGCTGAAGATTGGTTTTTATCTCTGTCTTTACAGGCACTGGGATGAAGATAGGAATCCTGGAAATAATGTGTAAAAAAATGTAAAAATCCAGAAGGCACTAAAAGAAAACAATTTTCTGAACAATTTACATTATCTTGAACAGAATTATAAAAATACAATTAAAAAAGGTGAAAGTAAACAAACATATCTGTTAATCTTTTTTTTGTTTACACATTAAAACAGTTCTCAACAGCTATTTACCCAATTTAAATTAAGCCATTTAAATTACGTGAATAAACAAACAAACAACAAAACAAAACAAAAACATTTGGATCCATTTTTTCATGAGCGCTCATCATATATGATATATGGACATATGTACATACAAACATACCACAAAAGACACAAGTGTAAACACATAATATAATACATACAACACATAACATAATAATAAAGGCCTTATAACATTTTACAGGTAAAATCTCCATTGCAATGTTTAAAAACTCTATAGTCAAAAAATAGAACTGATAAGCAAAACATTTACCTAGGTCTGTATGAGCTCAAAAAACAAAATAGAACTTTATGATGGGGGAAAGGGTAATAATAAAATAGATTTCTGGTTCTGTCACAGATGTAAGGGTAGCCAAACTTGAGTTCTGGATATTAGCTGTTATGAATTTGAGCCAAATCATCTTCTTTTTGGTCTGTAGAAATCGCTTTAGTTAATCTCTCTAGAATCCAAATCAGCAGCTGTTTTCTCTGTGGAAACACACAAACAGACCCCTGACTCCAGACAATCACTGGGTCAGGACTTTAGTTAATCTCTCTGAAATCCAAATTGGCTGCTGTTCTCCCTGTGGAAAAACAAAAACAGACCCCAGAATAAAGACAATTACTGGGTCAGGACCTTTCCATTGTCCTGTTAGATTATTCTTCCATAGTACACTGGGTTTATGTGCATTTTTTGGACACATATGCCTTTCCACAGAACTAAGTCCTGATGAATCCAAATTATAATAATTCAGAGTAAAAAAGTTTATTTTAAGTTTATCTTTGGGGAATATATACCCCTCCCCAAATCCCTCTTTTTGCTTTGATAAATACATTTTAATAGTTTGATGAGCTCTTTTAACTATGCCTTGTCCCTGTGGATTGTATGGGATTCCTGTTATATGAGTAATGCCAGATGATGAGCAAAATTGTTTAAAAAAGGTAGAAGAATAACCAGGGGCATTTTCTGTTTGTAATTGTTTTGGAACACCCACAGTGGCAAAATTTTGTAAGCAATGAGCTGTAATATCTTTAGTATTTTTTTTCAGAATGAAGGGAGCCCATCAAAAATCCAGAAGAAGTATCAACTGTAACATGCAAATATTTTAATTTTCCAAATTCTGGCAAGTGTGTGACATCCATCTGCCAAATATGGTTAGGTATCAGTCCTCTAAGATTGACTCCAAGATTAACTTGTGGTAAAAAGGTCACACAATTTTGACATCGTTTTATTATTTTTCTAGCTTTGTTATTAGTTATTTTAAAACCATTTTGTAAAGTTTTAGCATTGCTATGAAACTTTTTATAAAAATTTGTACCTTATTCTAGTTTAGAGATAATATGTGTGTCATGTTTAGTTTTATCTGATAAACCATTTTCCAAACTAAGGGCTCCAGGGAATTCTGTATGTGCCCTGATATGTCTTATAAAGAATGGATCTTTTCGGTCCTAGATTAGACTTTGTATATTGGAAAGCAAAGAAAAACCAGTAGAGGAAGAGGAAATCCTACCAGCATCTTCAAGGGATATTATAGCATTAACTATATACTGACTATCAGAGAATAAATTAAATACAGAATCTTTAAACATCACCAAAGCTTGTAATACTGTATTAAGCTCTACCTTTTGAGCTTATTGATTTGGTACTAAAAATGTAAAAGTTTGATCAGGTGTAACTATTGCTGCTGTACCATTTAACCCATCAGTGGATATATTTGAGCATTCATCATAGGTGTATTTTTTGTCATCTTTGAAAAATCCACAGGATTCAAAGACAAAAAAGGGCAATAAAGGATTGGATGGCAAGTGGTTATCATATGAAACATTAGATTTGCACATGATTTTTGCCTAAGTATTTAACTCATTAGCTAACTCATCAATTTGATTCATAGTATATGTAAAATAATTTTATTGGGAGAAATACCAAACGATGCCTTTGCTGCTTTTATTCCTTTGAATATTAATTGTCCTAGAGCCTAGTAAGAATAATGTTAGGAGAATAAGATAAATGTAACCATAATAATAGACCTTCTTGCCAAAATACTCCTGTAGGAATATTTTTTTGTTGGTAGTACAATAAAAAATAAAGGCAAACATCAATTCTATCCAAAAGCATATTTTTATATATGTTTCAATAATTTTTAAGTTCTTTCTTGCTTCAGGTGTTAACATGTGGGGTGAATTTGGATCTGATGGACCTTTTCAGATATCAAATAAAGGTTCCAACTCTCCTGTTCATATACCTAGATAAAGTCTTTTCCAATCTATGACTCCTAATAACTTTTGAAAGTCATTAAGTGATTTGAGTTGATCTACTTATATTTGGATTTTTGGTGGACAGACTAGGGTTGAGGATAAGAGAACTTCTAAATAATTAATTGGAAAATTTAATTGTACTTTATCAATTGCTATCTCTAGATTATAATTTTTTAATAAGTTTGTAGGTGTGGCATAACATTCTATCAATGTGTTTTTATTATTTTGTGCTAATAATACATCATCCATATAGTGAAATATTTGTAGTTCAGGATTTTGATTTCTAAGTTGCTGGATTATTTTGTTAACATAAATTTGACACATCGTTGGGCTGTTAGTCGTCCCTTGAGGGAGTACTTTCCATTCATATCTCTGGTCAGGACCTTCCTGATTCAGTGCAGGGATAGTAAATGCAAAACGTGGCCTATCCTAGGATGAATTGAAAAACAAACAAACAAAAAAACAATCTTTAATATTTATAACTAAAACATACAACGTTTTTGGCAAATCAGACAATTGAGGAATCCCTGATTGAACAGGTCCCATAATAGTAACCATCTTATTATTAATAATGGTTCTTAAATCTTGCAATAATCTCCATTTACCAGATTTCTTTTTGTAGACAAAATAGGAGTATTATGGGGAGATACAGAATGTTTTATATGTCCTTCCACTAATTGTTATTTGACCAGGTCATGGGCTGCTTGTATCTTCTCTTTAGTCAGGGGCCACTGAGGAACCCATACTGGTCTTTCTGATTTCCAAGTAATTTTTTTTGTCTCAGTGACCCCATGTCTGTCCATTCCTTGATCTATTTGAAATGATGCTGCTATACCTTCTGTTGTTCTTATAATCTTTTTTCTTTCCTAAAACCTTTTCTAGCCCTAATAGTGGGTGCATTATGATTGACATTATTTGCTAAAGTCAAACCTAATTCATCTAGGACATCTCATCTCCATAACTTTACGGAAACATGATCCAATACATATAGCTGCATAGTTCCTTCACATCCTTCAGGATCCTTCCAATCTAATACCATTGCACATCTATGGGGATTTTTCACCACTCCTAGACCTCAAAGCATTTGAGTGGCTTTTTGTAATGGCCATTTTTTTGGCCATTCTTGAAGAGAGATGATGCTAAGGTCTGCACCTGTATCCAGTAGTCCATTAAATTCATATTCTTGAATATTTAGTTTAAGCATGGGGCAAGAATCTAAATTTAAAGAAAGCATAGCCCTGTCTACACCTGTGTAGCCTAATCCCTTGGAAAGTTTTCTACAGTACAACTGGAAAACTTATCATGTAGGCTGGGTATTATTAGTAACTGTGCTATTCTATCTCCTGGTGAAATTACTAATATACCCTTTGGAGAACTGGCTATAATTTTTATTTCACCTTTATAATAGGGATCAATTACCATAGAACTTATCATAAGTCCTTTTAGAGTAGAAGAACTGCATCCCAATAATAAAACTACAGTTCCTTTGGGAAGAGGTTTTTTTTACCCCTTTGGGAATGATTTGAACTCCTATCTCTGGAGTTAATACTGTTCTGGTGGAGATGCAGATGTCCAAACCTGTGCTTACTCTGGTTTGTCTATTGAGGGATTTAATGGACAATGTGTACTGGGCACTACTCTCATGGGGTTGCTGAGTTCTTCCAGTGCTCCGTATATTTGTGATATTGGGCTCTGGAACATTGGGCCCCCCTGTCCATTTTTTTGGCAATGGATCCCGATGCCTTTCTCCATATCATGGCTAAACACTTGGTTCTTGTTCATTTTTGATAATGGAGTAATCTCTATGGTGGTTTGAGAATGACATTCATTAGCCCCATGTCTTCCTCTTCGGCATTGTGGGAAAATAAGCAATATTCTACTCCTTTGAAACCTAGTTTTGTGAAACCCTCCTCCTATGGGGAAATTTCTTTTAAAATGTCTTTTTTTTTTTCAAAATTGTAGCATGTTTTTGGCCTGGCATCTATAATCTGTTGTACTTCAGCTGACACAACTTGCCCTATTTTAATATATTATTTAGTATATGTGTTTAAATCTTTATGTTTCCATGGTCTAATGACTTCTCTGCACCAATGATTTGCTAGCTCATAAGCCAGTTGTTTTATGAATGGCATTTCTTGTTATGTATTCCCCAAAACTCCGATAGCTGTTTGAATAAGCCTATCTACAAATTCAGCATAAGGTTCATTAGCTCCTTGTATTACCTTAGATAATTGATCTTGTTAACCTCCATGTCCTTTTAAAGTCTTCAATGCTCTAACTACATCAATAGCAATTTGTAGGTATATGCCAGGATCATATGCAATTTGTTGTTGCTGATCCTCATAAGGTCCCTTTCCTAACAACATATCCAGATTTCTGTGAGGATTACCAGCTGCTGCATTTTGCCTAGCAATCTACTTGCAAAATTTCTCATTAGCAACCTTCCATAACAGGTATTGTCCTCCATTTAGCACAGCTTTACACATATTACCCCAATCTGCTGGTGTCATGTTCAAATAGGTAATGGGTTTGACCATGCTTACAGTGAAGGGTGCTTGAGGATCAAACGTTGTTACAGCCTCTTTTAGCTTCTTCACTGTTTTGAAATTTAAAGCATGGAAAATTCAATGCCCTCGTCCCTCAAATATAGGGCATGTTAATATTCGATATCCTGTCTCAGGATCCCATCGATCAACTGCAGGGTTTGCGGGCCTCCCAGCATATGGAGTTGGTGTTGTTAGTTGGAACTTACACCCTTTGATGTTTGAAAGGTGTTAAAGGAAGTCTCCTGTAGAGGTGGAACTGTTGGTTGGACCCTTATGCCCTCTGGTAATAGAAAGGTGTTAGTAGCAGTCTCCTGTTCTTACTTTCTCTCTGATGCCTTTTTCTGCTCTAAACTTTATTTCTCTGTCTGACTAGCTCGAGAGACCTTTTTTTATACTTGAATTGTTTCCTCTGACTAGTTCAGGAGACCTTCTCTTTTACTTCAATTATTTCCCTTGAATGACTAGCTCGAGAGGTCTTCTCTTTTATTTGGATTTTTCTACTATAAATATAATACAACCCAACAAGATAATGCCTAACAAAACTAAAACAGAGTAAAACAAAATTAGAACAAAAAAATCATTATAATAGCCTACAGAAATGTCCATTCTTCCTTTCTCCCTATCTGTTCCTCAGATGTAAGCAGTTTTTCTTTCATCTTACACATCTCCAGGGACAGGCAACTTAAAACAAATGTGAAGCAAAAGAAAAGAAAAATTTTAGAATGGCTACCCATTCTCTTGCCCTACACTCAGTGGTCAGCATTTTACCTTATCACTTACCCTCAGTCATTTTTCTTTTGGGCCACCAAATGCCGCAGTCTGGCAGGGCTTAATTCTGGAGCCACTTGTCAAAAGAAAATGAACTTTATTTTTAGAACACATACAGCATACCACACAGCTCTTCAAGAAAACCCTCAGAGCCCAACTGCCACCACTGGCTTCCCACAAGCCGCTCAACCTCCCCCACTCTTCCAGCTATTGAGGCTGATTGCCTGGGTGATGTGGGCAGAGCCAAAAATAGTCCCCCATTGAGTAGCTCTGCAGTCTGAAAGGGCAGGTAAACAACCCAATGAGCACCACTGCAGATGAGCCAATCAGTTGGCAGGTAGAAGTTTGCTGGAGCCACTGTGAGCCAATCATCAGCTGGCAGCTGGAAGTTTGCTGGCAGCTGGAATTTTGCTGGGGCCCCTTACAAATGTGGCTCTCAACAGTTGTGAGCATTTTCTTTCCTTAAATCATTGAGATATCTTTCAGCACTCTGAGCAGCTAACTCATTACCATGTGTTTTTATTTTCTTTACTCATAGTACATAACATGCTCCTGATAAAAATGAATCATTCTCTCTAATTCTTCTTAAAGAATTTTGGCTTGCTCTCTATAGGTCTTTAGTGGTTTAGTTGTGTGGCTGATCTTTCCTTCCACTTTGGAAAGTTTCTCCTCGTGTTCTACCTGGAAATATTCCTCTCCTATTAATTTCCTTTGGAGTTCCATTACATTTTTTTGATATAGTTCTATTATGATGTTAACTTTCAGCTGAAGATTCTCATTCTCACTTTAAATCTGTATTTTATGCTTTCAAAGATGTTTGTTCTGTATTAAGATTTTTAATATGTTGTATAACGTATTCCTTTGTTTCAGTTATTTCAGGTAATAAAATAAAAAAATTGATTTCTTTCTCTTTCTAACATTGTAAAAGAGGCCTTTAACTTAGCAACATAAACATTTTTTTTCAAAGCCCCTTTTGGCTGATCTTCTAGGTGAGCATCAATTTCTAATCCATTCTCCATTTCTAAAGCCAAGTAACTTTCATCTGTTAGAACTTCTCCAACCACAGGAGCCCAATTTCTTATCTTAAGCAAGTGTTCAGTCAAGAGACTTAATATGATATTCTTTATCTCTTAGAACCTGTTCTGCATGTATTTTGGAGTGTTCAAATATGATTTTTTGTTTAATCAGGCCATTAACTTTTTTTTCATGCCTCATCTTTTTTAAAAGCTGTTTCTGACTTTCCTGAAGTTGGGGATTTTCATTCTAAGATGCTTTTATTGCTACCGTATCTTCTTCTTCATTCATTTGAATTATTCTCAAAGCTTTTGTAGCTTCAGTTATTTGTGATTTGAGGAATCTTTGATTCATCTTCTAGGAACTTAATCTTTTTGATATATTCACTTTCAACTTATCCTGTTGACAAAGTTTAGTTTTCCCTTAGATTAGCTCTTTTCTTAGAAAGAGTATTTCATCCTCAGGTTTATATATGGAAATATCCAAGTTTTCACAAATTATCTCCAAATATTCTACTTGTATTGACTCTTCCAAAATGGCATCTTTTAATGATTACTCTAAGCCTTCATACTTCTTTTGAAGAAAACTAACTTTTTCAAGTAGTTCACAGTTTTCTTCAATTAATCCACAAAGTTTTGGAGCAAGCTTTTCTTCTCTTATCGTGTAATACCTGCTTCTCACAGCCTGATAACTTTGCCACAAAAACAAGAGAACAACAAAAAATCCAATAGCTGTACATATCATCAATTCCCACAGACAGCCATAAGGACTAGGATGTCTTCAGACAAGGCACACTACAACCCTGCCTACTTTTTCCATGACCACCTGCAAGTAGGACTGAGGGGAAGCAGTTGACCCTCTGGCATGCTAAGGCTACTTTGACTATTCCCTCCACAACCACAACATCCCTAGCCACACCAAAAAAGTCTGTGGACACTCTGGCCTTTTGTGAGAAGCAAACATGCTTTAGGCAAGAGAGCATACTATTGTGAAATATCAGGTAGGGTGGCCTGTGGGTATGTTTGTGAGGAGCCCTGTTCATGGGCTCCCAGGGGCCTATAACACTCCTGCTTCTCATCAGAGAAATCTTGGCTCCTCTACTCTGCTGTGCATCCTGAAGTAGCACAAGATTGAGACTGTCCTAATCAAGCCATAAAGGAGTCATCTCCATGCCACTCACTCATTGGTTTGGTTTCAGACAGGCAAAAGAAGAATTCTATAGAGTCATAATGTCACCCAGCCAGTTTGATGTCCCTAGAATACTAAAGCTATGTATAATTTTTAAAGAGCTATTACGTTGTACATTTATATTTGCACCACTTGCCATTGTGCTTTAATTACTCATTCCTTTCCATCCCCTACTGTTCCCTCTTTTGTTTTCTTCTTTCCTTTCTTCTTTCTCCCTTTTCTTTTCTTGCAGTGTTGGCAGTTAAACTTCGAGGCCTAGATATATGTTGGGCAAGCTCTCAAGCAAGAAACTACATCTCCAGCCCTGCTGAGAGTTTTTATACAAGCCATGTGAATTCTTGCCATAGAAAAACTCTCACATGAGACTATTTTAAGAGTTGTGTACATGAGCACAAATCAGTTTGAAAGAGTTGTCTTTAAGCAGTACAGCATATCTAAAGTTTCTAAAGAAGGAGTTTAAAACTTGAATTGGTTTTCAAGTCAGTTTTGGAAGACTACTATTTATTTATGAGTCTTCAAAATTTTTTTTTCAGATGTTCTTTTCACTTCTCATAAGATGTAAACACTTCTAAGCAAGCTGGTCACTATAAATATATAGCAATGAGAAGGATAAGATAAATGAGACCCTGCCTCAAAACAAAAATAAAATGTTGCATGGGATTCTAACACATACAGGAGACACCAAGGCATTCAAAAGGAAGCAGTGCTTATTTAAATCTATCCAGGCTCCATGGATTCTTATCCAAAGGCAGAGCATTTAGTGTATGGAGGGATCCCTTACATAGTCTTGTTAGTTTCCTTTTACATACTAACTTTGTCTTCATATGAGGTGATACACATTCTTGTTTGAGCATTATATTTATATTCTACAAAGTAGCGAGGATGTTAAAAACAGATTTTCCGAGGGCTCACAAGGATACAGATGGTATCATGTTCTCTTTCCTTTATTCTGAGAAATCTCTACCACAAAATGATAAGCACCCCCGGTCTCTATTCCCAGTACCAAATCAAACTAATAGCAGATGCAGTTCATTGAGAGCAGATAATTTAGCATTAGAATGAATTAGATTGAGCAAAGTTTGCCCTAGGTCCCTTAGAAGAGAAGCTCTGTTTTTTGAATTTATTATTATTATTATTATTATTATTATTATTATTATTATTATTTTGCTTTTTATTCTAGTCCTCTTCTAAATAGGATTTCTCAAACAAAGAAACAACTTCAAGTGATGTTAGCAGTGAATTTCACGTGATGTAAGCAGTAATTAGCACTCTAGCAATTACAAGTGTTCCTGAGTTCGTGCCTAGCATTTCACTATTTTGCAAACTGTTTCCCTTTGGGGAGAAAAGTCTGAAAAGGGCCAGAACTTGACATCTGGATCTCTTGAGAAAATCCCTTCCTCTTAGGCTGTTGTAACTAACTTCTTTGCAGCACCTCTAGTGTCTGAGATGCAAAGAGATTGAATGGTCTTCAAAGATAAAGATTTGAGCCCTAATTCCAGGCCTTGATCTCACTCTACATCACTAGGTTGTGGTGGTTTACTTGCACAATTAAAGGCCCTGCTTTTGGAAGATTTTTTTTATGTTCCACCTCTATATTCTCCAGTTCACTGAGGGCTTCAATTGTAGTATTTTTGTTTTGAGGCAGGGTCTCATTGAATTGGGGAGGTTCTCCAGGAAGGTGATTCAGTCTTCCTAGCAGTCTGTCTTGATCTTGACCCTTTAGAAGACAGTGCGTTTGGGGCTACCCAATGGACCCCCTTGAGCTGTTTCTTATGGGGTTCAGTCTTTTCTCCCTTGTGCCCAGGATCTTTCTCCCTGTGGTAGTAGTAACTCTTTGATAGATGCTGAAGGCTATCTAGGTGCCAGCCACTCACTTTTCTCACTTGCTCTGCCCAATGTTACCAAAATAAGTTTTCTCTCACACAACCCATTTCCCAATTCCCAGGTTACCCAAGAGATTTTAAAGGCTAGTTTTATAGTAGTGGGTGAAGCCACTCTGTATTCTGCAAAAAGATACCCTTGTTCTGAGAGGCTGCAGCAATAGGAATTACCAGAACATTTTCTTTTAAACTATCTTGAAAGTGGGGTTGTGATGGATGCAGTCAGGAATTCCTTTAAGTCAGGTGTCATTTGTGGCTAGAGATGGACCCAGAAGCCTGTAATACTGGGCTAGAGAGGAGAAAGCATTTGAGGGCATATTGTACAGGAAATGAATTGCTGGTTATGGGTATAAATGGTGTGGGGAATCTTGAAAACTCCTCTGAAGACATTCCTGGGACACTAAGTTAGAGTTGCCAAGAGGACAGGTGGGGCTCTTGACCCAACAGCTCATGAGCTATCCCTGCTGAATAGCCATAGATTCAAAGCCACATCTTCATGCAGTGCTGACTGCCAAGTGGTGACTGAAGTTCAGAAGGGCAGAGCAGTTCAGGTCTTCATAGGATTATTTCAGGGTCCAGCATTGATGACAGCCTTGCTGGCCATGCACTAGTGGTGATAGGTAAGCTCTTGAGGCCATAAATGTCGATTAGTGCAGAGATACAAGATGATACAAAGAGCTTCTTTATGTCCTGGTAATTCTGACCTGTTCTGAGTATCACAGCTAGATTTTGGCATGAGCTAAATCATAAGAGAATCTGTTACTGAGAGAGAACTTCTGAGTTGGATCTCATGGGACCATGACTTCACACATCTCAGGTGTGGCTCAACCCAGATTAAATTCAGGCATTGTCTTTTGACTCAGTCACTCACACATTCAGCTCAGGGAGCTGCTCTCAGTAGGGGGTCAGCAGGTCTAGGGGATTGTCCTGGTGACCATAGCATGCTGTCCCTGTGGCAAGATTTTCACTCACTGAGCTCTGCCATCCTTAGAAGACCTTGGATAAAGGTGATTTGCATGGCATAGGAGACAAAATAGAAGCCCAATGGTGTGCTGGGATTTGGCAATGAGCACACAATTAGTAAGCAGCAAATAGGGATTTGAACAGGGCATCTACAAACTCTTTGTTCATGGGCCTGGACTCATGACTTCTTATTGATGAGGATGCTCACGGAAATCAGGACTAGATCTTCCTGTGTGACAGGGAGAGGGAAGTGGAAGAGACACTTCCTCTGTCTATTGCACCTGTGAGGTTGGCTTAGACTGCCCTGGGTCATGTCCTGGTGCCAGATGGGGAATCCAGAAAATGTTTTTTTTTTCTTTTTTTATTATTACCATAATGGGACATTGCTTAAAATTGAATTTTTAGTAAATTTTTATGATATTTATTTATTGGTGCTGGGTTCAGATCCAAGGTCTCTGTGCATGCTATTTTAAGACTCACCACTCAGCTACTTCTCTAGCTCCTGATCAGATTTAGAAGAAAGCTTTCCCATTTTCAGAGGTTAGAAAAGATAATCTTAATGAATATAGTCAATTTCTGACACTTATGGAAAAGTATTTTTCAAAGAGTAAGATGTGTAATTTTCCTTTATCACTGTGAATTTCTATCTTCAGAAGGCTTGTGTTGATATACATCGTGCAGTGAGAGTGTAAAAAGCCCTCTTGAGTGCTGTTAATGAGTCATAAAGAGTTTGTCTTCCTAATGTCTTGCTACGGAGAACATCAGTTGCTGTGTAGTGACAGGAAATCTTGTCTAGGGCTTCTTTTTTCTCCAGGCTGAAGGGTGATTTTTAAGCATGTCCATAGTGTTGCACACCAACACTGGTGTCACATACAATGGAAGTGAGAAGTTGAGTATATAAAGTGAAAAAAGCCAAGAAAACACTCAGACCAAGACTGTGGGCACTCTGCTGAATGGTGTGGCCATGAGAGGTGCAGTAGAGGATCCTAGGTGTTCAAAATGGTCCTCTGTGCTAAGCATTTATTAAGCACTTACAGTTATGCAAAAACAGCACCTAAATCTTCAAAGTGGAGGGGCAGCCCTCACCCATATGAGTCTCAATTATCTGTCAGCCAGTCTTAGACAGGCAGCTGCCCCTCCTAATCAGCCCCCTGGACAGGTACCTAATACAAAGTTCACATCCCTTTTCCAACACTGAGGCCCCCAAGAGCTCTGTTTATGTTGGTGTTCTATTTCATATTTGCCCTTACAGAAATTAAAACTGAAAAATTTACTCAATACTGTGTTCATTTATTATTTTATTTGAAGGCAATATAAAACTGTTAATATTAACATAAACAATATATATTTTAATAATTAACTCACTTATTTTAATTATGTATATATTATAGCAGAATGCATTTTGATTCCTTCTATACAATTTTAGCATATCTTTTCATTTCTCTGGTTATAGCCAATGTAGCATTGTACCATGTGCAAAGGAATACCTGTACCTATGTTAATTATGTCCATCTCATTCCACTATCTTTCCTCACCCCATGCTCCCTCCCCACCCTCCTTCCACTCTTAGCCATCTTCTCTCTTGTGTGTCTCTTCCACCCCCATTATGAATTATCATCCACTCAGCCTTTTTTTTTTAATTGATCTACATTGCTTAGCATAATATTCTCTGGTTCCATCCTTTTATCTACAAATGCCGTAGTTTTATTGTCTCTTAATGCTGAGTAATATTCCAATGTGTCTTTGTGTTTCTGTGAGTTCGATGACTCTAGATACATAATCTACAGAATTACATACTAAGTGCCCTTTTGTAATTGTGTGACTACACTTAACCTAATGTGGGATGAATTATATTCCATTGTGTGGATGGAAAACATGTTCATCTATTTTCCATCAACGGATGCTTGCATTGCTTCCACTCTTCAGTTTTGGGGAACTACTACTTGGAATTTCTGGAAGCTTGAGGACTAGACCAGGTGGGGAATTCACATTAAATGAGCTGTTATTGGGATATTATGGGACCATTAATTCCACCTCAATGTATTCTGTACACAAGAGGAGATGTGAGCTGATACATATGAGGGCACCTCCCATTAGTACAGATGCAAAAAGGCCAGAACAATTCTTGACTCTAAAGAAAGAGAGGAAATAATAAAACAAACAAACAAACAAAAAAAACCCTTGACAAGATGCCCCACACTTCTGAAAAGGGGAGGTGAAGCCACAAAAAGAACACTAAGCAGTAATGAATGTGAGAGAAGGATGAGCAAAGCCCAGGTACACCCTTATTCCCAACATCACAGGTTGCACCTGCCATCCTTGATTGATCAGTTGATGAGCAGAAAGCTTAGTGAATACTAGGTTTAAGCACTCCAGTTTCCAAGATACTGGTACCGGTACCATTTAACAGATCAGTACCTTTTACAGACTTTCCTTTTAAAAACTTAGATATGTGTTAAGTACAAGGGCCAATTCAAATCTTTGCATGTCCCAAGGTGCCTAATGCATAGTCAGCACTGGGCCTTTCTGCAGTGTCAGACTAAGGCAAGAGGTCAGACCCAAGAAGAAAGATGTAGAAATTCATCAGTTGAAAGAAGATGCTAGGCACTGTGGGAATATTGGTTTTCTTTTATTCAGAGGTGGCAATAACCCCCACGGCCATTTCCATATTCTTTTTTATTATAAAGGGCAAACTAAGAAGCTGGTGCATCCCTACCAGAAAATGTTTATGATCTTGATTACATATTGTGAATCACCATGTTTCTGACCTTGACTACACACTGACCATAAAATAGCCCATTCATAGCCTCAGTCACTCAGTGAAAACATAACAGCTTACTGGAAGTCTGGCAAGTGTGCCGTTTTGGCCCTGTCTCAAACATGGCTTAAGCTTAAACACAGATCTCCTGCACACTGTCCCCAAAGTTCCACAAACAAGAACACACTGTGCTTTTCTCCTAACGAGCTGACAGCACTGACAGAGAGGACATAGCAACAACATGTCACTGGGACCACCACCTTGAGAGTAGTTCATCATTATGAGAAGAGATCAGCTGGGTTCCTTCTCACACTGAGAGAGGAGGGGCCTTGAGAATTGTGCTGGAGGTGAGAGTGAGTTTTAAGACAGGACAAAACAACAACAACAAAAAAAAATTATTTTTGCCTGCAGAGATGTTCAGAGGTTTTGATAATATAATAAAAAAAAATATTTAAAAAGTCAGCTGAATGTTCTCAGGTGAGATCTTTCAGGGGTTGCTCAGAGGTTTTTACTGTAAGCCGGTAACCTTCTTTTTCTCTGATTATTAAATCATCTTGAAAGCAAGACAAGGAAGATAACCAAAACCTAAATATTAGCTATGTGGCATTTCTTTTGAGATGATGAAGATTTTTGGAGGAAAACAGAACCATAATCAAAATTCAATATAAATATTTATATCAGAGAAAAAGAGGTTAGACAGAAAGATTCTCAATTTCCTTAAGTCTCGAAAACCTCTGTTTCCTTTTTACATTTAAAATCAATCAAATTGCAGTTTGACATAAAAAAACACCTTTGTTTGATCCAGTATTCTATATTCTTTTTAGATTTTATATCCTATTTATCCTTTAAATATCCATTTAAAGTCAATCAATAGCAGTTTGACATAAAAAAAACACTTTTGTTTGATCCAGTATTTTATACCCATTTAAGGAAAAAAATTATAATCATTCTATAGATACCACAAAGAAGTACATACTTGCTATAAAAACATAAATTAAAGGATATTTGGAGACAATGGAGTGTCCAATATGCAGGCAAGACAGAACACAAAGCAATGACTTGTTTTTACTCTTTAAAGATCTGCATCCCAGTCAGGTGGTTTGGTGAGTCACTGAAATTGGGCTTACCATAGATGACTAGACTATCCCATATAAATATAAAATTAAAATAAATATAAAATATAAAATTACATAGTCATGAGAGAAACAAACAATGTACCACACTCATAGTATAACCACAACAGTGAAGGGGGAAAATAATTAATATAAGTAATTTTATAAGCAAGCACTCTAGCAGGATATTATTGATGATATTTATTTTAAAATATATATAAATAAACAGCCTTTAACTGAACTTAAAAATTTGTCTATGCAGTGTTAGAGAGTATGAGTCCCGTGTATACCTGGAGCTAAGGAGATGGTATTCTAATAAACCAGTATTCTCACTGTGGGAGAAAAAGATGCAATGTGTAGTTGGACTGGATTGGATTCAAAGTCTCCAAGTAAACTCTCATTCAGTTGGTTGATCATGCCATCAGTAGATTAGTCATTCTAACATCTCTGTCCACCAAAAAGGCCTAGAGGCAAAAACAACCCAGTTGCCATAACCACATGACTATTCCCCTATAATTTTATTTCCAAATGCCATCCACAATGCAAGATAAGGCTCTTTGGAGAAATGGTTGATTATTCCAAGACTAGAGCACAGAAAGCACAAGCTAATCCTGCAGAATCCTGCTGAAAAAGAAAGTAAGAGCATATTCATCATATCTAAAGAACTTGGGAACTGCTTCAATGGTCCCACTTGCAAATTACGAAAAAGTTGAACATCAAAAAAAATTTTGACTAGAATGAGTGAAACCACATTGAATAAAAATCCATACTATGAGAGCAATGGTTATAAACTGTACAAAGCCACAAAAGAAGGTAATGGAAAGCTCTCCTTCATGGAAGAATACCGCATGATAAAGGGACAAAGAAAACTAAACATGGAAAATTATATTCTACAACCACCCATTGTAATAATTACTTAAGGAAAGAATGTTTATTTATGTTCCATCTATTGAGTGAAAGGGTATTGTGAACACATATATGAAGACTCAGGTTTTGCTTCACAGAGGACTTACTAAATACAGAGAGGAAGACCCGTACCTTTGCAATGTGGCCACACTGAATAGCACCAGAAAAAGGCTGGACAGGGGGAGGGGAAAAAACAACATCCAGTCCCTCTAAGATGGGGCACAGGGACACAACATTTTCTTAGCCAGAAAATGATCAAAAACGCATAATCCTGCCTCCAGTTCAAGGGGATCAATAAGAAGAGTACATATTATTACCTTCTGCAAAACAATTGTAAATGCCATAAGAGAGAACAGAAAGGTATGGAGAACTTTATTCTATTACAAGAGCTAACCAAGCCACCAGAAGCCATGAGTGATCTGTGACTGAATTTTGGATCCAGAAAAACAATAATCCCCCCTCATACAAATATTGTCAAGAAAATTTGTACAGCAGATCTCTAGTAGACAGAGTGTGTCCATCACTAACTTCACTACAGAGAACCTAAGGCTCTTTCATGTGGTGCATGACATGTGCTACTCAGGTCTTCCCAACCTTATCTGCTAAACTTATCAGGGTTGAGATCAGTCTACCTCCTTCTGCTGTTCCCAGTAAACCCAGAACACCTGACACTTGGTTGACTGCTGTCATGAACATTAGTTTTGTCCTACATTTGCTCCAGCACTTTTCTGGAGAACAGTTGGGACTGCAGTCTTCTCTCTTGAGGTCAGGTATGCCATGTGGCTTGCCCTGATCTTAATGTCTTAGTGAAAAACTAGTTTTCCACATCCAGGCAAAAGGTCAAGAGTCAGTGCATGAAGTTACTCTCTCTGCCTCTGCCACCGTATCTGGATCAGCTAGGATCAAGTGAGGACGATAGAGCAGCCAACTCAAAGTGGAGCTTCAATCAGTCTGTGTCCCTACAGACTTACAATGAGCTTAACCTCCTTCTAATCCTCTTCCCCAAACCCCCTGAGCACACTTTACATGTAGCCTGAATAAGAGTAAAGTTCGAGAGACGCTGAGTTGGCTATTAGTACACACAGCTTATCTCAGGTGATACATGTGCATTCAACTCTGAGTCAAATTCAAATAGCCAAATAAGATAACTAAATACCAAATAAGTCAGAGAGTTTACCTTTATATGTGGTGACACACCACAGGGACATAAATGCTCTCTAGAGACAGGAGTTCTGTCAAGTGGGAAAATAAGATTGTACACCTAGGAACAGCTGAATATGATTTGATTACTTTGATTTCTGTGTAGAGCTGCACATTCTGAAATCTAGGTTAATTCTTTGATTCTCTGAAAGCAGGAATGGAATCTGGATGCCTGTTACCACAACACTTGCCCATGTTTTTTACTCAGGATATAGAAAACCCTACAAAAATTGGGATACTGGGTGATAAAGGTGCTATATGATCAAACCTGGAGCCATCACAAGTAAAGGTCCACTCACCTATGTACATAATGCAATTGGAGGAGAATATAGGGAGTTGCACAGAGGCTGCCCCTCAAGGGGCACACTGGGACAAGCATACTAGGAAAATTAAATTTCTGCCCGCTACTCTTGTGCACACTGTCAGTGTTGTGTGTCTTCCTGCCAATGTAGGTCAATACAAGCACAAGCTGGGAAATTACCTGGGAGAGCAGGAAGGCTTGGTGGGTAAGAACTGTACCTGCTTGGTGAGGGCATGGCTGCCTGTGCATCCACAAATATGTGAATCAACATTTCTGTGCCAGTTTTTTCAGCTTGAAGATGGAATAGTGAAAGGACCTCCCCAGGGCATAATGAGTATTTAATTATGTAGTTCATGCAAAACTCTTACAAAGGCACTTAGCTCATGTGTACTCAACAGGAATTATCTGTTGTTATTACTGTTAGACCAGGACACAAGAAAAGACCACTAACTCCAATTAAAATCAAATTAAAGCAAGCTTATTATTTCAACAGGCCAGGCTGCTTCTCCTTCCCCAAACAGCAAGAACCAGACAGCTTTCTTGCAGCCCAGCTTTATAGCCCAGAAACTTACACAAAGGGGGGTTACAGATAACAGAACTCTGACAAGCATCACAGTATTGGTATTTTACATTTTTTGCTTACTCCAACATCAGAATTTATGAGGGCCATTAGAGGCTCAGAGAGGGTCATTGTCTGGCCAGGAAAGGCCACTATTTATGAGGTGGCACTAGAGTTTTAGAGAGGGCTGCTATCTGGTCAAAGAGCCAGGCATGGGTGAGTTCAAGGCACAGGCAGGCATTCCAAGCAGGTTCAGAATTTGCAGTAATTTATAGTAAAGCTAAAATTATCTTTTCATGCCTTTGTGGTGAGATGGCTCCCAATTTTAAGAAAAGATCAGTTTGGGTCTATCAGTTACCTGTTCCAGTAATAATAGTAAAATAACACAAATTCTGGGAAAAAGGGGAAAAATCCATTAGAAAGAAATAAAAGTTAGAACCATGAAGAGCCACTTCATGTTTTACTTTCATAGGAAGAAAGAAGTGATTCAGTGTAAATAAAATGAGGATGAGCCTGGGTGATAATTAGAGATTATCATTTGAGATTAAAGTCAGAAAACAATAATAACCTGCAAGTACATAGTACCATGCAAAATAGATCAAATTGAGTGAATTGCATCTCCAGTTAAAACAAAATGGTAGGGCATGAGAGCATTGAAGAGTACTGAAAACATGGTTTATTCCAGGAAAGCACTACCCAACCCAAAACCAGTGGCTAAGAAGGATCTCAGGGAACAGGGGGCAGACACAGATCTAGTTGCCACAGATCTAGTGCTGAACTTGTACAACTAAAATAGAAAGGAAACTGACCCTATTTTGGAAAGTTTTTCACCCAACCTTCTATTGCAGCATGGGATGGACCCACTGTGGAAGATACAGAAACACAAGCTGAGTGCAGAGACCCTACTGAAGATGTTCCTAGTTTATTGGGAGGGTGAGAGTACATGGGAGAGATTTTGTGGACCTAAGAAGACGTGCTGCTGCTGCAGAATAAGGGAATGGCTGCAGTATTTTTTGGAAGAGCCATCAACTAGGTGTGAAAATAAGCATTAGCCTGACCTGGACTTTCTGTATGTTCAGGATTTGCTAGGACTTGAGAGAGTATCCTATTTAATTAGAATTGTAGCAATTACAAATAAAGGGGTTCTTACCAATGAAATTTCCTATGGAAAAATTCAAAAAAACACAATTGAAAAAATAGCACATCTGTTTCAAATAAAGGCACAAGAAAGGCAAAAATGCTTAGGCCATAAGAAAGCACAGGATCTCTACAGAGAAGAATGGGTAGCTCATCATACCAGGCCTGGGCATTTGATATGCTGCTGCCTCATTGGGTCATGAAGAATGTGCATGTCTCTCCATTCTTCACTATTCAGCTCTTCCTCTCCACTAAGGCTGACCATGATGCCCCATGATTATCATAACCCAAAGGTAAAACCCTACTGTTTTCTTGGAGCTCATAGTGATCTGATGTACACAATGTCAGACAGCACGGTGTTGAGTAAGGCCAAAGACCTGGACACAACAGGACCTTTGTTAACATTCCCAGTCCTGTAACATCCTCTCTCTATAATCTTGGGCAACCTCAGATGCTACATTAACAAAACAAATACAGTGTCCCTGTATTACAGATGATGGAACAAGATCTGAAGAAGTGGGGAACTTACACAAGGCCATAAAACTGATGAACTGAAGACTGGGAAGAAAGTCTTTGAACATGAGCCAAGGCACATGGAGCACTTAGGAGCTCAGCATCAAGCCCCCAGTGCTTCTGTTTCAAGCTCCACCTGGACCTCCCTTGTCAACTTCAAAGAATACACACAGGACCATGTTCAAAAAATGGGAGTCTAAATATCTCTGTACACCATTAATTTTTAAGAAAATTAGCTTGTTAATAAAGCAGATTAAAACGTAAAAATTTCCCAACTTGATCTAATGCTTACTTGTGTATTTTTAGCATTAATCATACACATATGTCATTTGTATACAAATTACTTATTTTCCATATTACCAAGGAAACCTAAATAAATTATAGGGCTTAAAAACTGCTTGAATAGTTAGAAATTAATAAAATTTTTAAATATATATTCAAGGTTCCTATTTAAGTAAAAGGTGATTCCTTCCAACAGTGAGATTATCTTGATTAAATATCTTTAAAACTGTGCAAAAGCAATAAATGTTAAAGACATATTAAATAACAGAACTGACAGAACATCCCTGCTATCAATATGCAGTCAATTTGGTTTATAACCAAATTGTATCAGAAGAACAAACTGAAAAAGATGTTAACAAACACAAGCAACCCTGAAGTGCAGAAGAATATAGTCAAGACCAAGACAAGAAAAGAGAAGTTTTGATAGGGTAGCGATCCTTCTTTTATTTTTAATTTATATCTTTTACTTGTAGGTGCACACAATACCTTGATTTAATTCATTTTTTATATGATCAAACCCAGTGTTTAACACATGCCAGGTGAATGCTTCACCACTGAGCCACAACCTCAGCCCAGGCTCTTCAATTTCTGATACCACTTTTGGAATCCAGAAGGCCAGAATAAAGATAGTATAGCAAGGATTGTTTCAATAAGACAAATGAAGCATGAAAAAAAAGCCTCACAACAAACATGTCCACCTACAACTCCTCTCTAATAAATAAAGACACACTAGCACTAGGATATGAAAAATTTGTTGTTGCTGTTTTGATTTTTAAAGGTTCAATATTAAGTTAGTTATATTTAACTTAGCTAAGAAGTTCATCAACACAAATATTCAGCAAGCATTCACCTATCACAACCTCATCAAACTGTCACACTCCACAAAGAGGTTGCAATGCTTCTTTATTATAAAATACTTTACATTTGTCCATTATATCTTTCTACAGATCACTATCCCCAAGTTGTGTGGAAACTGAAATGTGAAGAAGTGATCACTGAACCTGTCTCCTAAAGCAAAATTGGAAAAGTGGAGGGCCAACCACTAAAATAGGCTAGCTCTGAAACTTCCTTTTGCCTTTTGGTTATCTTGTACAACATTTTATACAAAATAAAGTCCCAGGATAACAAGCTATGAGGCTTCAGGTTATGCACCTACAAAATAGGTTTCAGGTGTTGGAGAAACTTACTGTACTGGTGGTAGTGTAACCTATCCCTGTTGAGTGGAGCCCACATGCAAGAACAGCTGCTGCCCCTGGGACACACACCAGAAATGTAACCTGGGGGTTCCCAGCACTCTTAAAATTTCCTACATGCCCTCAGGCCACAGATGCTCCACTAAGATTGCATACTGCCACTTCTGCACCTTCCTCCCCTGAATTGAAGATCCAATTGATCTTCTTCCTGTATCTATTGACTTCAGGACTACAGCACTACGTCACACTGTTACTGCAAAATAACAGGGTGCCACATTCAAGGGAGGAAAGATTTTCTCTTTGTACTCTGCTATAGATGTTTAGAGGATACTCCAAGGCTCCTCCCCATGCTCTGCCTGCACAGCACTTAAACCAAAAGGTAATTTTGTTGCTTGAGGATCCACATTGATCAAGAGCAAGATCTCATCCTCTGTCTGTATTTAGCCCTGGACCCCAGGGAGCCCTGCTCTCTAACTTCATTTTCTCTGAGGCCTCTCAGTATACACAGATGAGTGAAATCATATCTGCTATAGAAATAAGTAACTTAGAAAATGTATCACAGAGGTAATTCTAGCTACTTATCTTAAGTCTAGAGATCCTCATGTATAATTCTGAACAAAAATCAAAAATAATATCAATATATTTAAGTCTGAGCCATTGTGGTGGTGCTGCCTATAATTCCATTGATTATGCAGGCAGAGGAAAGAGAATTCTAAGTTGAAATTCATCCTCAGAAAATTAATCAGGCCCTAAACAAACCCTGTCTCTAATAATAAAAATAGAGCAGGGGATGGGGCACATGCTTATGTGTGCCTGGATTAAATCTCAGGAATAACAAACAAAGTTTGAAAGCTAAAAACCCTGAGAAAATTATCCCCATGAATGATGAATAAAAAAAGAAAATGAGATGCTAAAAAATTATAATGATTGCTCTTTCTATGATTTAAAGAATTGTTCCTTTGATTGAAAGTAAGATATCAGGCAATGATTGCAGAGAAGCAGTTGTTAAGTGGAAGGAAATTGTGGCTCTTTACAGAGCTGTGATTGTCATCTGCAAATATATTCAGAAAATAGGGAAGACAGAACAGTTGCCAACTCATTCTACAAGGCAAATATTCTCTTATACAAAATATAGAGGAAACATGACAAGAAAACCACAGACCACTTATTGACCCTCCTGAAGAAAAACAAAAATTATTAATAAAATACTAGTCATCTGAACAGAGCAACACTGACAAGGAGTATATAATATGAACAGGTAAAATTTGATCAATAATTTCAGGTTAGTTTAATATTCCAAAACCAGTCATGTAGTGAGGGTGACCCCCATCTTTACCACAGAGAACACCACAGGCCTGCTGCATGCCTGACACCTTCCCTCAGAGCTCCTAGAAAGCATGCTGAATAAAAAAAGAGACAATATTTTTGAGAAAAAGAAGTCTGAAAGCAAGGAGCAAACTGTGGAAATATGAAAAAGAAATTTCAAAAAATTTCCTGAAATACAACTCACAAATAGAAGGCCTAGAGAACAACTATTTCCCAAGAAGCAAGCAAGTGGATTTTGAATGCAGTTTCTTTAAGGATTTTAGCCCATTAGAACATTTACTTTGCCTTTTGGTAAATGCATTTTTTTCTAGGAATTTGTCCATTTTACAGGAATTGCCTGTTGTGGTGCTTTAAAAGTTTTCATAAATATAGATTTTTAGGAATTTTTCTACTTCATCTGAGAGTCCTCCTGTTTGGATATAAAGTTTTCCATAATGTCCTCTTGTGGACTTTTGAAAAGCCTGTGAGACAGGCAATGAAGTGAGCCTTTTCATCTTCCTTCAGGCCCTTGCCCTTCTCACTCACCCAGGATCAGACATCAGAAATTCATCCCCTTCTTAATCTTTCCCTGGCAAAAACCTTTGGGCTTTGTAGATCTGCTTCATCAAGGGTTTTGTTTTTCTGTTATTTAATTTGTGTTCTTTGTGTTTCCTCACCTGCTGCCATGTCTGAGATCCATTGTTCCTCTTTTTTGTACTTCTTGAGACAAATGCTTCTCATCTGTGTTTGCTCACTCTGTTTTCCTGTGGGCAAACCTGCATGTTTTCGCCTAACAGTAGCATTAGGTGCAGCATGCAAATTTTGAGAGCCTTTCTCATAGTTTATTTCAAAATTATATCTACATTATCTTAGAATTCTATACATCCCTATGTTATTTAGAAGTATATTGCTTCCAAATAAGTACAAGTACACAGGAACATTTTCTAAAAATTTATGATTCCACATTGAATTACAAAGAACAAACTCTGAGTGATTGTTGAAAACCTATGATGAGGAATATGATCAGTTTTGAAAATGTGCTTAAAAACAATGGTTTATATTCTCTGAACGGGTGCATTATTCTCTCAGTGTACATTGGTTAAATCTGCTAAAATTTGTTCCCTTATTTATGTATACCAATTTTTGTTCCACATGTATGTGTCCGTGTGTGGGCATGTGTGTACTGCTGCAGATGGATACCAAAACCCTATGCCTGCTAGAGAAGTATTTTACCACTTAGATACATCCCTAGACGTTTATATCAGACAAAAACTTCTAGGAATGGGGTTGCATTTTCCTAGCAACTACAAAAGTGAGGCACTGGGCTTGATACTCAACATCACATAAAAATAAAATAAAAATTTTGTTTTTTCACCTACAAGTAAAAAAAGAAAAAAAAAAGAAAAAATTCTATGTTTTACTTGTCTGTCTCTTTTTGTTTTTTTTTTTTTTTTTGCCAATTCATATACATACACAAAAATGTTTGCAAAATATTTTCACATTAAACTCTACTCTTCAACATAAACCAAGACTCAATGAATTTCAAATAAGTGAAATAATTCAGCTTTCAGAGTATTTTCTCTAAAACAAATGAGAAATAATAAAAAAAAATCAGGGCTTTGCTGTAGCTCAGTAGTAGAGTACATGCCTAGCATGTGTGATGAACTAGCTTAGATTCTCATCACCACATAAAAATAAACAAATAAAATAAAGGCATTCTGTTCATCTACACCTTTTTAGTTTAAATTTTAAATAAGAAAATATTATCATACCCATAATATGTATCTATAAAAATATACACATATACATACATGCACACCAGGTAATTAGGTGTAACTAAATAATTTTAAAATAATATTCTGAAAAACCAAAACTTCTGTGATCATGTGGCATCACTCCATAATATTTGTACTTAAATTTTATTTTGTGTGATATAATGCAGTCACACCATGGATTTTAGGTTAGTATTTGTATAGCTTATCTTTCTGCATCATTTTATTTTCAATTTTCTGTGTCCTTATATCTAGTTTGTTTAATATAAGAAAATGAGTTTTTATTTAGTCTGATTTATGGCTTTTAATTAGAATATTTACCCTTCTGCATTTAGCAAAGCTCTTGTAAAAATTCTGGATTCAATCATATCATCTTGTCAACTCATCCTTATTTTTCTTTGCTCTCTTTGGCTTCTTTTAAATGGATTATTATTTTTTAATTTTTTTCAATTTTCTTTCCATCATCTAAAAGTCAGAAACCCTGAAACTTTTGTTAAAGAATCAGGAACAGAAAGTGATTTGTTCCTCATAGGAATAGAGCTGGAAGAAGATGGAAGTGTGCCACTTCTGAAACTGCCCATAAATTGACAGTTCCAGGGAGCTCAGGCAGGGGCCTTGCTCTTCCCAACCTGAGCTGCAGTTGAAGCAAGGATGGTGAATCATGGAGGATTCTCACAGGGTCAACAGATAGAACAACTTGGAGGGAACACTGACCATGTGGAGTAACCTCAGTCAGTAGTATAAAGAGAAATGAAAATTAGGACAGGAAGACTGTAGGAATTCCTAATATGTGACTTAGTTTAACTTAGAAAATATTGACTTAGAAAAATATTACAGGAGAAAGGAAGAGTATGGGGAGGAGTAGTAGAGCGAATAGTTAGTGAAGTTAGCCAATCCCAACAAAACAAATGCCAAATATTTTCTCTGATATAAGGGGTAGGGAGGAGGAGCATGGGAGTATTAGAAAAACTCTAGTTAGGCACAGGGGTGGGAGAGAACTGTAGGGGGCAGTGTTTGTTAGTAAGGATGGTGGAATGTGAGGGACATCATTATCTAAAGTACATATATAAAGAAAAAAGTTGGTGTGAACATAGTTTATATACAAACAGAGATATGAAAACTTGTGCTCTATATATGTAATAAGAATTGTAATGCATTCTGCTTTCATGTTTTTAAAAATATGATCAATTTGAAAAAATCAATGGAATCTTCATGGACAAAGAGAACCACCGTCTGTGTTATACAATCAAGTTGTACATGTGAGGCACTGGTTTTAATCCTCAGCACTACATGAAAAATAAATAGGGATATTGTGACCAACTACAACTAAAAATAAAATTAAAAATACAATGCAAAATTGACATCAAATACATTGATAACATCTGCACTGTAAGTGGCTTTAACTTTTTTATTACAGGCAAAAAGACTCACTGTGGATCAGAAAGTAAAATCCAGGCATTTGTTCTTTACACACTCAAGAAAGATCATCTCAGGAAGGCTAAAGATAATAGGAAAGACAAAGCACACAAGCCATATGGAAAAACACAGTGGGTAGAGTGAAGCAGGCCCAGATTCTGTCACATAAAAACCACAATAAGGTATACAGTCTATCAGAACATATGAAATATAAGAAAAAGGGAAAAGAAAATGGTTCAGGGAAAATGTGCATCCCCAAAAAACATGCATTAGTAAAAAATGTGCAGAGGATAGCACTGCCTGTCCATTAAAAGTCGCTGTCCTCTTTTTTTATGAAGAACAGTATGGGCAACATTTCCAAGAACATGTTCGTTGGCTGTGGTGGGTGACTAAGCTAGGGAATGTCAGTGGATGAACTTGGTGCCACTCATGGCTGTACTGCCAGCTTCTGGGTATTCCTAAAGGTCCTATCCTCTCTTAGTACATGTGACAGCATGGCAGCTTTGGAGCCTTGGGATGGGGCCAGCCTGAGACTTTGATGTTGAGAAGTTGCCAAAATTCTCCAACTTTCTAATGAGTTAGATTAATTTTTTTTGAGACAATATTATACTTAGCTGTCCAGCCTGCCTCGTGATTTTTCTGCCCCCAGTTACTGAGTTGCTTGTGTTATAGGCTTGTGCCACCTTGCTCTGCAGTGTTTTTCTCTTTGATTTTCAATATTGGGAGTTTCTATTAATAAATTCTCAAGTTTCCCGAGTTTTTCATTATTCTGGCTGGGCTACTGTCAATACACATTAAGACATTCATCATTTGTATTGTTTTGGCTGTACACCATTTCTTTTTGTTTTTTTTTTCTTTGAACAGTATATCATACTTATATAAAACATGTTCTTTCATGTTGTCTGATTTTCCTGTAGTGTCTCTACTGTATAAATTAAAGTTGTTTTAATTTCCTGGTTTGATCATTCTGACATGCTGCCTTATCTGAGTCTGCCTCTGACACTTCTCTGTCTCTGCCTTCTCTGCTTGCCTTTTAATATTCTTGATAATGCTAGGCATGACTTTTAGGTCAAGGAAGACAGGCTGAAAAATATTGACGTGGTTAGTGACATGGTTGTGAGGTTTGGGTTGAGGGGAGGCACTGTTTATTTCAGTGATGAAGGTGTGTGCTGTTACTGAAACTGTGCCCCCAAGTTTTTCTCTTAAAAAACTCTCTTTTGCCTACCATTTATCTGGAACAGGAAGTATCAAATTGACTGGATTTCAGCATTTTCTTCTCCAGGTTGGTGTTTTTCCCTGATTAAACTTATTCAGGTGAGGTCAGTCCAAATATTTTCTCTGGATGGTAGGCCTCATTGAGAAGCAACAAATGTTCTAAGGAGTTTTTGAAAAGAGTTGATCACACTGATCTTCAAGAATCATAAGTATTTTTCTCCACATATTACTCTGAGGACCTAGTAGGCTCCTGGAAATGATGTAAGGTGTGGGAACTCTTCTCAGTGTAAGCAGCCTGAAGATTTTTAACTCTGGGACTTGTCACCTTTGAGACTCCAGCAATTTTTCTATTATAGTTTGGGTTTTTCTACCCATATAGAAACCCTACCCAGGTTTGTGCTTATGGATTATGACTGTGGTGAGTAGTAATTCTTCCCATTAATATTTTTTTCCTAGATTTCACCCAATTCCTCCAATTAACGATGTAAGCTAAGAACACACACAGCCTCAGCCCTTGTATCCCCCATTTTTTGGCCAACAGTGTGCACTGAGATCTCAAATATTTGATGGATGTAAGAAGAGTGGCTAATTTTGGATTAGTTCAGTGTTTGACTTATTACAAGGGTAGAAAACTTCCAATCTTTTTTTAGGTAGAATCAGAAGCTGGGAGTTTTATTGTGACTTGGTTTATTCCTTTATTTCAATATCAAAGTTCTGTTTCTGATTGTTTTTAATTGCATAATGCTTATTAATTTCATTTCACATTCAGCATATTATGATTTTTTTGATAATGATTTGAATTTGAGTCTGTAATTCACTCAAGTTTATTTTTTCTCTTGTCTGACATATTTAAACAGTGAATTCATACAATGCTTCTTGCTATGAGAAAGACACGGGTTGACCAGAAGATTCTTGGCTTACAGGTTTGTCTCTCATCACTTTGAATATTTCAATCTACTGACTCCTGTGTTTCAGGGTTTCTGAAGAGAAATGTGATGAGGACCTTATGAGGAAATGATAACTAATTACCCTTCCTCTCAGCTTCATAGATGTGAACAACATGGCCTTTTGTGCCTTAGGGTATAGAGAATTTGTGCCAGTGTCAGGATGTGAATGACACACTACCATTTTTTAGACATCAATTGTTTTAATTTGGAAGAGAAAGAAATTTCACACCTTGAGTTTAAGGTATAATCATTTCTTTAAAAGGCAAAGGTCATCACAGACATCGAATGGAAGAGATATTGAAGCCTCCTACACGTCTTAATTTCTAAACAGATAAATATCAGCCTTCATAACTCACCAAAGCCAGAAACTTCTGATGTTCTTCCTTATTCTTATTATAAAGTGAAAAATGTCCTTAGGGCCAATGTGTGAGGAAACCACTGTTGGTTATACCTTGGCAAGGGAGTCCCAATTCTATAATATGTATGATATATAATGTACATTATATTTATTATCTTAATTATGGATTTTGGGTAAGAAAAGCCTACTGGTGATATTCTAATCATTTCTTTGATGACACATGCAGTTAACATGGCTCATCACATGTGAAAATAAGCTTGTTTAAACATTTCTCCACTGTGAAGTTACTTTACCTACTTTTTTCCACATCATCAGAAGAAAGGTTATTTCCAAGACAGTGAGTTAAGTGAGCCTCAGCTCACCAGGGAGGAAGTAGACACACATGATCTGAAGTTCAGCCTCAACTATGTTTAAAATTAGATCATCTGAAGCTCCTCAGGAGTCTTTTTCCAGCCTTTCTTTTCAGTTATAAAATTTATACAATGCAAGATGACCTGCTTTTTTTGTTTAAGCTTTGCAGGTTGAATGAGATAATAAAATAAATGAGAGATGGGTTTTTTGCCATTATAAATTTGTGGTTTGTCCAAGTCACATGTGCCAGCTCTGATAAGCTAAGGAGTCTTATTAAATTACATAATGGCTTCTATGTATTTTATCAATCTAAAGGGAGACATTTGGATTGTGTTCAATTTCTGAACAGCATGCATATTATGGTTAATTTTAAGGTCAGTTCTGTGAACTTAAATTAAAACTATATTTTCCAATATATACTAAAGTGTATATACAAGATTCTACACTATAGCTTTCTTTTCTTTTCTTTTTTGTGGTACTTGAGACGTAATCCACAGCTCATGCAAGCTAGACAAGCCCCTAATAGTAAGCTACATCCTTTCCACTTTTTATTTTGAGATAAGGTCTTGCTAGCATCAAATTTATGATCCTTCCCCCTCAGTCTCCCAAGTAACTGGGAATATTGTTGTGTGTCACCAAATCTGGCTTATGACATTGTTTCTTGTGACCAAGTACCCAAACATACAAAAACAAAAAAATAGACCCCTGATAAGCATCAACATCCATTAATAGAAAATTAGTTAAATAAATCATGAAACATAGCTACTATTATATAGGATGGTACTTTTTAAATATGAATGACACATTTGAATATTACTCAGCAATAAAAGAAAATAAAATCATGATATTTGCAGGTAAATGAAGGGACTGGGAGAAGATAATGTTAAGTGAAGTTAGCCAAACCCCAAAGAAAAAATGGTGAATCTGACATAAGGTGACCGATTCATAGTGGAAAAGGGAGAAGGAGCATTGAAGAAATATAAAAACTCTAGGTAGGGCACAAGGGTGGAAAAGAAAGGGAGGGGGAGGGGGTTAGTAAGGATGGTGGAATGTGAGGAACATCATTATCTAAAGTACATGTATAAAGACACAAATTGGTGTGATCATAGTTTATATACAAACATAGATATAAAAACGTGCACTTTATATGTGAAATAAGAATTGTAATGCATTCTGCTGTCATGTATTTAAAAAATAAAAACAGATTTTCACGAGAAGTCATTAAATAATTCTTTTTGTGCAAAAGATTAAAAGAATATACACATGCATACATATGAATAAAATGGAAGTTCATATAAAAATGCAGAATGATTTAGAAGATACACAAAGACATCAGAATATACAAAACCGGTAACAAGGGCTTCTTTTGTGAGAATGTACTGGGATTTTGGAAGCAGGTACAATTTTTTTTGATTTTCATGATTTTTAAATATTGTTTGCTTGTCACATATATATTTATGTCACAGTAAAAATGTGTTTTATATAGGTCATTCTAAAGAAATAATAAAAAGAGGGATTTCCCCAGGTCCCAGCACTAGGCATATTTATTTGGAAGTTAGCCAGGACTGTTGTCCAGGAGGCAAGGACTAACCTCCTAAGAGCTTATCAGCTGGCCCCTGCACACACTTAGTTGCCTGCTAAGGCTCTTTCCTCTTGACATCATGTTTAATACCAATCCCTACATCTACATACATTTGCAAGTAAGATCAGCCTAAAATTGCTGGTATTTTCTAATATTTTCACATATAGGTATAATTGTTATAGCTACTACATAAAAATAATCTGGAATATTTCCTTCTTTTTCTGTGCCCTGGAGAATTCAAGTACCATTGACATTATGTCCTTTGAGAATTCTAAAGAATTTTCTTATGAAATCATCTGTGCCCAGTGAACTTTAGTATGGGAATACTTCAAAAACTGTAACATATAATCATAAATTTACATTTTCTATTTTTACTGATTTCAATTTTATTAAATCATTTCTTTTAGAGATATGCAGACTTCATATAAAATTTCAAATGTTTGCATATAGTATTGCAAATCAGTCTCCTGTAATTGATCAGTCCAGTCCTTATTCCTAACACATAAACATAGTTTCTTATTCATTATTTTCTCTGTTCTACATTTTCCCATGTAATTTATTTTTCTATATCTATGAATTCAGCTATTTAATTCACTTATTTTTTTTGGTGCATATTCCTAAAGGTGTGACTTTTCCTCTTATTACTACTTTAATTTTATCATGAACATTCTGACATATAGTAAGTTTTTAAAATCATCTTTAAATGTCCTATAATTAATTTTGTGATTTTATTATTGTTTCATCCAAGAGTGAACAATGTTTTTATGAAATTAGAAAAAAGCCCTTTAAAAGAAAATCTGATGTTCATGTTTCTGATTTATAATTGCAATATCTGGTTTCTATCTCTTTTATTCTTGCTCTTTCTTTACACTTAAGTATTTTTTCATCTCTGTGTCAAGAAAACTATGGTTTTTTTTTGTCATTTTGAAAAAAAAATCATCTTTATTCTTGGTTTCTTTCCAATATTCTGTCATATCTTTGTGCAATTGTCTATTTCTATTTAGAATTTTATTTTATTTTATTTTTTATTGGTTGTTCAAAACATTACAAAGCTCTTGACATATCACATTTAATACATTAGATTCAAGTTGGTTATGAACTCCCATTTTTACCCCAAATACAGATTGCAGAATCACATCAGTTACACATCCACATTTTTACATCATGCCCTATTAGTAACTGTTGTATTCTGCTACCTTTTCTATCCTCTACTATCCCCCCTCCTCTCCCCTCCCATCTTCTGTCTCTACCCCTTCTACTGTATTTCATTTTTCTCCTTGTTTATTTACCTGTTCCCCTCACAACCTCTTATGTGTGATTTTGTATAACAATGAGGGTCTCCCTTTATTTTAAAATCCAAAGTTACAGGGTTTTTTATTTGTTTAATTTAATTCATATTGGGGTATTTTCTAACTTTTTCTATTTTTTTATTAATTGCTTTTACTAGCTGATTTAGACTATGTGTACTGTGTGTCAGTTCATTTCTGCTCCTGATGAGGTGTGGATTTTCTTGACCAGCAGTCACAGGTGGCTCAGCCCCTGGGGCTGAGGTGCTTGTTTTAGAGTTCCCTTTTCTGTGGATCAAATGAAGTACAGTTTTAAAAAACTGTGTTTCTGTGACTGAAGGGTTCAGAATTTTTGGAATTCTTTAATATTTTCTATTTCTGTGGGCCTCTAATTTTAAGTCCCTCTCTATATTTCCTACCAAACCTCCAAGAGACATTTTCCCATTCAATGCTGTCCCTCTCTCATCTGAAAATATCTTTTTAGCCCTAGGCCTCTGTCCCCCAAGCTTTCCAAGCCCTCTCCTGTTTACAGTCACCCTTGCTCTAACAGCAGGTCTCACACAATCTCATGTTGTCATTGAAAGAAGAGAGCTCTATAATTCTTGCATAAATGAACTTTTACAAAGCAATTTGAAAGTACTTTTATAGGTATTTTCATCAAGCTAATATATAATAAATATGTTAAAGGCCATTGCTTCAAAAAATTTTCAAACAATGAATATGTGAAAATGGCTGATAAGAATTACAGTCATTCCAATTTCTTTTATTACTGTTTGCATGGTATATCTTATTCCATTCTTGTACTTTCCCTCAAGGATTTATACTTAAAATGTGTCCCTTGTTGATGGCAGGTAGATAAATTTTGCTTTGTCAATAAGTCTGGTCATCTTTGCCTTTTAGCTGTAGTATTGAAATTTATCATGTCATTTTAATTATGAATATGGTTACATTTAAGTTTACCATATTTCAATTTGTTTTATATTTGTCCCATGGTTTTGTTTTTTCATTCATCTTCTCTTTTCTTATAGATCAATTTTTAATTTTTTTAAAAAATTTTATTCCATCATTGGGTTTTCAGCTATAGATCATTGCTTTGTTCCTTAAGTATTTGTTTAGAATCCAAAACATGCATCTATAAGTTACCTTAATCTACTCCAATTTGTTTTACCACTTCATTTTTTATAATAGTACCTTACAAAAGATAAAAGAATGTCACTGCATTACCTATTGTGAAGTTTGTGCTTTCATAATATACAAATTCCTACATATTGTTTTTTGTGTGGTCAGTGGTGTATTATGGTGACTTAAAAGTTAGAAAAATACTTTTATATTTATATAAATCATTTTCTGTTTAACTGCATTCAAATTTTATCTGATATTTTCTTTGTGCCTAAAAGAAGTTATTTTTAATATTTAAGAGCATGACTGCTGTATTGAATTCTCTTGGATTCTGTGTCTAAAAATGCCTTTGACTTTCACTTTAGAAATAGAGTCACAAGGTATAAAATTCCAGCTTGACAATTGTCCTCCTCCCATATTGTCCTCTGTTTTTTCAATTGTATTTTTAGCAATTTGATTACAAACTGCTTCAATGTATTTTTCACTGCTTATTCTGTTTGAGTTTCTTGAGCTCCTTGGATGTGTGACTTTATAATCTTTTGTCAAATTTGGAAATATTTAGCCATTATTTCTTTAAATGTCATTCTATTTTCTTTTTTTCTACTGTCCTGGGACTTGAGATAACTTGTTATTGAACTGAATGGTATTATATATAATGGTATTACATACCCACAAAAAACTGTTTTTTTTTTTGTTTATTTGTTTTGTTTAGCTTTTGTTTGTTTATTTGTTTGAGTTTGGGCCATGTTTCCACTATGCTTAATTTTAGCTGATTTCATTTTCAGTGTGCTCAAGTTCACTATCATTTTCCCCAACCCCTGTCAAAACTCTAGCTCCTTTTAGAACCTCTTTGTGCACTCCTCTTTTTTTCTTTTAGATGCACTCCACTTTCTTAGAGAGACCCACCTTCATTCTAGCCTGTCCCACCTCTGTCCCATGCTCTCCAATCACCTGGGTTGGTAGTACTTCCATCTATCTTCAGTTGTCTGATTATTTTATTTACATCTCTCTTCCCAGTCATTCTGTCAGATATATGAGGGTGGGGCCTGTATTTGTTCATTTGCAAGTCCCCTGCACCTAGAATGCTGCTCAATAAATATATCTGTGTTGTCATGCTGAAATGGAGGTCAAACCCAATCTTGTTCTTTACATGAGAACCTTCTCTGAGCCATAGAGAGAGCTGGGAGGAATCAGGGAGGTCATATTTGGGCAGTAGTGAACAGCACTGGTTGAAACCAGCCTCACTCTGACCCTAGGCCCCCAGCACCATCCTGCTGCCAGCTGAACATTCTAAAACTTAGATGAGGTTGGATAATGGCCTGGATCACAGTGAGTGTCAGGAAGTTTCTGAAAGAAAGAAATGCCCCTGTGAAATAATGTTTTCACTATTGGAAGAGCAAAAGGTGAGGCCTTCTTTTTCGTGTCAGTGGTGCTATTAACAGGAAGAGGTTCTGGGGTTTTGCTTACCTAGCTCTTTCTCACTTATAGTTCTTACACACCATCTAAGGTCGTTCTCTCTGGTAACTTAACATTTTTTATTGGATCCAAAGTCCTAGCAAAGAATGTACCAAGAAAATTCATTTTTATATTTTTGGTATATATTTAAATCTGTGTTTTATGGTTTTCAGTAGATTCAACTAATAGTTACTGGTGTGAATAGAAAGTTTATCCCAGTTTTATGTTGTGTAAATAGAGAGGTACTTATCTCATGTAAAATGAGAGTATACAGTATTTGTAGGTATAATTATAAATTATGCTATATGTGTACTATACAATTTGAAGTCATGTGTATATTTGTGTGTGTGTGTGTGTGTGTGTATGTGTGTGTGCAGGTGGTGGTGGGTTGGTGGATATATAGATATTGAGGGATGCTGGACAGGATCAAGGTGAACATCTGAATGAGTGCTCTTGAGTCTTGTCATCTCTTCCTGGCACAGCTCCCTTTGAAGTTGGGCTGGGTGCATTTGACTGAGTCCTCACAGTAGATTTGATGGATCATCTCCCTCACTTTCAGTCCTGGAGCAGACTCCTTCAGTTTCTCTATTCTGTGGAGAACAGTTAGCCATGCACAACAGGTGGCTGCAGTGCCAGATGGAACCAGCATGAGTCCCTGGGTCAGCATGATTAGAAAGACCACAGAGCCACTAGACTCAGAGGAGGGATAAACAGCCATGCTTGTCTATTTCAGGGATCCTTTAAGTATCTTTCCTTGCTATACTTTGGGTACTGACAGATCTTCCAATGCCTATTTACTAAGTCCTTGACTAATGGGTGGTGCTACAATGAGGAGGAGCAATCTTTGAGAGGTGGGCCTAGTGGGAGGTCTTGAGGCCCCTTGGGTGTGCCCTTTAGAGGAGTGTGGGACCCAAGCCATTTCCTCCTCCTCGACTTTCTGGCTGATGACAGGAGAAGTTCTACACTGCCACACCTTCCCACCATGATAGGTCGCCACACCACAGTCTCAGAGCAATAGCACCTACCCAACATGGACTGGCATCTCTAGAACTGTTGGGACAAAGAACAAAAACAAACAAACAAACAAAAAAAAACTCTTCTCTTCATAAGTTGATTAGCACACATATTTGTTACAACGATTGAAAATAGACTTACAGAATTATCAAGTTCATAGAGACTCTGAAGCAGTCACACATGCCCTTCACTTTGCTCTTACAACCCAGACTCCATAGTGTCTCCTTGCAGCAGGCCTGGGTCTGTGGATGCCCTGTCCCCCCAGTCGATAGAATTCTTTCACGATGCTGGTTTCTCTGACTTCATTATTTTTATTGCCCAGGCCCAAGCATAATGAGCACAGAACTTTGTGATTTATCTTTCTGCTTGAAAGAGGAAGAATTTGTCAAAATGTCGTTTATAAGCACATTTTCAAAAAATAAATTATTATAAGAGTAGACATTCCCATTATTAACACTGATATCTCACGCCTGAGTCATCATAGATCCAATTGTGTCTTTAGCCCCCAATGATGCACTGCTTGCACTGGATTCCAGTCACCTCCTCTTGATGCTTCCCCATCCAAACTCCAGCCTTCCCACCACTCTGGTAAAACATTTTCCCACTTCCCAGGAATGAAGGTGATCTGGTGGGAATGACGCTTTTCCATCTTGGCACATACAGTTGCAGGAAGTCAAACTACTGTTCACATTAGTTCCTGCAGCTTAAAGAAAAATTCACCTTCTACCTTTACCAGTGGCTGCTGATCTGTAGTGTCTCTTGCTTGCCTGGTTCTCCATGCAGTGCATAAACATTCTCAAGATTTCCATTTCTTTAAGCAAAAATCACCCTCTGGATTCTCCTGAGGATAGGAAGGACAGGGGAGCTACACTTGCCCCATCTCTCAGACAACATCATGGGTACAAAGACAGAGAGCATTCCCTTTCAGCTGGGTCTTTTTTTCCAGAAAGATGCTGTTTAGCAGTGGACTCTAGAAGAGGTTTTAACCATCGCTGGCTTGAAAACATTCAGTGAGACTGACAACACCCAGATAGTTTCCAAAGCTAACAAGCTCAGATTGATCCTTGAGTTCACAAAAACCTTTCTGCTTTTGCACAGCCCATCCTCTAATGGTGGAGCTTCAAAGAGAGTAGAGGGTGAACCAGGTAGCCTCAAGCCAGGCCCTCTGCCTAAGTGTCACAAGGCCTAGCCCTGCTCTTTGTGGCCCTCACTCCAATATTCAGAGTGCACACAGCTCTTTTGATGTCTGCTGCCCAAACATTCGATGCACCTCTTCAGTTTACCTGCGTTCTGTAGCTCCATTTTTTTTCCTGCCAGCTACATTTTGTATTTTAGTCTTGGACAATTAGTTCCCCTCTTGAACCATGGCTTTAATAAACATGGTATCCCAACATGCTCTCACCACTGAAGGGGCTAGCCAAAAGGCCAAAAGCATGTCATTCTGTTGTCTGCCTTGCTCTTTGGAATGTGAGATCTTTGAACTGGGTGCAACAATGTGCTAGGTTCCCAGTGAATTTTTGATAAGTGAAGGAGTAGAAGGAACAGAATTATCACCTTTATTTACACACAGTTTGTCACTGAGTTTGATCCATTCTATTTCCTGAAAAACTATCATGTCCATTAGTTCTTTTCCTTGCCTGCCTGAAGTGAGTTTGCCCAGGCCTCATTTCTTCCTGCTGATCTTATAACACAGCTCCTACTACATCTGTGACTCAGTATCACACTCTCCATGTCAACATGACCCCAGATAACCTGGGCCAAAACACCCTTCACACTGCTGTGCCCCACAGAGCCTCTGTACAGCTGCCCACATCCACACTGGCTGAGGCAGGCTATGAGGTCCTGTGTAATGGGATCTACTTCTATAAACAGTGTCTCCCACAACACCTTCTACTCATTCTCTCAAACAAAAGTATCTCCTGAGCCCAATGCCCAGGCTTTTTTTCTGAAGACAAACTTTTAGTTTTAGTACTGTTTAGTTTATCAAACAACTAAAAAGAGAGTGCAGAAGGTTACTGATACCTCTCAGCTAGTTTCAACAAAGGTTAGCCTAAACATGGCTTTGAATCTCTTTCAAAATCAATGAATCTATGCTGACATATTGACTAATAATGTCCATGCATTACTCACACTGTAGTTCTCCCCTAATATCTTTCTTCTGTCTGTAGATCCCACTCAGGATGCTACATTATGGGGCATGGTCATGTTGTGTGGGCTCCTCTGAGTAGTCATGGTATGTCAGATTTCCCTAGGTTTCAATGACCTTTGCAGAAGCTTTGAGAGGCACTGGTCAGTGATTTTTATAACAACCTCAACTGTTCTGCTTTGAAGCCATTTCCCAGCCAATGATCTTGGGCTTTTACTCTGTTCAGAAGAAAGAATTAATTCACAATAAAAATAATTTCTGTAGCATTTAAATATAACTGCTCATTACAATATTCTCAATCTAATTATCCATGAAGATATTTAAAAGAAAGAATGAACTTCATGGGTAGTTAGAATTCAAGCTAAGAGCTAATCCTTCAACTGCCAGTTTAAAATCCAAGAAAAGTATAATTTCTAAAAGAACAATAAAAATCAGTCAGAAAGGAAGAAAAGAGAGTAAGCTATAAGAGAGAAAGAGGAATAGGAGAAGAGAGAGAAAAAGGAGGTGTACCACCTCCACTCAACATTACAGTTTTCAATTTTGGAAGAACTAGGACTTGATAATAGTATTCCATTCCACCTGTGCCCAAGATTTTAATGAGACTTCCAAGTACAAAGATAGAAGTTTGTTATGACAGAAGTGGAAATCCATCCATAATGGCCTTCATCCAGAGATAAATAAATAGAAACCACAGAAAACATGGAGCCTTTGAAAGTCCATAAAGATGAGTAGGAACAAAACTCGTTAAAAATTTGTCAGAAAAACAGAAACTGCACCACCATGGCATCCCCTGAATAACAGTAAGGTAGAGCTTCCTTGTGCCTGAGTGTTCAGTCTTGCATGGAGGGCAGGGGTAGGAGCTGATGTGTAGTAGCTTACACAGGTGGTTTCAGGAGAAACCCAGAGGCACAGATTAACCCTGTTGTCTGACTCAATGTCACTGGGTTAAACTTGTATTCCTTCTTGACATAAAGCAACAGATATAAAACTACCTTGTAACTGAATCTGTCCTTGAGTGGATGAGAGAGTCTGTAACTGACCCACTCTACTCCTCTTGGAACTACAGAATTTACATTTCTCAGGTCAACCATTCACCCAGTAGGTGACTTGGATGCTAAGCACTTTGAGAGTTTGTGTTTTTTCTGAGTCCTGGGTTTTAATCAAAAGCTAATCCTTGGGTGTTTGGTTTGAAAATATCTGAAAAGAGGAAAGGAGTGTGATGGTCAATCCTGTACTTGGCCAGACTATGGTGCCTGGGTGATCGGTCAGTCTGGATGTTACTTCAAAGGTAGTTTAAAGATGTGATTGACACTGAATTCTGCAGACAGAGAGTCAAACATTGCTTTCCATTATATTAGTGAGCCTCAGCAAATGAAAAGCCTTAAGAAATAAGACTTGTTTTCTCTCTGGAAAAGAAACATGTGCCCGAAGACTTCTTTACCTCAGACTTCCCTGGGCCTCCAGCCTACAATTTGTCCTGCACATCACATTAAACTTTCTACTCTCCACAATTGGTGACCGAGTTCCAATAACATAAGTCTCTCTCTGTCTCTCTGTCTCTCTGTCTCTCTGTCTCTCTGTCTCTCTCTGTCTTCTCTCTCTCTCTCTCTCTCTCTCTCTCTCTCTCTCTCTCTCTCTCTCTCTCTCTCTCCCTTTTAGCATCACAAATCCACAGATCAGGAGATCCATCCTGAAATGTGACCATCATGACTCTACAAGTAGGTTGGGACACACTAGTGACAGGGAGTTCTCTATGGTGTGGAGGTAAAGAAGCCATCAGAAGTCTATTCTCAGGCCTGAGTGGAAGTCACCATGCCTTGATCTCTGGTTCATTCACTGGGCACACACTTTGGTGACATTGCACTTACTTCTACCTACCCAGATTGGGATGTGTGCAAGAACAAAAGTTTTCTCTTGTATCATCTTCAAATCTTGGGATGCTACTTTTTGAACTATCAATGTAAGTGATCCTTGCAATTCATCCTCTCCAGAAAGGCATTTTGTCATCCAGGATCAAAACCAACTAGGAAATTACACTCAGAGAAAAGATAGATGCTTCAGGAAATTTATTTGAAAATTAAAGAATGTCCAGATAACCCTGGAAATCTGTCAAGGTGGGATCTATGTTGTCAAAGAATTGAACTCTGGCCAGTGCTCAAGTTTCTTTTCATATCACTAAGTCTCCTGGCCAAGCAGGTCAGGGAGGTCAGCAGGATTATGTGAGGATCTCCAACTAGTTTCAGGAATATGTGCACAAGGTCACTTGTCTCCAGCATCCTGGCAGTGGGATATCTCTCTTATCTTCCCAGCATCCAGCAATATGACTCCTGGGAAATGGAAGATGGCTTGTGGACTTTGTAGCCACTGTTCTACTTCAATCGAGACCCTTAAAATGGCAATAATATGAAAAGAGATAAAGTAAAAGAGAAAGTATAGAAAAAAATGTGGAGAATTGTTGGCACAGTGCAACCTGTTTCCCATGCTCCCCCAGGCATCCTGAACAACTGCCAGATGGAAGAAAGGTCTTTCAGAGCCTCTGTCCTTCAGTGCCTTTCTGAGTAGAGAAATGCTAACAGTGAATATTTTCCAGAAGTTACCACCTTAGGTGTAGCCAATCTTCATTATTCACATTCTGTGTTTGCAAGTTTATTGCTAGCTAAAGCTTACTTGAATCCCCAAAATCAGTGCCCACATAAGCAGAGCCACCTAATAGCTATGCACAAGGTGAGGCTGAATGATGCCCTGCCTTCCTATTTGTTATTAAACTGTAAAAAGTGTCATTCTTTTTCCACCTGTCCATAGCCCTGTTTGAAACATCCTCCACACATCATGCTTAAGTGCTCTTGTATTTTTGAGCAAAGAAAGGCTGAGATGGCCTCATGGAGAACAAACACATTACAGAATCTTCCTTCAAGCACTAACTGTGGCAATGCTGGCCCTGTTTCATGCTAACCAACTAGTAGCATGTATCAGTTAAGGTGTCTCAAACAAAAACACACACATAACAAGGTCACATATTGGTGGGAGACTGCAAGCAAGTGCAACCAGTTGTTGGCAGGCACCTGGGCCTGCTGCACCTAGGATTAGCACTACAACTTTCCCCAGTTTGGGGTTCAAACTGACTTTACAGAGCAGAACTTCCATGGGTAAGAAGAACTATTATGCAGTTGACTACTGATTTGGGGCATCTTGATCCTGGCCTGGATCTCTTGGACAGCAGCTCAGTACTCATGGGAATGTGATGGAACAGAGTCATCCTGAGTAAAGGTCAAGTGCTTCCCATGTTGTTCTGTATAATCTTCCCAGGCAATCCTGAAATGTACACCCTGCTGTTGCTCAAGACTTGAGTTACTTTTCATGGGCTTAAGTGATTTGCACAGGGTAATCACAGAACCAGTGACTGCTGGGTCCAGAAGTCCAGCCCTGGCAGGCAGACCACAGAGCCCTCCGTGCACCCTGAGTGATACTGCCTACTCACTTTCCATTCCAGCCTGGGCAGAGCCATGAGCCTTGGGGACTAAGACAATGAGTACACAGAGACCTGAGACTGAAGCTCCCATGAAAATGACATGTGAACCCTTGGGGGCATACTCCACCCACAGCACCTGGTGTATTTAGGCTCTCTTCCATTTGTGTTTTGTGCTTCTGAGATAAATTTTCACTTTGTAGTTACAACAGTTTATATAAAAATCTTTGACTATTATATGCAGATAACAACTTAATCTCAATCATATCCAAATCTGTGCTTTGACTAGCTACTTAAAACACAAGTATTATGCTGTTGATATCAACATTTCCATCACTTTATACTATATATCTTGACAATCTGTTTGATCTATAGTTGTCTTAAATATTTTTCTCTCTCCACATACTGGAGAGAAATATTGACTCAGTATTACTTACAGTATTGGTGTCTGTGCTTTTAGATGTTTTATGCTGCAAATTAATGATTTTGTTTGTCTGTTTCAACTTCACTCCCTTTAGCAGTTCCATGAACAGACCTCATGGTGGGGAACATTGCTTTTCTTTGGTAGAGTAATCACCTAATTCCTCCTCATTTCTGAAGAACAATTTTCCTGGACAAAGCATTCTTGGCTAGTGAGTTTTTCCTTTTTTCCCTTTATCATATTGAATTTATCCTCCTGCTCTCACCTATCATACAGGGATTCTGTAGAACAAGTCCTTTAGTGCCACATTGGGGCTCCTTTGTCTGAGATAAATAGGGATGTTTTTAAAATACCACAGTTTCTGTGCAGTGCAGAGAAGCATAGTCTTAAAGAGTGATAAGGTCCTTCCTGTACCTTAACACTGTCAAGTGATCAGTGTGCCAGGAGCACAGTGTGAAGCAGGTCAGACATTATGGTTCAGCAGAGCTAAGTGAGGTGGTTGGACTACTCTTTATACCTCCAGCACAAAGGCAGAAAATGTGTTCTCTCTCTCTTTCTCTCTCTCTCTCTCTCTCTCTCTCTCTCTCTCTCTCTCTCTCTCTCAATTGTTGTTCTGATCAAAGAGACAAAAAATGATCTTAGCCTGGGATAGGCAAAAAAAAAATGTCGTTACAAGGAAGACTATGTGATGCCATTTCTCTAGCCAGTATGAGACAGCCACAAATTTAATGGAATTAGAAACATTGCACTTCAATCAATTTAAACTTGAAATAGATTATTAGAAGGTATTCAAAAAATTAAGTCCTACAAGAATCTTCACACAGAGTTGTCAGTTTCACCAGAATGGACCTCTGTGATGCTTCCTAAGACATCTGAAATTCTGAAAAAGGAAAAAGAAATCTGTCTATACTTCCTGCTCCAAGGTCTTGTTTTATTTAAGAAAGTGAATCAAATCTGGTATACTATTGTCAGTATACAGAAATTTTAGGAAACACATAAAAAAGAAATCCACTGTAATTCTGCTTAACTTTTATGCACACCACAAAAGCATGGTTATATAAAAAATGAATAAAAATAATTTTTTAGAATATTAGAATATTTATTTATTTATTTAAAGTGATATGTGTCTGTAGCTTCAGAGGCTGTTGTTGATTTAAAGCAGTATCAGAAGAGCTGAGAGGTTCTTGTAGAAATGCAAGGGTCATAAAGCCAAAGATTTGGACTTTCTGGCCTTTGCAGAAGTTCTCCCTTGCTCTGGACAAGTTTCATAAGCACAGGCAATGGGTTTGCTCAATTATGTATGACAAGTGCTGAATAAATAGTTTTGACAGGAATGGATGAAAGGTGCCTTCAGGCAGAAGGTGTTCTGTTTCACAGCTTTAAAAGACAGAGAGGTGCGGGAATCTGAGTTAACACATCCCATACTAGAATTTCACCTGGAACCCAGAAAGTTCTGTGCACCAGCAGTGAAAACTTTATGTCTCTATTGATTAAAAATACACCAGATGATTTTCCCATTCTTCAAATTCAAGAACCATAGTAATAAGGGGTCAGTAGAACAGGTTGATGAGGTTTGCTTTTGAGAACTGGAAATATGAAGAAACCATCCAAGTCCCCACTTCCCCTGGATTCCTCAAGAGTCTCAGTTCCAGTCCTCTCCCAGCAGTAGAAGTGCACTTACAGATTCTGTAGCTTTGTTTACAGGTCATGATTTCAAGGGGAATGAGGCTACAGAAGAACCAGGTCACTGTCTCCAGCCTTCATGGAAAGAGAGGAGAAGCTGGTGGCAACAGGCTCAAGTCTTGGTTACTCAGAAACCAAGCAAAGGAATGTCCTGATTTTATTTCTGCTAGAGGACTGAGGATACTTCTTTAATTTCTTGCTTAAGATTTCTATCTTATAACCCTCTTAAATAAGTCCCTTTTATCTGAAGATTATTGCTTTTATAATCAATGAAAGTTTCATCTTAATGCATACTGAAAAAGTTGTGAATTTGCAGGCAAGAGGATGAATCAGGAAGCAGAAGTGAGAAAAGACATTTGAAAAGAAACAAGAATTGAAAACCACAGTGATCCATGTACTATGGGCATTAAACGTGTGTTTAGAAGAAAATGACCTGACTTCTAAAAATGAAGGCTATTTTCTCCTCAGAAAGCAATCCAGCTCTTGGAACTTTAGGAAATATGGTTATAAAAAACAATTTACTTTTGTTAAGAGCTAAACTTTGTTTGTTTGTTTGTTTGTTTGTTTTGAGATATCTGTATTTTTTTTATTTTAAACTTAATTTCTAGGAATGGGGTTGTAGAACAGTGATAGAGTGCTTGATTTCCTTGCATGTGTGAGGCCCTGAGTTTGATCCTCAGCACCACATAAAAATAAGTAAAATTAATTTTAAATTTTTCTATTGATACAGGGATCCATTCTTCTTATTGCAGATTAGATCATCACAATATATGTTTTTCTGCATTTCCAAAATACCTCCCTCAAATATTCTCTATCATTATCATTATATTATGGTATTTTGTGTGTTTTTACCCACCTTAAAAATACATTTGTTACCCCATGGACATAAATATAGAAAATATTTTGCCTTATTCCATGTTTTATCACAAAGAGCAAAAATAATTTATAATAATGTGCTTGCTTCATTCCAAACCTTTTATTTTTAAGCAAAAGGATTTTTAAGAGAGTTTCATGTTGTAAAGCAGATAAAAAAGAGATGCAAAGATATACTTAATTTAATATGTTTGAAGCTGTTTAGTTCCCCTCCTAAGCATCTGCTATTTGTTGTCCATTCATTCTTCCACTGATGGGCCATGGGTCTTAGGGTCTCTCGATGTTGTTGTGTAGAGCATTCTTACTTGTCATATGCATGTGAGTCCTGCATTTATTCTCCTAGGAATTTGAGCTGCTAGTGCCTGGAGAAACATTAACATGATGGATTTGGCTCTATTGTCAGCCCTCCTCTGGAATCCAGTCACTAACCTCAATAGCAGGGTCCACAATTGCTGACCGTTGGTGGTACCTTGGATTTGCCCACAGCACATGCCTTGACAAAATGAGGCCTGTAAAATCCTACCTTGCTGGTGCTGGGGTAGGGAATCACCCAAGTCTTTGTGAGGTGGTCATCAGTAAGTTGATTGACTGTTATTTTTTTTTTTTTACCTACTGAAGGCTCACACTTCTCATTTTTCATTTCTTCGTCCTTTTACTGTTATTGTAGGAATTCTTTGTGCACCATTTTCCCAGGTTAGGGCTGGATTCCTGTCTTTTGTCATGCAAGTTTAAACTTGCTGGTAAGATTACTCCTTTTTTATGAATTTTGAATTTTTATAAGTCTGTTTAAAAATCTGGCCATCCTCTATGCTTAGCAGATACACATCATATGCTTTTCCAAAAAATGTAACATTTCCCTCTTTTATTTGGGCAACTATTTCACTGAACTGTGGGTTGTGGAACAAGTGAAGGCTCACCCCTCAGGAAAGCCCATCTATGGAGGCATCTGATCTTTCTCAACTACGTGAAAAGCTTGCAATCACATTGTGTACTATTGTATATGATGACATAAAATTATAAGCTCTGCTCTTCAGTGACTTTGTTAAAGGAGCACAAATCCCCAGCCTGCCTGTGGATGGTGACCCAGCTGAACTTGATGCTACTCTTCATGACCCCTAGAAGCCAAAGTAGATTAAAAGGCATACATTAAAATACGACATCTTTCTATTTTCCATTTTCTACAAATATCTCCATACTAAAAAATTGAGATTCACAATATCACATTCTCCAATCTCATTCTTCAATAACAAAAATCAGGATCCCTGGCTTGACAGATGACTGTGGGGAAAGATAGGAAACAAACAACGTTTCCCCAGAGCCTCTGGTGGAGCCTGAGGTTGGTAAGCACTAAAAGAAAACCATAAACACAGTCTTGCTAAGTGATGGAATGTGTCAAGAGACACAGCCACAACCGGAAAAAAAATGCACGGGGACAAAATTGAAGAAAAGGGGCAAGGGGACATAAGGTGTGGGTCAATAATATCCAGGTCAATATCCACTCCAGTACATGAAATCCAGGAGTTCTACAACATAAGCAGGTAGGTGGGGAAATTTAGAGCATCCCCCTTTTTGGAAGTACTCTGAGTTACCAGCAGACAGTCCACCAAGTATCAGGGTCCATCCCTGCTCCTTGCTTCTCCATGGTGGGCCCTGCATGGCACCTACTTCAATGTTCACAGTACAGAAGGTAAAAGGGTGAAGGAGAACCTGCAGAAGGCACTGACATGATTGAGCTCCTATCCCGGGCCTGATGAACAACATGCTTAAGATATCCCATCTCTGTTGCTGTTTTCAGTCAGAGGAGACACAGGGTAGACACCCTGTCCTGTCTACCTGCTCCAGTTTCCACATACCCTGCCTGGTCACACTGCTGGTGATCCTCTTCTTGTTCCTGGGGCTACCTGATTTTTATAATCATTTTTGTTCTGCTCAAAGAAACTCAGTTAAAGCTTGTCCAGGGGTTTTCCTTTTCAACAAGAGTCACCCATGTTCTGGAGAAATCTGAGTCATGCTGACTTAGCCGGGTGACATAGGCTGACAGCAGCAGTGTAGTCAAAATGATGGCAGGCAGCCTCAAAAACAGAGCATGGAAAGGGTCTCTGCAGTCTTTTGCCCCTAACATCAGTGAGAATATGTTCAAGAGAAAACTTTCAGGTAAAAAGACACTCTATGACATGCCTGATCAGCATTTCTCAAAACCATCCAGGACAAAATTGAGCTTGCCTGTAATCCCATCTGGGGATCAGGCAGGAGAATCACAAGTTTATGGTCAGCCTCAGAATCTTGGTAAGATCCTATCTGAAAATAAAAACCAGAAAGGGCATGGGATGTAGCTTGAAGCTAGAGCACCCCTGGGTTTAATTCCCAGGACCAAATGAAACAAAAACTAACAACACACAAAAACTGAGAAACTGTCACTTTCTCAAGAAGCAAAGTGTGCATGGTGGATCCTGGAAGGGGTCCTGGGACACAGAAGGACCTAAGGTAAGCACGGACACCTGGATAATCAACCACCTATCTGGATACTATGGGTTCAGCTTGTGAAAAATGTATCCACTCATTTATGAAGGGAATCTGGTGTTGAAGATATGAAAACTCTGTCTAATGTGTGCATATCCAAAAAACAATTATCAAATAAAAAAAGTTTCCATTAGAAATACAAGAAGTTGCAGGACTGTAACCTTATACCGTTAACCATTCGGCAGCCTGATTGGAAGCTGCATGCAAGGAGCACAGCTGGCCCTGGTCAGCACCAGGAGGGCTTGATGAGGTCAGCCATTCAAGAAGATGCTGGTACATCTAAACCAAAAGAGGGAACCACTTGTTCTCACTTCTATAAGATGAGGAACAGGAGAGTCACTCAAGAGACTGAAATGTGCACAGCACTGTGTATGTTATGCCATCTATCTGTGGTCCTGCCTTCTTCCTTTCTGGACTCTTCTTATGTACTGAATGGTGAAAGATTCTCTAGCTTTAGTACCTAGGAAAAATTGGCTCCAAACTGTAAAAATCTCACCAAGGTCTCAGTAACAACCGAAGAACTTCTGCTACCCTAGTCTTCTCATGTTTAAAATGAGTAACATCCCCAAACCCCACCAGTGTTATGACGTCCAATGTGAATATCTAGCAAAGTACTTGCAGTGTTACAAAAGCACAATACAAATGAAAACTTTCATCAGCATGGCTGATAAAAATTATGACTCAGCCATGCACTCAGTATTGGAAATCCAATATCAGATACTTATCTAAGGACCAGATGAACAGCAAGTACCATAGCCTCATTCAGATCTTCCAGAACTTATTTACTGAGTGTTGCTTGTTTATCAAGGGCAAAGGGACAGATTAAAGGGACAGATAGCACTTTGCATTATGGCTTTTCCAGTTAATGAGAAATGTTCACATGGTAATCCAAGGTCTTTATACATACACCACAAAGCCTGAGTACATCACCAAATGTGCAAGTACTCTGAGGCTTTCTGGTAGTCTCATGCTGCTCCTCTTGGCCCATTACAGGTACACACCTCAAAAAACACAGATTTTACCAAAGATTGCTGTGAGGTCACAGAGAGCGTGGTGCTAACCCTCTCTGATCTTGGCTCCTTTCCATTTACCCATTTGTGCAAAATGATATTCTCTTTATTGTCCTTTTGAAATTTCATTCCTTCTCTTTAAGTTATAAATTAAAGTATGAACCCCCAGGGAAATGTCATTGTCACTGTCAAGCAATAGCCTCATCTCCCTTGATTCAAAAACAGAAATGACAACCAGAGGAAGGAGAACTCATCATGAATAATAACTTTATCTGCCCCAAGAGCTCTGCACCCCTGCTGACTGGTTTCTTGCTTCTCTGACAAAAGTCTCAATGTGGACTCTCACCTACAAGCTTGATAATACGCTAGTTTAATTTTCCACTATAGAAACCAGAAACAGCTGGATTGTAAGGTTTCTATTTGTAGTCAATTCAGACCCTTTTTAGCTTCTGTTTCATTATCATTTTTTGTCAAAGAGCAGCACTCAACAGTTGCTATTTTAGTTTAATTCAGAAATCAACGGCATTCCCTGTACACAGTGATGGCTTATCAAACCATCTGATATGTTGTGTTGGGTGTCAGTGCATCTTTCTTAATAAGTTCTGTGGCACGCTGTGCAGGATCATGCCATCAGGATGTCTGGTAAAGACATTTCTGAGAGTTCTACTAGCCAGCAATCTGTCCCCACCTCACTACCCAAAAATGAGAAAAAAAGCAGGTTGTTTTCTTAGAAATGTCAACACTGCACCTAAATCTGAAGCAAATTCAAAGTAAAGTCAACAAGGTAAATGTCACTTTAAATTCTGCCTTGGGCAATAAGCTTAACAAACTGGTGCATACATGATAAGTGAAGCAGGAGCTGATGCTGTCTTTCACCAACAACAGGACAAACAGCCCATGTTTCCATGTGTTAGCTTACAGAAATAATGAGTGAGGGCTGTGGTATCTGCAGTGGTCATTTTCACTTGGAAAATATTAAACATCCTTGTTACAGAGAGACCTGCAATTTTGTGAAGAAGAGATACATTCTGCTGATTGATACAAAAAGAACTTCACTGGGAAACTGCCACATTGTGACTTTCTAGGGGGTACTTCTCATTAGGAAATGACCCTGCTTTAGGAGGACCAAGAATCTCACGCTGAGGAGCGGCTGTTAACTTCCTCACTTATTTCACTGAATATTCAACTTCTGCCATGCTTGGTTTGGTGGTTCTGTGGAAACATAGATACTCAAGACACCACCACTTTTTTCATGGGTTTTAAAGTCTAGAAAACAAACCCATGGACATAAACACTCTGCAAGACAATCAGACAAAAACTCAGGCAGAAACAGGTGTGGGTGCTGTGAGAAGGATGGGCATTCTCCATATAGAGGCAGTGCTTGCCTGAGCACTGGGGTCACAGCTCTGGGAGGAAGGAGTTCCAGGAGACATGGCCACCTGTGTAGGCTAGAAAGGAAGGATGGAGGCATTGTGGGTGGGAAGGGCAATGAGCAAGAGCACCCTTTGGTGTAGCCAAGCACATGTTGGACCCCAATGGCAAGGGCAGAGTGCAGCTGGACCCTATAAGTGTGAGGAAGACACTAACTGACTAGATGCACCCAAGCCCAAGGGTTTTCACTTCCAAGAAAGAATGAACTCTTGAGGAGCTTGGCAGCAATGTAAAAAGACCATAACTGACTTTTGGGCAGCAGCTCCTGTGATCTGCTGAATCAAGAGGAAGCCAGCAATCAGACAGATATAGAGCACAAGTCCTAAAACCTTTAAAAAGGCAAAAAATGAATGAGATGCTCAGATAACCATTCAGGTCAGTAAAACATCTGGCACTCTCAGCCAGAGTGCAAGCAGTACTCAAGCTGAAATATAATGTATTTTAACACAAGATGTTGTACTTTAACACTTATGATGAAGCACTAACAAAACAGGGCAGATGAAGTTAACCAAGATGGAGGAGGATGACGTCAGTGTGGACTCTAGACTGTGCCACAGGGGCAGCTGGAGCCAGGACTACCCATCACATGTACAGCACAGCACAGCACAGCATAGTGCAACACAGCATGAAGATGTTGCGAAATCAGACATTGAGGTAAAAAGTAAACCATGGAATAGTGTTTACAGCATGAACAATAAAGATTAAAATATTGTGTGTTATTTGAATGCTATTTATGGATGCATATATCTATTTATAAGGCTTTGGTTTTTAAATTGAAGTACACATGAAGTAAATGTGAAGCCATTAGTGGGGTCATTACCACTTGGGATATTGTATTTCTCTAAACAAAAGAAAGAAGTAATGGAACACAGAGAAATTGAGGAAAAAAAGAATCATTTTTAAGCTTCAAAATAGGATGAGGCTCACTCAGGTAAAGAAGGAGGAAGTGGATATGAAGGGCAGGAAGATCTAGAAAAAAGAAAGTGAAACTGGAGGCAACCTAAAAATGGCATCAGAAAAGTCGCTCCATGTCCTTAATAATTAAAGACTCGCAAATCACCCTATGAGAGATAACACTTCCTGCCTGTTCCTCCTCTATGTGGATCCTGTCAGGTATTTATTTTGGTCATAGAATGGCTTCTACTAAAGGGTGGAGAGATGGCAACCATGCCTTTGTAGCTGCTGGGGATCAGGGCAAATGGCATAAGAGTCACAAAAAATCAAACACAACTACCACATGACCTAGCAAGCCCCCTTCCAGGCTTGTATCCACAGAAAGAGAAACCAAGACCTCATTAGACACTACACACAATGTCAATGCAGCAGGATTTACAGGACTGTGGGCACCTGGTCCCCTGCTCACACATGTGTCCCCATTCTCTCTGCATAATTCCACGAGCTCCAAAAGGCCAAACCTTTCCACCTAGGTGATTCCTTCCATGCCTCTCCTGAGGCACATACTTTAGTCTTGAGGAAAGGTGGCCTCCAGGTTTTTCTGGTGTTGGTTCTCCTCCTTCACTACCCCCATACATGGGGGTTATGTCACTGGCATAATGTTTCATCAGAGCTCAGTCATTTTATTCTCAAATTCTGTCCCACACCTAGCTCTCCTGCCACCCTCTGCCCACTAGACTACTCTCCCCTCTTGTCTACACACACTGGACAGAAATCCTTACCCCACAAACAGGTAGGCCTCTGTGTCCAGCTCTGCCCCATGATAAAATGAATCCATCACTATTTTATCACAGAGATATCTTAGGTATGTCCTTCATGGTGACCTCTAGAAAACACTTACCCCACCTGGCCCATTACAATCATTGTGATAGTCTGATGTCATCAACATGATCAAAATAAATACCTGACAGAATCCACATAGAGGAGAAACAGTTTATATTGAGTTCATGTTTTCTGAGATTCTATCCATGTTTGGCCCAGTCCACTGATCCAGGTCTGAGATGGGGAAGAACATCATGGCAGAGGGTGTCATGGAGGAAAGTTGCTGGGCTCCTGGAAGCCAGGAAGTTGAGTAATGGTGGGGGGGCTGCGGAATATAGCTCAGTAGGTAAAGTTCTGCCTCATGTGCACAAGGCCCTAGGTTCAATCACCCAGCATTAGAGAGAGAGAGAGAGAGAGAGAGAGAGAGAGAGAGAGAGAGAGAGAGAGAGAGAGAGAAACAGAGAGAAAGGGGGCAAGAGACAGATACCCATCCAAAGCAACATGCATAGTGACCTAATTCTTTCAGTCACACCCACCTATGTTATCACCCAGTAGTACTTTCATATTAATAATCCATCAGACAGACTAGTCCACCCATGAGTTACAGCCCTCCTCATCTAAGCATCTCACCTGTGAACAGCCAGCATGTCCACATGAGGATGGCTGTGTGGCTGGAACTGCATGTCTCACCCATTCTGTTTTCTTAATCCTCCAAAGGGCCCTCAGAAGGAAGTGCAGCATTGTATTTTTACAAACATGTATCAGATACTTTTGGAGATTAACTTAATAAAATTTACACAGGAGGCCAAAGTACCAGGATTCAAACCTGGGAAAGCCCCTTCCAAGACCTGCAGTCTTGGTGCTGGATTACAATAGACTTCCAATCTCCACATTCCCTGGGGTGTAGGGGTAATTTGTAGACCTACAGGAACCCTAGAAATAACCTTTCAAGTCTCCCACTTTTGAAGATGAGGAAAAAAAGTCACAGAAACCACCTGTTACAAGATCACCTGGGATTCCTTGGCTGAGCCTGGGCCCTGTGTGGCTGCTTGAACTCCATTAAATATTCTTGTTCCACCAGCTCCCCTGTGCAAATACCTGCCTCCCCTATGGAATGAACATATGAGAGCAAAGAGGCCTTACAGGCCCATGGGCTGCATGGACCCCTCAGTGAAAGTTGAGCATGTCTGGCCTTGATCTCAGGTTCACCAGGCCCTGCTGTTCTGTTTCATAGGCCAGCCTTTCCAGGGTCAGTCCACTGATGCAGTTTTCACTCCACATTCTTTTTGGAGCTGCTGGAGGTCCTGTCACAAGCTTCATACAACCAGGTGAACTGCAGATGAAGGCACACTCCATTCAAGCTTGCCAGGTAGTCCTGGGCTATGCTTTCTCCTCCTCAGTCTTCTCATCTAGAGAATGGGGACAATAAACATGTAATTCAGAAGGCTCTGATGAAGTTCTAGAGAACACACACTGAGTGCCTTCCTGGTACTCAGCATAGGCTCATAAATTTTATATATTAATCCACCATCACTCTTCTCCACTGCCCTGTCTATGTGGGTCATAAAGAGGTGAGAGGAGTCCTTCACTGGAAGTAACAAAAGCTTATATGTGCCAGCAACTTGGCTGGTGGCTCCACTCCTCCTGCATCATGGTGATAGTAAAATTCCCCTCTTTCATGACCACACAGAGCCCTGTATTTTCATAGTACTCACTCTGGTAAACAGAAAACTGACAGTGATCTCACTCAAGAAGAATACTCCTCGGCTCTGCCTGCCATTGCAGAAGGGTCAAGGAAATAGCTCACCTTTGAAGAGCTATGCCATTGACCTGCCACAACTCCAGAAAATTGAGGTTTTTTTTTCTTTCACTTGAAGTTACTCCCAGGCTTTGATAAGCTAAAAATTATCTAAGTAAATAGCAAATTGAGAATTAGGGAAGGTGCAGGCATTTCAAGTGCATTTGAATGACAATGTGTCCCAGTAATCTTTGCAACAGGAGGGCAAGCATAGAGTAAATGTTTCTCAGGAACTGCTCAGGGGCTGAGCAGAAGTGCACCAGAAGTGCACACTCTCAGGCCCCCTTTCTGCCTCCTCACCCCAGCCCCACTCTAGATGTCAGGCTAAAATTTCCATAGAACACAGGGGCTGACACAGAGCCTAGAGAGGAACTCTTGAAGAACTACTTACACATCTGGATTTCTAAAAATGAGCTCCTGTCCCAAATTCAATCTTAGTTACTCATTGCAATCATTCAGTGTGATGGAACAAATGATCTTGATGTAGAGAAGTGGAGGAGAGGTCACTTATGCCCTACCCACCAGCCCAGTAGTCCCACACTTTGTCCAAAGAGCACCAGGGTCCTCTGGGGCTGGAGGGTCACTCACTGTGTCTCATGTCCTGTGTTTGCTTCCACAGTATTCCCATTACTCCTCAGTAAAATGGAAGCTTTAGCAAATAGCCAATTTCAAAAGAATATTTAGTGATTTCTCTTTGAGTGACAAAAATTAACTGACTTACCTCTTAATTTTATTCAACCTAATTTTAAAAGAATTCATGACATTTTATGAAAATATATAATTCAGTAACATAAAATTATAAATACAGAAATTCAGACAAATGGAAAATAATAAAATTAATGATAATGAAATAGATAGAGACCTTCTAACCATCAAATATTAGTCAATGTGGTTCTTATTAGCAAGAGCAAAAAAGAAAATTAAATTAAAAGGTTCACAGAGACTTTAGGTAGAAAAGAGTGCAGCTTCTCCTAAAAACATAGACTGAGAATTCGCCCCAGGAGGCCATAGCCAGCAGAAGGCCCAGAGTTTTCTGACAAGAAAGAGCCAGCCAAGAGCACAGGAGGTGCTTAGAATGCAGTAAATCAGAGGACTATGTGTTCCAGCTCTTCTGCTCACCAAGTGGTGACTTCTTAGAGAGCCACTGGGAGTTCTGAGTCACAGTTACCAAGAAGCACAGGGAGAGGCAGGGCAGGCTCCATGCCTTTTTCACCTTTCTAGGATCCTCCCCAAGCAGCATTTGACAGCCTGGCTTCTGCTAAGTGGAATATGAGGAATGCCATGTACTACTCTAGTAAATCACCAGCACTAGAGATGTGCTCTTGCTGCACACTGGAAAGGCAAGATAAGGAAATGTGGAAAAAAAAATATATATATATATATATTTAATGGAATATTACTCAGATTTAAAAAAGAGTAAAATTATGGATTTTGCCAGTAAATCCTTGAAGTTGGAGAATGCATGCTAAGCAAAATAATCCAATCCCAAAAAAACCAAATGCCTATTTTTTTTTACTAATATGCAGATACTAATTCACAATGAAGCAGGGGGGGCAGTAGGTAAGAATAGTGTTAACTTATACTAGGTAGAGGGAAATGATGAGAGGAGAGGGTAGAGTATGTGCGGATAGAACAGATAGTAGAATGAAACAGATAATTTTACTGTATGTATATATGTGACTGCATGACCAATACGATTCTGCAACATGTAAACAAAGAAAAATGAGAAATTATATCCCATTTATGTATGATATATCAAACTACATAAATGTATTGTACTTTCATCTATAACTGACACAACATAAAAAACTAATAGGATTCTCTCAAAAGGAGATGAAGAGACTGCAGGACTTTAGGCATTTACATTTATCCTTACTATTATAACCTTAAGTAAAATGACCTTCTTCAGAAATATAGGAGTCCATATATGGAATTATATATTGAACGAAGTAACTTCTTAACTTCAATATTGTTTGTAAGAATCACATGTAAACTGCCTAAAGTCCGAGTCTCTTCATCTCCTTTTGAGAGAATCCTATAGTTTTTTTTTTTTCCTATGAATATGTGGTGACTTGAAGAGTTTCATCGTCTGTGGGCATTTGGGTTGCTTCTTCTTTGGAATAATAAAGAAGAATTATCCTATGATTGCTGTAGTATATGTGTTTGGGTAAATTGCACTTAAGTATTTTCGGTATTTATATCCTAAGAATAAATTTCTGAATCATCAGTTATACACGTTTGAAATTTAGTATTTATTACCAATATATACTAATATATAATTAGTATATATTGCTTTCTATAACAACTTTATGAATTCTATACAACTTTATGAATTCAAATGATTTCTATAACAACTTTATGAATTCAATCCAGTAGTAACACGGAGAGACTCTAATCTATCCACATCCTCACTTACATTTATTCCAGACTCTTTATTTATCAGACTCTTTGTTCATCTGGGTGGGCAATAGTGACATATTTTGTTTCAATTTTTTTCAATGACTAAGAAATTTCTGCATCTAAATAAATTTAAAAATAAAATTCTAGATGGCCAGAAAATAAAGTCTTTATTTCTAAAAATGTCTAAAACAGGACATAATGTCTACTGCTTCTAATTTTTTCTTCACAGAAAAGAGATTATTAATACTGTTAATCACATTTTTCTGATATTATTATATTACAATTAAAGTAAGTAAACTAAATTTGACACAATTGTGATTAATCTATAATTTTTTAAATGAATAAATAATAAATTACAATTGACATACAATTAGTTTTTTACTTTTTTTTCAGTTGTTTAGGAAACAACAGGACTCTGCCTCAAATGTCTCCACAGGAAGCTGAATTAACCTCCATTATCATGACACTGAGATTATTTTTACTACTTTAAATATTACCAGAGATTCTGAATACATAGCTAACGTTCTTCCTCATATTTCTGTAGCTGATTTATCTCCTCATTGAAATTCCAATTTAATATTTCTTTTTTTAATCCTTCAGACTCTTCACAGCTTCAAAAGTATCCCATCTTCCTTGCTCATATGCATAGCCACAACAAAATTTCTGGACCTCTGATAGAGAATAAAACCTACACATATACTTCTGTGAGGTCCCTAATCTTTTTTTTTTGTCTGATTTTGTAAAACTCATGGATTTTCTCATCAAAAAACTCATGAAGTTTCTGCTCATGAATGAAGATGTTTTCCATTTCTTCCTCAAAAGCTCAGGCCACTGTCAATAACTGTTCTCACTATACACTCTTCTGGGCCCCTATGTGGGAATCTGTAAAACCACAAAGACTACATTCTAATACACTTTGGCAAATTGGTGTTAACCCATTTCCCTTCTTCTCATCCTTATTTGTTTCTTCATATTTTCATTGATATCTCTCTGGGTTTATTTGGATTACTGCAAATTAATCTAAATTTTTACCTGTTTACAAATTCTCATTTATTTTACTCTTTTGCCACTATAGGCAAGCCTACTAATTAAAAAACAGATAACATCCCTGCATATATATCCTGTGCTTTTGCACAATTTGCTAATTATTGGAATATAATTTTAACTCATGAAATTACTCATACACTGACCAAACACTCCTGGATTGAACAAACACATCATACCCTAATGACATGCCATGCCACAGATATAAAAAAATTTAAAAAGGGGAGATAACCCACAGTAGAATACAATTTTTAATTTTATGAAAATGAGCATAAAATAAAGGATATAAAGTAAAATGGGATTCAGGTGAACTTAAGTGGTGGTTTATAATTCCTAAAAGTTATTCTGAGAGCTGAAAATTTCTTATGTTTGAAATCTCCTGTTTACATGAGAGTCATGTTTACTTGTCTACACTTAATATGTTCTGGTTATTCTAATTTACGAATAAATGAGCTGACTTTTATTATATTCAATGCCAAACAAGGCTTTAAATCAATTAAAATCTTTCATTAAGTATAAAGTTACTTTCACATATGCTACAATCATAATAAGTACATATGCATTGTTTGTATTTTAATAGCTCCATACATGTTTGCTGGAAAAGGTGGAGGAAAAAAATGTCCTCTTCTCATAAACTGACTCCTTAAATCCACTGGAAACAATGTACCTCTGACTGGAGGGAAAGATGAAAAAAAAATTATAGTCTGTTGCTTGGTTTTATGCAGCAGAGATGAATCAGGCTCATTGGAATTACCAAGATTTACTTAGGTATCATTTTTAGTAGATTTCATTTCTGAAGACAGAGGACCATCCATTTTATCGAAAAAGGCATATTAAATATTATTACAATACAAATAGTCTACCATAATTAGAATAATATACATCCTGCGTTTGTAGAAGAAGATTTGGATCAGAATATGGTTGGCCTGGTAGAGGATCAGCATCCTACAAGGCTTTTTCTATGAAAATGAAAGGGGCCCTATATTTAAGAGGATAAATTAACCCAACATAGCCTGATTTTTTTCTTTCATTCATAATGTGAGGTCCCAGAGCATTCTCTCAGCCTCTTGAGCCTCTTTCTCCTCCCACTGGCATCAAACATTAGAATATGAGTGGACCAATTTTTTCCAAAATAAAAGCTCTCGTTTCAAATTAAGGTTGACCCAATAGTGAGGGACCATTTCGGAAATGCTCTATGGCAAAGGCAGTATTTGAATCATCAAGTGCATAAGCATCTTTTTTTTTTTCTAAAAGTTTAAATTTAACCTCATGTTCCATTAATTTTTTTCTATTTTGAGCATTTTGTCTCCTTAAATCTTGAGGTATCTTTTAGCACTCTGAGCTGCCAGCTTATTATCATGTACTTTTTTCTCATAGCACATAATATGCCCCTAATAATAATGAATGATTCTCTCCAATTCTTCTTAAATATCTTTGACTTAATTTCTATACATCTTCAGTTGTTCAGTTGTATGGCTGATGTTTTCATCCACATTCGAAAGTTTCTCCTTTCATTGTACCTGGGAATTTTTCTCTCCTATTAATTTTTTTGCAATCTCATTTCATTTTTTGAAATAATTTAATCATGAAATTATATTTCTGCTGAAGATTCTGATTCTCTCTTTAAATGATGTATTTTTAACTGCAAAGATGCTTGCTCTTTCTTAAGATTTTTAATATTTTCTATAAGGACTTCCTTTACTTCATCTACTTCAGATAGTAAAATAAATATTTAATTTATTTTTCTTTCTATATTTTTTTAAAGGGACATTTAACTTAGCACCATAAACCTGTTCCTTCAAAGCTCCTTTGACTGATCATCTAAGTTAGAAATAATTTCTGAGTCACTCTTCATTTCAATTCCAAGTTATCATTATCTTTTAGGTCTTCTCAGTCTTTCATCTGCACCAAGTCTTCAATCAGAGACTTAATATGACATTTCTTTTTTTCTCTTTTTGAACTTGTCCTGCATATACAGTAGAGTCTTCCAATGTTATTTTATGTTTATTAAGTTCATTCACTTTTTTCTTTCCATATTTCAGCTTCTGGTAAAAGTTGTTTCTGACTATTATGAATTTGGGAATTTTCTTTCAAACCCTTTTTTTATTTCTACCTTAAATTCTTCTGCATTTATTTGAAATGTTCTCAAGGCTGTTTCGCTTTTGAGGGGACTTAACCCTTCTTGATATATCTGCCATCAATTCATCTTGCTGAGAATGTTTAGTTTTATTTTCTTTTAGTGATTATTTTCTAGAAAAAGTATTTTATCCTGATGTTTAGATTTAAATGTGCAGGCCAGAGCCCAGGGGAGTCCAGGACACTGACCTGTCTGGCCACCATGGAAAATGGAAATGAGAGCAAAGCCAACATTTCAGACTCAATTGCTAACCAATAATGTGTACATTTCCAAACCTTCATTAACATAGATTTGAACCAATAGCAGTTGCTACATTTCCCAAACCTTGATTAGCATAAATGTGGACCAACAATGGTGAGCCAAGGAGTGTGTGTGTGTGTGTGTGTGTGTGTGTGTGTGTGTGTGTGTTTGTGGATGTGACCTAGCTACCTCCTCCCTGCAACAGCAAACTTCTATGAAGTTTTTGGAGTTAAGAATCAATGTTTGGATTTAGAAGACTCCAACCCTGCAAAAGAAAACTGGCCATGAGCCTCTGCTGTCTTCTAGAGTCAAAAGGAGCATGGTTGCAGAATCTTGTGGTTAAATGAAACCCACAAACTCACCAGTACAAAGAGGGAACTCTACTTTCAGTACCGCATAGCAAGTTATGTATATGTATTCATATGTATTAATACAAGTGAGGTTTGTTGATATGGAAGGTTAAATAATGAAGTTTTAGAATTCAAACCAGAATTCACTTTTTGTTAAAGACCAAATCATCATTCAGTAGAGTTTATAGATAGGTTGCATGCTTGAGTCTAGAACATGGATTCATTGGTTTGGTAGTATTCTCTTTTCTCTTAAAAGAAACTGTATTTGAAAGAACCACATCATTAATGTGATATGAGAAAGCTAACAAATTTAGAATTTGTTTGAAGAGCAGAAGAAAATAAGCAAAGTGTTGATTCATAGGGGGACAGATTGCTATAATATTTATTCTATGATTGTTAGAGGAAATGGTTTAGAGTGAGGTTTCGTTTTGCAGTAAGAAGGTGCTTGAAGGAAGCTACAGTTACCCTCTAGAAGAATCTAGGTGTAGTTACACTGAAACAAAAATAATTGAGATATTTTCTAGAGGTCATACTACTATAACTTGCAGGTAGAGTTGACCACATGTGTCACAAGTGTGAATTAGAAATAATTAAATTTATTTATCAGTTGAGTAAGTTTTAATGAGAGAAGTTTAATTTTTTTTCAAAGGAAACATTGAGATTTTGATGTTTCATGTTTGAGGAGACTAAACAGGCAGTTTAATGTGTGAAATACAATTAGGATTCAGAAAACTGGCATATATTTTGGAGGAATCACATGTGAATTGAATGTGACATTAAATGTGAAAAAAATGATAATATCAGTTTACAAAATAATACAAAAAATAGTAACACAAACCAGAACCTAGCCTCAAATAGAACAAGTGTTTGTTGTAGAAAAAAACAACAAAAGATAAATGGAAAACAAGTGTGAATAAAACAGGAAGCTTTTGATATCTGGAAACTCATCAAACTTTTCCAGGAAAATAGGATGGTCATTTAATAATACCCTTCTGAACAAACATGTTCCTCTTGGATTTGGAAAGAAGGGAATTATTGTTGATTTTAAAAAATGGGTTCTATAGGAACACTCGTCTGTTTTAGTTCTTCTGGATACTACCTCAGTTACATATCTTACAAACATTATCAATCTGTGACATATTTATTTTATTTGTTAGAAGTTACTTGACTTGAAGTAACCTGTAAAAATGTACCCCCACTTACTGATTCTTGATTTTACTTCTCACATTTTAGGAGTCTTATTAAGGAAGTTAGTTCCTAAGCAATACAGTGAAGAGTTGGGCCTACTTTTTCTATTAGGTGCTAGATTAAGGATCTCTTTCCTAGTGTCTATGACTTTTTAAAATATTTATTAGTTGCCAGTGGATATTTATTTTGTTTATATGCAGTGTTGAAGAAAGTGTTTCACTCTGCAATGGCAAGGTATGTAATGCAATGCCTTTTAAGTTTTGAGTTCCACGCTATTTTAATCCTAAGGGAACTACCATGTGCACAACACCTATGTTGCTTCCAATTTAGAGGGACATTATACTGACTTCCCAGTTGATACCCCTCCTCCTTCTCCTAGGGAAATGTGTTTTCTTGTTGTTGTTTATGGTTGCTTTTCTTGTGCAATAACATCATCTGATTTGAACTTATACATTAATAGGTCGACTTGTATGAGTCATCTTACTTTAAATCTGCATTTGTGACATTCCCAAAGTTGAGGAGGCCATTTTTCTCTTAAATTGCATATTTTGTTATTCCGCATGGACGTACTATGTTGAAAGCTACATTATATTGCTGATGAACATTAGCACTGCTTTACCATTTTGGAGATTTAAAAGATAAATCTAAAACATATATTTTGGTGTAAACATGAAATCATTTCACATACTTGTGAAATTGATGGGTCATCACTATACATATGTTAAAATATAGTAGATACATTAAAAGACCTTTTTTTTAAAAAAACTTTGCTTTCTCAATCTTCATTTCTGCTTTGAAAATGGAAGACAAAGTGAAATGGCTGTTAAGTTTCTTAGAACTTTTATTAATTTGATTGTTTGTTTTTTGGTGTTCAATTCTTGAGTTCTTTATATATTCTGGAGATTAGTGTTGTGTCTGAGTTGCATGTGGTAAAGATTTTTTTCAATTCTGCTTTTTTCATGTTACTGATTGTTTCCTTTCCTGCGATAAAACTTTACAGTTTGAGTCTATCCAATTTATTGTTTCTTGATTTTACTACTTGAACTTTAAAAGTCTTATTAAGGAAATCATTTGTTAACCAACACTATGAAGAGTTGGGGCTAAATTTTCTTCTATTAGGTGCTGGGTGCAAGGATCTCTTTATTAGAGTGTAAGTCTTTTTTTTAAGTATTTACCAGTTGTCAATGTATCTTTATTTTATGCATATGCAGTGCTGAGAATCAAACCCAATGACTCTCACATGCTAGGCAAAAGCTCATCCATTGAGCTACAATACCAGGCCCATGTTAATAAGTCTTTGATCCATTTTGAGTTGTGTTTCTAACAGGATAAGAGATAGGGATTTAATTTTATTTCATACATATGGATTTCCAGTTTTCCATGCAACATGTCTTTTCTCCAAAGAATGGTTTTCACACCTTTGTCTAGTATGAGATAATTGTATTTATGAGGGTTTGTCTCTGTGTCTTCTTTTCTATACCATTGTTCTACATGTGTGTTTTGGTTCCAATACCATGCTGTTTTTAAATTTGCATAATACTTTTGGTAGGAGGCCATTTGACCATACTAATTATGCCTATCCAGGAGCATGTGGTTACTAACAAATAAGACTACACAAAATACATTAAAGAGCTATAGTGCTTTAAAAAAGTCCTACTCCCCATGCACAGAGAGAGTGTTCTGTAATGTAATCGATCTTTGTATGCTTTTTAGAGATGCCTTATTATTTCAAAGCTCTGTCAATAGAGAAACACTGTTAGATAGTGACAAGGCATATGGGTCTGGAAATATACACCCTTTGAATCCTAGCTCTGTGAGTCTCTACAGGTATAACTTTGGGAAAGCTACTTCTCTAAAAGCTTGTTTCCTTATTTATGAAATGAAAATAATGCCAGAGTTATTTTGAGAATTACACGTTATAACTCAGGACTGTAGAACGTTAGCAATGTCACTCATGTTTAAATAATGCTCAAGTTGTAAGATACCTGAGAGAAAGGTTTGGGCTAATGTAGTTTCTTTTTAATGTGTTTATTCTGTTAGGAGGCTGTGGGATACTGATCCTCCCATGCTCACCTTCAAGTTGTGATTGAAGGTGGTTTTCAGAGTGGGATGTTCTCATTTGTGAAATAAGGTCTCTTTCAACTATTATTCTTCAGTTATTTCTTCTACTTATCTTTCTCTTTCTTTTTTCTGAACTCTGATTTTATCATTTTTAACTATTTTATTCTAACTTCCTTGTCTCACCTTCTTTTTCCTAACTTTATCTAATTTTTCCTGTATTTGAATATATACTTGATTTCCATTAGGATTTCATTAGGTTTTCTTCCTAGCTACTGTTAATCAGCTGTGTATTTTTTGGTTTAACTGTTCAGGTCCCAACTTTTATTGAGAGACCTCCCCCTTTTTTTCTAGTGTTTTTTCTTTCAAAACTGTTTGGGCAATTTTTCATACTGTGGCATTTTTCCCTTCTTATTTTATCTCATTTTGTATCTTATTCAACATTTTAAGCATATTTTTCTAAACTTTATTTTTAGTTTGTTAAATTTCAGCTAATATTCATTGTACAGATCTCCTATCCATATCACTATTGGTGACTGGAGTTTTATCATACCCTATTTCACTGGCAGACTTTGGTCACTCTAAAATATAAATTTATTTAGCTTGTGTGTACTGAGCCAAAAGCATATGGCTTGTAGCCCTGGCAACTTGGGCAGAGAGAACACCAGCAACTCCTCTCCATGATTGAAGCTATGTCTAATTCTGGCACCCACTCTGGTTCTGGGAGACTTTTTTCGCTTTAATTCCTGATCATTTTTCTGACATATTTCCTCATTGTTTCTGGCAGTTGTAGACTTACCCTCCTAGGTTGTAAGCTAGGAAATTTTGTCTAAAATTATTTTCATGTTTTCTACCCATTTTTTGTTTTGAAATTGACAGCTGTCTTTCCACAGGAGCCCAGTATACCATTTGTACCATAGTAATTGGGAGCCTTTATACATGGCTGAACATATATATATGTTCATATCCTGTCCAGCCAGTCTTTATTACCTATTATTTATAGCCCCTCTTTTTTTAGCCCTAGCATGGTATTTTGTTCATAGAGAGGACTCCATAACTAGCTGTCGAGTGAGGTAATAAACAAATGAAATCTAAGGCATTGGCTACCACTTTTGAAGTTTTCTAAATTGCTGATGAATATTTAAACTATGTTACTGATAAATCTTGCAGGTTTTTTCTGCCTTATTTTTTTCTGAAATGAATAATATACCCTATGTTAGTTAAAATGAACTGAGTTAGAGGGTGGATCATAGAGGGTAAAATATCCAGAAACAAATACAGTAGAGTGTTTAAAACTGAACTGGGAATCACTGAATCAAGGAGTGAGATAAATATCAATAAGCCACAAAAAGATATTCTTAGACAGAATCAGTGGAAATCCCCACAGAATGCTTCTGAAAGTAGAGAACAGTTTTATCTGCTCCCTCTGTTTTTCAACCATTTTTATTTACAAATCCATTTTGTCTTTTTAAGCAGGTAATAAAAGATTACACACTAAGTATTATCTCTTTTTTTTACTTCCAAACTACTTGTAATTTTCTTAGAAATATTGAGATAATCTCACTTAAACTAAGTGCTTTCTCCCCTCTTTGGCAGAGCTTATTTTCCTGGACCTCAGTTTGAGGAGGGTTAATATTGTCTCAAATGAACATCTACTTGCCCCATATTGACACAGGAAAGAAAAATTCAGCATGATGTACTTGGTAATTTTAAAAAATATGATGAATTCTACAAAACAATAAACAATAAATAATTCTCTGAAATTTTAGGATATTATTAATTTGTGTTTAATTATTCACAAAGGCCTTTCACTTCTCAAAAATATATGGGATTCTGGAGATCCATTGAGACCAAAACTGAAACAATGAAGACTATAATAAGATGTTATTTTTCTCGTTTTAGTTTTTGTACTCTTTGTCCTTTGAAAGGATTCAAAGGCAAAAAAATACCCTTTTTCTATGCATAAAACATAGATTGATTCACTATGGAAAAGACTGTTGTTTTGGGGGAGCATAGGTCATCAGGAGATGTTCTTTATGTGCATTGTGGCCAGCAATTGCCTGGCCAATCTGGAGAGATACTCTTAAGGATTTCACAATGATTTTCTAACTTGAGTTACTGTGAAGCATTCACTAGGTTTCCTGTCTGTGCACAGAGTAAAACTTTAATTCAAGCAAGGGTCTCCTTAATGTCTCTTGAAAAAACTACTGCTTTTCTATTGGTGTGTCAACTCCAACCTGCTTTGCTCCTTTTTGCATTGTTGTAGTGGTTCCCACTAACTCAGAGGTCCTTGAGAGGGTTTGCAAATATAAGTGCATGAAAGGATGTGTGCATGCGCACTTGAGTGTTTGTGTGTGTGTGTGTGTGTGTGTGTGTGTTTGTGTGTGTGTGTGTTGGATTCTGTGATTACAAAAGAAGCTGGTTACATAAATATAATCTCACCAATGTTCTTTACAGCTCAAAGTGTGGGCTATCTTCTGGCTTGATCTATTCAACACCTCAAAAGTATTCCATCATACCTATTTTTTTCCATTCTTATAATTAACCCAAGGCAAAATATATCGAACTGATGACAAAAATGGACTTCTAGCTGCCAGTATCAAACCATGAAAAAAAAACATTTTTGAGGATTATTATTCGTCTTTTAGAAGGGTTAGAGGGTAAGAGTTGAGATATATATTTTATTTTTTTGTTTAATTTTATTTTTTCCATATTATATTGGTGCATTATAATTATTCATTTTAGTGCAATTCATTGTTATGTCTTTGTGCATGCATAAAACATAAGTATATAATTTTTCTCCATTGTTCCCAATATCTCCCCTTTCAGTCTCTTCCTCCCTCACTTTAGTTCCTTCCTTCTACTCTACCTTTTTCTCTCTCTTTTTATGAGAAGATCCAGATTTTTATACAATATTAATTCATCATACAATGCATTCTATTTCTAAAATTTTTAGTGGAATTGCTGGAAGTACAAAATATATAATTGAAAAATAAGTCAATATAGCAATGAGTCAAATGTACTTCTATGAGAAAAGTGTACTCCATGTGACATGCATTGATATTTAAACTTGCTCCTTTGGTATGGCTTTTATAGTCTTCTCCAGCTGCTGTTTGATATACAGTGTGTGAGAGAGTGACAAAAAAGATAGGATACAATGAACTTGTCTCTTTCTTTGTTGTAGCATCCCTGCTAATGAGTTAGCCATATAAAGAGGTGTGTTTACTCTTTGAAACATTTTTTTAATTTTCCCTGAAATGTAATGCTAGGTTGGCACTCTGGGGGATAATTAGTAGTACTGCATTGGGATAGTGTCATTCATTCTCTGCTTATATTGCCAATTAGTGTAAAGTTAATTCAAATGTTTTTCAGGCTATTATAAGGAGCAATTTATTCTTAAATTTTGGCCCAAATATACAATGACATGTATTGTAATATTTGCTTACATGTTATGTAAATCTTTACAAAACATATTATTTGACCTTACTGTATCCTCACAGTTTCTAATGGCACAGATGTGACAGATATTATCTCTATTTCACAGAAGAATAAATTGAGGTCAATAGAGGTGGTGACTTTCTTAAGGTCACAGAGGAAACTACAGGACTCAAATGGGAATTGAACCTCTGGTCTCTTTTCCAGTGAAATTTGTTGGAACTCCAGTCAAAGAGAGTTCTTTTTTGCTTTCCCTACACTATTCTTTCATACTCTTCAGACAAATGGATGGGCATATGTTCCATACTAATAATGAACATAGGTTATGTCCCCATCTGCTTGGTGAAAATAAGGAACTACACTGAGAAATGGTAATTCAATATATTAAATTGCATCAAAATTTATGACATTTGAAATGCTTATACTAATAATGAACATAGGTTATGTCCCCATCTGCTTGGTGAAAATAAGGAACTACACTGAGAAATGGTAATTCAATATATTAAATTGCATCAAAATTTATGACATTTGAAATGCTTTTATAATTTAGTTAAGGTAAAAGTTACATCTGTTTTTATGTAATTACACAGATTTTGAGTCATTTTCATTTATTTTGTTGGAAAAATAAGACTTCCGGCTGCCTGACCTTTTCATCTCTCTCTCTCTCTCTCTCTCTCTCTCTCTCTCTCTCTCTCTCTGTAAAAGATGAACTTTGGATCTTTCAATACTTTCTGCTCTGCTTTTCCAAGGCCTCTGTCTCTGCTGAAACCCCTAAGCTACTTCCTCCTCTTTGCTGAGAGTAATCAGGATTTCCATGTGACACAGAATAACAGATTATTGATTTGGGGTTATTTTAATATTTGTTTTTAGTTTTAAGTGAACACAATACCTTTATATTTTTTTGTGTGTGGTGGAGAGAATGGAACCCAGTGCCTCACACATTGTAGGTGAGCACTCTACCACTGAGCCACCACCACAGCCCTAATTTTGTTTTTTGTATCAGAGCACTGTGAATGTTATTTCACGTGGCCCTGTGGGCATTTAGTTAACCAGTAATTATTCCCAGGACCCAATTCAGCTTGAGCTTAGAAGGAAATGTCAAACAGGAAAAAACCAGGATGATGTTTTAAAGAGTGAACATTAGGGAATTTATACTAGAGAGAAACAATAAATTGTAACTTCTTCTTTAGCATTTCACCTTGATTTCCATTTGGCATATATAGAGAACATTTTGTTTGTCTGTGTGCACTTGAGAAGAAAGTATGAAATTAGAAGCCATTGATAGACTATAACTCTTCAAAAGCTTTAGGTCAGGAATGAAAGCTCACACATTTGGAAGTAAGCTGCCAAATAATTGGGTCTAAGTGCAGCCTACCCTGCTCTGCCTTAGAAGTGGAAATAAGGATATGATTTAGTGAGGCTGCAGGGAGCCTCAGCTATACTCTCAGATGAAAGCTAATTCTAATGACTCCAGAAGATCTATGTTTGTCACTGGGGGAGTTTTCTTAGCATACTGGGCTTCCCTTGGAATACACTATGGTCTTTACAGAATCCTTAGAATTCACCTGTTAAGGTCATTTATGTAGTACTTTGCAGAGAACCTAGTGTGTACCTGATAACAGCTCTTTCTTCAGTGCCAACTTGCATTGTACCTTTCAAGACTGAGCAGCACAATGAAGGACTTAGGCCACCATGCAGGTAGTCAGCATCTAGACCTCAGTCTCCTACTTTCAGGCTGGGTCTACAGTCACTCCTGGTGTCTTCTTTCTATAAATTTGACACAAGAGAGAATCTTTTGTCATAGTTCAAGGTGCAGATTTTAAAATGGCTTAGAACAGTAACAATGTGCTTGACTCATTCCTGTTTACTCTTGCATAAAAAATCTGTTTTTGGTTTTGATTGGTTGATACCAGTCTGGTGGGGTTTAGGGGAGGTGTCCCAGTCCTTGCTTTAAGCTCTCCCTTGTAGAAGCAAGCATAAGTGATGTTGGTCTCATTGCCCTTCTCAGTGGGCCATGCCTGCCCTGAATGAGACAAGAGTGATCAGATATCTTGGGTGTTACATGGTGTCTGCATTTACATTATGCCTAACCAATACAGAAATCATTGCTACTCTTATATTGTGGTGAAACACAATTAACACATCTTTAGGAATGAAATATGAAATTAAATGAAGTGCACTCTGAAAGGAGAATGGTAGAAAGTAGAAGGAATTGAAGAAGTGTGTTCTGAGGGGAAAAGTGTGGTGACTTTCAAAAGCTTTTCATGTACAAAATCTTTGTTTCCTCACTATTTTTATTCATGTTTATCACAAGCAGTGTTATTAATATTTACTCAGAGGTGTATTGTTTTTTAATGCAAGCATATATTCAATCACACCAATCATCAAATTCAAACAATTAATACAAAAGTATTGGGTGTGCTAAAGCACCCCAACTAGCATTCAGTGCACATTAATTAATCACTATAAGCAAGTCACACAATCCTAGGACAACCACAAGACTTAAAATACCTCCAATGTCATGTGACTTCTCTTAGCCAAAGTGCAGTCATTATCCTTGTCTGGTAGTTCTCTCCAGCCAATGAGTGGATGTCAAGGAATGGTGAAATCAGTCCATGAAAGGACAGTAAAGCAGCCAGTCTCACCGATGTCCTTGGAGAAAAATTCAGCAATTTAGTGAGTCCCAGTCTGTTTAAGCATGCTTTGGAAGATGCTTCTTACATGGTGTCACTCTTCTAGGTTCTAGAGTTTTCAGTGAATAAAAATTGGCTCCAGTGTTTCAGGTCAGAACTGTTGGCCAGTGCATGTTCCCATCCCTCATCATTCCAGTTGCAGTCCCTAATACAGGTGGACACATTAGAGTAAAAATAACGCAGAACTTTGGCACTCCATTTTGGCATATTTTTTGATGTTGTGCACAATGTCTGATGTACTATGAACCAAAATGTGGAGAGTTTTTCTCCCAGAATGACTTTCTAATACTGGATGGTCTCTTGCAACTTTGTTACCTTTCTGAGCCTCAATTTCTTCTCAGGAAAATGGGCTAACAGTATCAATTTCACAGGAAGTTGTAAAGATTATACAATGTTATGTCTGAAAAGGCATCCAGGGTAATAACTGATAACTAATATTTGTTTTGTTTATTCTACACAAACCGCCCCATAAGCCACCCTGAAGGTTGAATAAAAATTAAAATGTATGTAGGCAGCATGAACGGTTCAGATTAAGTATAATAAATGATTCCTTGTCATATATAACTAAAATAAATATAAAAATAGAAATAATTTCTTGTCCAGTAATGGTGCCTTTTTTGAGAGAAGGTTTTAATATTGAATAAACTTCCATTTATTTTAATATGATTTTATTGGAAATGAGGATGGACTACTTAACTGTTCAAGATCACCCTAAGCCCTGTAGTTTAATGATTCTTTGTTGGTTTTGCAAGACAAATATAATAAGCCTTTCTGGGTATTAAGTTCTAATTTCTACACAGAAAAAGTCTTTGAAATAAAGAGTGAATTTAATAAGAATTATATTGTGTTTTGTAACCAGAGCATTAATGTTTGTCTGATAAGTTTCTTTGCCAACCTTCAAAGTTGCTTTGCCTTGGGCTCTGTGAACAAGCACAGGCAGACAGTCACTGAGCAACCCAGCCTCCCTTGTTCTCTGACAAGAGTGGGGGTTAGGTAAAGGGAGGACAGGAGGGCCTGGGAAGGAGACGGTTCTGGGTTTGGGGATTAAGTAGTCCCATGCATTGTACAAGGAGTTTTAGGGTGTTATTATTAATATTTTAAAACAGTTTTTTCCCTCTTAATTTCTTGTTTTGGAGTCTAGCTTTCACAGCTCTTATTAACTAGAAATTTTATTGTTACAGCATGCTATATTGCTTTCTGATTTTAAATATTACTGTCTGTTGTGTTTTTTCTTTTTAATCTCAATTCCTGTGATATGAAAACCAGCTGGTTAAAGTTATTTATTTTGATACACAAAGGTGTTATGACTAAACCATGCTGAGTGAGATCTGTCAGGGAGGTAGCATGCTGCAGTGGGAAGAGCAGGGGATTTGAAGTCATCTCTGAGACAACAATTATGCTGATGAATGAAAGCTTTCTGTGTCTGTTGACAGGCTTTAATTACTCTCTAAGAAAACTATAACTCTTTGAATCTTAATAGAGTTATTAGGAAAATATGTGCAAATTTTTAGTAGAAAGGCTTTGCTCCTCAACATCATCTCTTGACTCATAGGAAAAAAGAGATTGTTTCAATTTGTAATCCTCCTGAGACCTCAAGATGTTGTCTGTAGGTATGAAATAAACCATTCTTTCTATTAGCATAGAAAATCAGAAAATGGGGCCCAGCAACCTGCCAAGTGACAGAGCTGCCGCACGCGCCTGCAGGGAATGCAGGCCTGCGACCCACCGGCAGGACAGGTCCAGTGGCCTGCTGAGGGGCAGGCCCGTCCCCTCCCCCAGTGCCTGCAATGTAGGCGGGACTGTGACCACCAGCAGATCAGGCCTAGCAGCCTGCTGAGGGGGCAAAGCCGCCCCCTCCCCCCACACCTGCAAGGTAGGCAGACCTGCGACCCATCGGGAGGTTAGGCCCAGCAACCTGCGGAGTGACAGAGGTGCCCCTCGTGCCTGCTGGGTAGGCGGACCTTCAACCGGCCAGCAGAGCAGACCTAGGGCCTGCCAGCGTGGTAGACGGATCACACCAATTGGAGGAGGATCACAGCCACTACCTGCCCTGCAAGGAAGATTTTTCAACTATACAAGAGCAATATAAATAAATAGAGGGAAAATTTCAAAAACATAACAGTTTCACCAAGCAGAAAAAAACTCCAGCAGTATGAAAAGACAAGGAAAAAAAGGACCTCAGGCAATGCAGGTCAACTCATCTTTAGAAGAGGTAATAGCTAGAACAGATGGAATGTCAGATAGAGAGGTCAGGATATACATGCATCAGATGATCTGGAGTCTCAAGGAAGACATGAGACAGCAAAATCAGACAATGAAAGATCACATTGACAATGAACTACATAAACATATCCAGGAAGTAAAAGATCAATTTCACAGGGAGATACAGTAAATAAAAAAACAAACAAATAGAAAGCCTAGAAATGCAGGAAGCAATAAACCAACTTAAAAACTCAATTGAGAATACTACCAGCAGAGTTAATCACTTAGAAGATAGAACATTAGACAATGAAGACAGAGTATTTCAACTTGAAAAGAACATAGACAGCTCAGCAAGTCTGCTAAGAAACCATGAGCAGAATATCCAAGAAATATAGGATAATATCAAAAGACCAAACTTAAGAGTCATTGGGATACAGGAAGGCACAGAGATCCAAACCAAAGGAATAAACAATCTATTTAGTGAAATAATACGAGAAAACTTCCAAGAGTTGAAGAATGAGACAGAATCCCAAATCCTAGAAGCCTACAGGATGCCAAATGTGCAAAATCATAAGAGATCCACAGCTAGACACATTATAATGTAGATGTCCAACATACAGAATAAGGAGAGAATTTTAAAAGCTACAAGAGAAAGGAAGCAGATTACATTTAGGGGTAAACCAATCAGGATAACAGCTAACCTCTCAACACAGACTCTAAAAGCTAGAAGATCCTGGAATAACATATTTCAAACGCTAAAATAAAATGTGTTCCAACCAAGAATCGTGTATCCGGCGAAATTAAGCTTCAGGTTGAAAGATGAAATTAAAACATTCCATCATAAACAAAAGTTAAAAGAATTTGCAGCTAGAAAACCATCTCTTCAAAAAATTCTTGACAAAACACTACAGGAAGAGGAAATGGAAAACAACAATGAAAACCAACAGTAGGAGGTAGAATAGTAAAGGGGGGAAAATAATCAAAGAGGAAAACAAATCAGGTTTAGTAGCATTAATAAACAAATATGGCTGGAAGAACAAACCATATCTCAATAATAACCCTAAATGTTAATGGCTTAAACTCACTAATTAAGTGACACAGGCTAGTTGAATGGATCACAAAACAAGACCCAACAATATGCTGCCTACAGGAGACGCATTTGATAGGAAAAGATATACATAGACTGAAGATGAAAGGTTGGGAAAAATCATATCACTCATATGGACTGCGGAAACAAGCAGTAGTGTCCATACTCATATCAAATAAAATAGATTTCAAGCCAAAGTTAATCAAAAGGGATAAAGAGGGATACTACATACTGCTCAAGGGAACCATACACCAACAAGACAGAACAATCATAAATATATATGCCCCAAACAACGGTGCTGCTATGTTCATCAAGCAAAGTCTTCTCAAGTTCAAGAGTCTAATAGACCACCATACAATAATCATGGGAGACATCAACACACCTCTCTCACCACTGGACAGATCTTCCAAACAAAAGTTGAATAAGAAAACTATAGAACTCAATAATACAATTAACAACCTAGACTTAATTGACATATATAGAATATACCACCCAACATCAAGCAGCTACACTTTTTTCTCAGCAGCACATGGATCCTTCTAAAAAATACATCATATATTATGTCACAGGGCAACTCTTAGACAATATAAAGGAACAGAGATAATACCATGCATCTTATCTGATCATAATGGAATAAAACTGAAATTCAATGATAAAAGAAAATAGGAAAAATCATGTATCACTTGGAGAATGAACAATAGGTCACTGAATGATCAATGGGTTTTAGAAGACATCAAAGAGGAAATTAAAAAATTCTTAGAGTTAAATGAAAACACAGACACAACATATCGGAATCTATGGGACACATTGAAAGCAGCTCTAAGAGGAAAATTCATTGCTTGAAGATCATTCTTTTAAAAAAGAAAAAAACCAACAAATAAATAATCTTATACTTCATCTCAAAATTCTAGAAAAAGAAGAGCAAAACAACAGCAAAAGAAGTAGAAGGCAAGAAATAATTAAAATCAGACCTGAAATTAATGAAATCGAAACAAAAGAAAAAATTGAAAAAATTGACAAAATTAAAAGTTAGTTGTTTGAAAAAATAAATAAAATTGATAGACCCTTAGCCATTCTAGTGAAGAGAAAAAGAGAGAGAACTCAAATTACTAGCATACGGGATGAAAAAGGCAGGATCACAACAGACACTTCAGAAATACAGAAGATAATCAGAAATTATTTTGAATCCTTATACTCCAATAAAATAGAAGATAGTGAAGGGATCGATAAATTTCTTAAGTCATATAATCTGCCCAGATTGAGTCAGGAGGATATAGACAACTTAAACAGACCAATATCAATTGAGGAAATAAAAAAAACCATCAAAAGATTACTATCTAAGAAAAGCCCAGGACCGGATGGGTATACAGCAGAACTGTACAAAACCTTTAAAGAGGAACTAATACCAATACTTTTCAAGCTATTTTAGGAAATAGAAAAAGAGGGAGAACTTCCAAATTCATTCTACGAAGCCAACATCACCCTGAGTCTGAAACCAGACAAAGACACTTCAAAGAAAGAAAACTACAGACCAATATCTCTAATAAACCTAGATGCAAAAATCTTCAATAAAATTCTGGCGAATCGGATACAAAAACATATCAAAAAAATTGTGCACTATGATCAAGTAGAATTCATCCTTGGTATGCAAGGCTGGTTCAATATACGGAAATCAATAAATGTTATTCACTACATCAATAGACTTAAAAATAAGAACCAAATCATCATCTCGATAGATGCGGAAAAAGCATTCGACAAAGTACAGCATCGCTTTATGTTCAAAACTCTCGAAAAACTAGGGATAACAGGAACATACCTCAACATTGTAAAAGCAATTTATGCTAAGCCTCAGGCTAGCATCATTCTGAATGGAGAAAAATTGGAGGCATTCCCTCTAAAATCTGGAATAAGACAGGGATGCCCTCTCTCACCACTTCTGTTCAACATAGTTCTCGAAACACTGGCCAGAGCAATTAGACGAAAGAAATTAAAGGCATAAAAATAGGAAAAGAAGAACTTAAATTATCACTATTTGCAGATGACATGATTCTATACCCAGCAGACCCAAAAGGGTCTACAAAGAAACTATTAGAGCTAATAAATAAATTCAGCAAAGTGGCAGGTTATAAAATCAACACGCATAAATCAAAGGCATTCCTGTATATAAGTGACAAATCCTCTGAAATGGAAATGAGGACAACCACTCTGTTCAGAATATCCTCAAAAAAAATAAAATACTTGGGAATCAACCTAACAAAAAAGGTGAAAGACTTATACAATGAAAACTACAGAACCCTAAAGAGAGAAATTGAAGAAGACCTTAAAAGATAGAAAAATATACCCTGTTCATGGTTAGGCAGAACGAACATCATCAAAATGGCGATATTACCAAAAGTTCTCTATAGGTTTAATGCAATGCCAATCAAAATCCCAGCAGCATTTCTTGTAGAAATAGAGAAAGCAATCATGAAATTCATATGGAAGAATAAAAGACCCAGAATAGCAAAAACAATTCTAAGTAGGAAGTGTGAATCAGGTGGTATAGTGATTCCAGATTTCAAACTATACTACAGAGCAATAGTAACAAAAACAGCATGGTACTGGTACCAAAACAGGCGGGTGGACCAATGGTACAGAATAGAGGACACAGAAACCAACCCACAAAACTTCAACTTTCTTATATTTGATAAAGGGACTAAAAGCATGCAATGGAGGAAGGATAGCATCTTCAACAAATGGTGCTGGGAAAACTGAAAATCCATATGCAACAAAATGAAACTGAATACCTTTCTATTGCCATGCACAAAAGTTAACTCAAAATGGATCAAGGAGCTTGATATCAAATCAGAGACATGGCATCTGATAGAAGAGAAAATTGGCTACGACCTACATGCTGTGAAGTCGGGCTCCAAATTCCTCAATAGGACACCCATAGCACAACAGTTAACATCTAGAATCAACAAATGGGACTTACTCAAACTAAAAAGTTTATTCTCAGCAAAAGAAAAAATAAGAGAGGTAAATAGAGAACCTACATCATGGAAACAAATCTTTACTCCTCACACTTCAGATAGAGCCCTAATATCCAGAGTATATAAAGAACTCATAAAATTAGACAATAAGATAACAAATAACCCAATCAACAAATGGGCCAAGGACTTGAACAGACACTTCTCAGAGGAGGACATACAATCAATCAACAAGTACAGGAAAAAATGCTCACCATCTCTAGCAGTCAGAGAAATGCAAATCAAAACCACCCTACGATACCATCTCACTCCAGTAAGATTGGCAGCCATTATGAAGTCAAACAACAATAAGTTCTGGCGAGAATGTGGGGAAAAGGGTACACTTGTACATTGTTGGTGGGACTGCAAATTGGTGCAGCCAATTAGGAAAGCAGTATGGAGATTTTTTGAAAAGCTGGTAATGAAACCACCATTTGATCCAGCTATCCCCCCTTCTCTGTCTATTCCCTAAAGACCTAGAAAGAGCATGCTACAGGGACACTGCTACATTGATGTTCATAGCAGCACAATTCACAATAGCAAGACTGTGGAACAAACCTAGATGCCCTTCAGTAGACAAATGGATAAAAATAATGTGGCATTTATACACAATGGAGTATTACTCTGCATTAAAAAATGACAAAATCATAGAATTTGGTGGGAAATGGATGGCATTAGAGCAGATTATGCTAAGCGAAGCTAGCCAAGCCCTAAAAAACAAATGAACTTATTTGATATAAGGAGAGTAACTAAGAACAGACTAGGGAATAAGAGCACGAGAAAAAGACCAACATTAAACAAGGAGAAGAGGTGGGAGGGAAAAGGAGAGAGAAGGGAAATTGCATGGAAATGGAAGGAGACCCTCAGGGTTATACAAAATTACATACAAGAGGAAGTGAGGGGAAAGGAAAAAATAATACAAGGGGTAGGAATGAATTACAGTAGTGGGGGTAGAGAGAGAAGAGGGGAGGGGAGGGGAGGGGGGATAGTAGAGGATAGGAAAGGTAGCAGAATACAACAGACATGAGTATATCAATATGTAAATCAATGGAAGTGTAACTGATGTGATTCTGCAAGCTGTATACAGGGTAAAATGGGAGTTCATAACCCACTTGAATCAAAATGTGAAATATGATATATAAAGAACTATGTAATGTTTTGAACAACCAACAATAAAAAAAAAAAATCAGAAAATGGTTTATGCACAGATTGATCCATTTGGTTAGGAGAACAGTCATAAAAATATTTTTTTAAAAAAAGAAAAACAGAGAAAATGGGAAACCTGAGTCTTTGGAACAGAATATTTGGGATTAAACTGCCTGAAAATAATATGTGCAAAAGAGAACTCCTTGTTAGGACAACTGTAATGGCCCAAGAGGAAGATATCAAGAATCTGACCCTCTCTTTACCTTACTTTTCTGAAATAAAAGCCCTTTTCTTGTCTTGTCTCATAGAGGAAAGCAATTTTAGCTTGTGAGTGAGATAAAGTACTGTCATGCAGTGATTATACATATGTAATGGGGATGAAAATGTACATTACGAACACATGTCTGCAGTATGCCATGACTGCAAAAGTGCATCAGGTCCTGGTTTGTACACTAACTAAGAAATGGCAGAACTCAACTGGAATCACTTATTCAGATCCTGTTTATTAAGTTTCTGTGCTTTACTTGTTTTTCTCTTATATATCTCTATGCATATATTAATATATACAATTTGTAGGAGTCATTAGGGGTAAATCAAAGGCCAGAAGGAAACAAACAGAAGGCAGCATGCTGTAGATGAAGAACATAGATGTTGGAATTTATCTGCATTGAGAATGAATCCTTGGCTACTAGCTGTCCAACTTGAGCAAGTTTCTTTAACTCTCTGAACCAGTGCCATGTTTATAAGGAGAAACCTCTCTAAAATATCTTCCAAGGTGGTTGTGGGAACTAAACAGTCTAATGCCATTCTTTCCCTATGCACTCTCTTTCTCTTAGTTCCCTGGAAATTCCCATTCCTTTTGCATTCTCAAACCTTTGCACCTTTCCTGTAGTGCTGTTTTCTTAATTGACTTCTTACCACCCTTGCCCTTAGCTTACACAGAAACTTTTCTGAACATATTCTTAATAAAGTATGTCTACTTCATAATTATGGAAGTTTTGTTTCATTATTGAGTTTTTACAATTCTTTTTATGGGGGGTGGATGTTGTGTATCTGTTTACTGCTTGTTTCTTGACCACAGATGAACAGTAGGTAGCCCAGGAACACAAGCATGTCTAACTTCTTTTCCTTGAATTTTCATTGGTGATGTCTATAACAGAACTGTCTTGTAGATGTTTATTAAAGACTGAGTAAAGTCTTTTAAACACCTCAAAAGGATTGGTGAACTAAGAGACACCTTTAATGACAAGTCTCTGTGTGGTTAGTTTTAATCATTGAACTGCCACTTACAGCTGTTTTCTGTTTTGGATTCTGAGAGAGGCCATGGAAGTCTGGTCCTGCACAGTGGCCACTTCATTGGGAGTCTGAACAGGGGAGAATCGTTCCCCTTTCTTCTTTTGAAAGCATACAGTTAATTTTTGTCATGCTTGGTGGTTATATTTTTTCTACAAAACTGAGTTAGGAAATCTGAATGAATGCTCCTAGGGAAAATGCAGTGTGAAGTTCCTATAATCCTCAGGTAACATTTAATGTATATTAACTTATACAAAACCAAGTTTCTTTGTTTTTAGTTGTTGTTATTGATTTGTTTGTTTTTTTGTGTGTATATGCAATACTAGAAACTGAACTTGGGGCATTTTACCACTGAACTACATCACAGGCATTTTTACTTTTAATTTTAAAGGTCTACAGTCTAAATTGCCTAATCTGGCCTCAACATTTCAATCTTCCTTCATCTACCTCCACAGTCATTAATATTACTGCATGCACTACCACACCTAGCCTACAAAATCTTATTTTAATGTGTGCTTCTATTTAACATTATCTGTTTTAATATGAGTGTTGGTTCATCAGCTTTGAACTCATGACCAAGAGCACCATAACTTATATCTGAAAAAATCTTATCTTACATGCACTTTTTGAGGCCCACCACAGCCTTCTTTGGTTTAAGAATTCCTGAGAGCATTTCACTGTTGATATTGGGCCCAGTGGATATTACCACAAAAGTCACTGATTTGCAGTGTGTGCTTAAACAAGAAGGAAAAACATCAGCTCATTTGTCCTCAGCTAGGAATATGAGGAGACCAAGACTCAAATTCTCCAGAATTGATTTTTATTGATTAAAAAAATGACAGCAGAATGCTTAAAATTCTTATTACATGTTTACAGCACATTTTTTCATATCTCTGATTATATATAAAGTATGACACCAATTCTTTTTTTCATACATGTACTTTGGATGATGATGTCCAACGCATTCTACAGTCCTTTCTGATCCAAAATTGATTTTGGATCTACAAATAGATTTTAATATTTAGAAAAGTTTACAAATATAGAATCTGTGACTAATGAGATTTTTACATATATTTTTTATTATTAATAATCAATATACTCATACTTTAATTTCTTTACTTGGAATAATGTACATTTATATGAAAATATTGTTCATATAAACAATGATTATCCATGGATTTTTTATTCTTACTAAACAAAGCACTTTTTTGTAATCTTTTTACTAAATTCCCAAAGCACTATTTTATTTTAAATAACACCTTTAATTAAAAAACAAACAAATGCATACTCACAAACACACACACAAACACACACACACACACAAAAAAAAAAACTCACATTACAGAATGGTTCTTTATAGATTTATCCTATGGCTTAATGTGTGTTCTATTTGACCCAATTTGGAGAAATTTGCAAGTGGTTTTAATTCTTTTACCAAAATCTTATTTTAAAAATAAAAAGTTAAAGCAAAATTCAAAGAAGAAATCAGTTCTTAAAGCTCTGAGGAGGTGCCTTGACCTATATGTCACAGAGCTTCTAGTGCTTCCAAGGATACATATGAGAAGGAGGTGTATTTCTTTGTTCTTAGTCTTCCATTGTAATAAACATATACCTCTCAATTGACTCATTTGGTAAAAAGAGCATGTTCCCAGGCCAGTGCCATGAAAAAATACGCATAACACAGAGTTTACCATTTTCACACATATGATTCAGTGGCATTATTTAAATTCACAAAGATGGAAAACTGTCACTACTATTTCTGAGATCTTCCCAGATTGACTTCTGTGTGTACAGGTTTTTGAATTTTAATTCATTTCTTTATTCATTCAGCTACCACTAGAATTAAAGTACATAAGAGTTCCAAAAGCCCATAAATTCCTTTATAGTTAGCTATTCCCTTTCAACTCTAGCAATCTCTGAGTACTATGTGTGTGTGTGTGTGTGTGTGTGTGTGTGTGTGTGTGTGTGTGTGTTTGTTTAAATATTTTAATGGTAAATGGACACAACACCTTTATTTATTTTTATTAGTACAGAGTATAAAACACAGTGTCACACACATGCTAGGCAAGCACTCTACCACTAAGCTAAAATCCCTGCCCTGAGTGTTATATTTTTGTCTTTCCAAAATGTCATATAAATGGAATAATACATTATGTCTCATTTTGAGACCACACCATCAGGCCTTTGAGTTATTACAGGAATTAATCGCTTATTCCTTCTTGTGGCTGAGTACTATTCCATTCTATGGGTAAATCATGTTTGTCCACTCACCCACTGAATGATATTTGAAGGAGAAAAATATAAATAGAGCTGATGTAAACATGCATGTAGAGATTTGCATGGACATAATTTTTATTTTTCAGGATAAATATGTAGGAGTGGGAATGCTAGATCATAGATATGTATAAATTTCACATAATAAGAAGCTCCAAATTTCTTTCTAAAAATTATATTCCACTAGAAATACATGACATCCAATTACTCTGTATTCTCACTAATACTTGATATTATCATCGTTTCTTCTTTTGTTTGTTTGCTATTCTAACAGATACATAATGGTAACATTACATTGTCTTCAATTTACATTTTTTTAAATTTTATTAATGTTTTCATGTGGTGTTGAGGATTGAACCCTGTTCTTCACTAATCCTAGGCAATTTCTATACCACAGAGCCATAATCCAAGCGCTGCATTTTCTTAATTGTTAATAATGTTGAACAGTGAGTGTCCCATGTACTTATTTGCCATCCAAGTGTCATCTATGTTGCAATTTCCATTCAATTTTTTGCCCATTTACAAAGAAAAGAATTTTTGTAACCATTAAACTTTCAGTTATTTATATATAATGGATAGGTATACTCTTTCAATAATATGCTTTCCAAATATCTTCTAATATGTAGCTTGAAGTTTCATTTTCTTAACAAGTCTTTCACAGAGCAAAACATTTTAATTTTGGGAAAGTTGAATTTATCAATTTTTTATTAGTTATGCTTTGCCCTATTTTTTAATGTGTTGACATTGTTATAATACAAAGTTAACTATTTTAACATGAAAAATACACTGCCTTTGGTGCATTCAAAATATTATGCAAATACCATCTGTATTAGTCTGCTCTCTGTTACTGTGACAAGATAATAAACTTAAAAGGAAAAGAGGTTTATTATGGCTTACAGATTAAGAGCTTTCAGTTCATGGCAATTTGGTCCTGTATCTTTAGATCTGTGGTAGCACAATATATCATGGTTGGAGCATGTGGCAGAGAAGGCTGTTCATCTCATGGTGGGAGGGAAGCAAAAGAGAGGGAGGATATGGAGGAGTGGGGTTCTGCTGTCCCTTTAAATGGCATGCCCCCCAGAGTGACCTAACTTTCTTTTATTACCCAAACCTCTTAAAGGTTTTACTACTTCTTTCAGGACCCAAAGTATCCTACCAGGTCTGTCTAGTTTCAAACATTTTATCACCTCAAAAGAGAAAGCTCAGTACCCATTGAGTTTCCAATTTATCTTTCTAATCCCTAGCAACTACAAGTTGGATGCACCTAACTCCAATAATTTCCTATTTTTATTACCTTTTCTGTCTGGGTAACATCATGTAAGAGTAATTTATTAATTTTTGGAGTTAAATAGTATTCACCTTTCCTATATCCTATATATTATTTATTCTTGCACTTGTGGATATTTGTAACAGTTCCAACGTTTGAATATTGTGAATAATTGTTGCTCTGAACATATATGTGAAAGTTTGAATTTCCTATATTCAATATTTTAGGAATATGGTTGGGGCCATAATTTCTAATTCATAAAGAAATTCTGGGTTTATTTGCTTCTTTATTTTTGACCTGGCTATCAAAAATACTCTTCCACACGTATGCTATACCACCAGTCTATATACTGAATTTCTTCCATGGTTAATGACTTAAGAACAGTAATACTATTTTGTATGACTAAACAATTTTATGTTCCCACAGTAACGTATGAAGTTTCCAATTTAACCAAGTACTTGCTAACATTGTGGTAGTTATTCAATTAGAAAAATTTAAGTCATTTCCATCTTTGTGGGTGTGAAATAGTATCTCTTTGTGAGTTTTATTCACTTGTACTGATGCTGAGTAACTTATGTGTTTATTTCCATTCATCTTTTTTTTTAACAAGAAATTTATTCTGATCCTTAGTATTTATCTTTTTGTTGTTGAGTTGTAAGAGTATTTGCCATGTTCTGGATGCTAGAACCTTTTCTACAAAAATGACTTACAAGTATTTTCTTTCATTTTATATATTTTCATTTCACTTTCCTTTTCGGTGGTATTGAGGGTTGAACTCAAGGGTACTCTACAATGAGCCACATCCCCATCCATTATTTATTTATTATTTGTTTGTTTTATTTTAGTTTTTTGAATACTTGACAGTGGAATGCATTACATTTCTTATTATACTTATAGAGGACATTTCTTAATATCTTTGTATAGAGAGTATGTTCATACCAATTCATGCATTTATACATGTACTTTGTGTTTTTTGTGGGGGATTTTGCATTATAATTCTTATTACACATGTATACTACAATTTTTCATATCTGTTCATATAAAGTATGTTGACATCCAATTTGAGTCTTCATACATGTACTTTAGAAAATGATGTAAATCACATTCCACCACACTTGCTAATCCTCCAACCCCTCCCTTTCACTTCCATCCCTATTCCTAATCTAGAATTCATTTAATCAACCCATGCACTCCTCCCTATCTCACTAAGAGTCAACCTCTTTATATCAGAGTAAACATTTTGCATTTTTTTGGGGGGGGAGATTGGCTAACTTTGTTTAACATTATCTTCTCCAGCACCATCCATTTACCTAAAAATGCAATGGTTTTATTTTCTTTTATTGCTGAGTAAAATTCTATTGTGTATATAAGCAACATTTTTAATTCATTTATCTATTGAAGGGCATCTAGGTTGGCTCTACAGTCTAGCTATTTTGAATCGTGCAACTATAAACCTTCATGTGTCTGTATCCCTTGATGTGGCTGTAGTATGGTGTTTTACTTTTTATTTTTTGAGACAGGGTCTTACAGAGTATCCCAGGCTGCTTTGGAACTTGGGAACCTCCTGCCTTATCTTTCCAAGTGACTGAGATTACAGGAGTACTCCACCATGACTGACTCCATATATCTTTCTTAATACTTCATTGTGTTTGGAAGAATGTAGTTTGATTTTCATTGCAATTGTGTTGAATCTACATGCCCTTCATTTGCACTCAATTAGTGAATCTCTTTAGATCAAAGCTGGGTGATACCAGATAAAAAGAGAAAAAAAAACTAAGAATCAAACAGAAACCCTATTGTTAGTTTACTGTTCAGAGACATGCTGTCATTATATTTGGTGGAAAATTTGTGTTGAATATCGATACACTATCTTGCTAAGAAATGGAACATTTTTCAACTTAAAAATATATAAAGTATGCACTTTATGTTGTATTTTTGTGCTTGAAATTACTGAGAAGAAGTCATTTTCTTTTTCTGGATTTTAATTTTGATATTTGGTATCATACACACAGGGGCAAACATAAAAAGAGTATGTCACATGGGAAGGGAAAAGAGCTAGATTGGGGAGGTTACTGTTTGAAGAATCTTGAAGGAATTTTTTATGCAAGTGTTTTTATGCATATATATTTTCCTTTCAGCCTTGCTATCTCCTGTTGCTTTTATCACCCTGCTTATATCCTTCTCCCACATATGGCCTCCTCAGAGAATATTTCTGCTGGACAACAATGGAAGGAGTTGATAAATCTATGGTTGTTGGTGGTGTATGCAGCATTTCTCAAACTGTTTTTTTTTTTTCCCAAATTCCTAAGGACAAAAAAGATGGAGATTCAATAGGTATGGAGATGGGCATTTTTTAATATTTTCTTATTTCAAAATTTTGTGAGTTTTAATTTGGTTTTGTCATTTTTGCATAATAATATTTTTCTCTAAATTATAAGGAATGTTTTTCTGTGGTGCAGGAAAGTCATGGAGGTCGTGCATGAGCAGAAAGAATTGGTTTTCAGGAACTCTCTGTACTTACTGCTCAGTTTCACTGTGAATCTAAAACTGTTCAAAAAAATTACTCATTTGAAAATAGTTTGACCCCAAAACTAAGTAAATTTGACATTTTAGAAAATAAGTAGCTTTGAGCTTTTTCCTGGTACAATATTATGGATTAGAATTTGAATAAAAAAGTTAGAGTTTGTAGTTAGAGAGTTGATCCAAGTGGTAAACAACCATGGTAGACTTTCATCTGCCCAAGAAAGCCTCTCATATAGCACATATAACCCTACTATACAGCACTGATGCATATGCTTTGCTCCTGGAAAGAGGGGATTCCTACAAATCTGGTATGGTTTGGGTATAGCTACATTATGGTAGGCATGATACCATGGTTGTTGTTGTTGTTGTTTGTTTATTTGTTTGTTTTTTTCTAACAATGAGAAACAGGCTGCTTTAATTTCCATGTGGTTGGTGTCAGCATGTTTCCTAATCTGCTGTTCTGGACTCATCTTTTAGTATTTTCCATTTTTTTTCTGGTCTTACCACATTCCTCAGAACTAGATATGTATGTGGAAGCACACATTCTATGTGTTCTGGGGTGATTGGAAGATTGATAGGGCAAGGGTACATAACTCATGGTGAAATCAAATTATTTTTTGAGCATGTTCAGGAAATTAACCGATATTATTCTTTGTATGACATTAAACACTTCCCAAGCCACACCCACAAGAGGAGAACATGCCACATGAAAAGTTTAGAACTGTGGCTTGAGGAGCTATAGAGTTCTTTCATTGTTTATTTTGGAAGTTTAGAAGAGAAACTCCAGATGATATAAGCACACTTTATAATCTGACATGAACTATAATGTTGGGAATCTCTCCAGTGCTAGAAAGTGACACCTAACTTACTTACTAACTTGTGGTTGGCATTTCATCTTTAATTTCTTATCAAATTTCTAATTTCTTTTCATAAATATGTCACCTAGGTAATGTTTTTGAGACAATTTTTAAAAAATTAATTTTGGGAAAATAAAGAGCTAATATGATATGAAAAAAATTAGAAATGAGAACAGATTTTCTTAAAAATTGATTCTTAAAGTATAAAAAGCTAACACTGTAGAGAAAAAAAAACAAATTGCAGCTGCAGTTTGGGATAGAATATTGTGTTTGCGTTATTTGGTCCTCTGACACTTGGTTTCAAATAACATTGTTTTCTAAAATAGCCTTGAATCTCTTACATGTGCATTCAGCATAATGCAGGACAGTAACAACAACAACAAAATAATACAAAACTTAGGAATGATTAATCCCAGCTGAACAGGTAGAACACAAAACACCTTGCCACCCGAAGAATATGTTCTCTGCTAATTTTCAATGTTTTATTTTATATCACTTTAAATAAAATTTCAGAAAACAGAAGCAACAGAAAACTCACTTGAAAATATCATAAGATAAAAGAAGTACAGCAAAAATTGTATGTAGCTAGTCAGCAAGCAGATATGGCTTGCCCCAAAAGCTTGATGATGGTTCCTTTGTTTCCCTTTAATTTATAGTCTCATGCCTATTGAAATAGAGATTAAATATTTACATTCATATTTTTTGTGCCATGACTCATTTTCTTTCATTTTGGCCTTCATAGGTTAAATTTTACAAGTATAAGAATTATCAAACAGAATGCTGGGTTAGAGGTTAATAGCACACCTTTAATTCTTCTATCAAAGAGGTAGTGTGTAATAGTGGAAGGAGAGAGGATTTCCAGCAGGATTGTGTTCCTTCATAGTTGTATGATTTGGGGCACATTTTATAACCTTCTCTTTTGCAATGGTTGTCATTATAACTATTTGCAGTGTGGTACAATGATCATTTATAAAGTATAAAACGAACCCAGTTCTATGTCTGCCTAGATTAGCTGTTCAATTAACTAAAACTTAGAAAGGCTTGGTAAAATAAATAAGTACATTTATGGAGTAAAACAGGATAACTTATACTTATATTGCTTATATGACAGTACTGAGTTCCTTTTAATGATAAAATTTGTTTCAGGCTTGGGTCTCAGAAAACCCTGTAATAATTTTAACAATGATAGTAGCAGGATAAAGTTTCTGAAAGAAAGGGGAGTTTTGTATTCCTACAGATGAATTTTTGGTCTTACACTTTCCACCAGAACTTTCCATTTTTCTTTCTGCCCAGGCCAAAGCACCTTATTTAACTTGAGTTTAATGTTTGTTCAAAATATTTAACTTACTAGGTCATTGAAAACTTTCCAATCAACAGAGTGTAAACATTTATGAACGTTTTACTTCAAATGTTTCATCTACTTTTATAGTTCTTTGAAACAGATGATGACATATGTACATGAACTATGTACTCAGTGATTTATGGCAATTGGTGTGATCATTAATTTTTGGTGCCTTATTTTATCAGCCCATGATCGATTTAGAAAAGGTAATTGGTAATGTGAAAATTGGGAATAAGATGGGCCACCTGTCCAAAAGCGAATGCCCAACTGCAATTGACACACTGAGCAAGACACTAGGCTCAGCTGAGTATTTGTAAAGTGCTGGTTTTGTGTCTTCCATTTCACATTAGTTATCAGCCATTATCACAACCAACTGAGGTCATGTAAGCATTTTTTATATATGTGGAAATGAAACGTAAGATTTGGTGAGGTCAAGTGACCTGGTCAGAGGCGTGAAGCTATGGAGAGATTAAGACAGGGTCCTCTTCAACCTTAAATGTTCTTCCTCTTTTACCACACCTTTTTTCAGACTAATGTGTGTTACTCCAGATGAGACATTCTGCAGTTATTTCACTCATTACCTGTTCAGTTTCTTCCCTTTTAGATATGTTTTCATAGGCTCAATGTTACTGCAAGATCAAACTCTCCACTGCACTATCAAATTCAGTAGCTACTGGTCACTGTGGCTCTTTAAATTATGTAATTGAAATAAAACTTAAAATTTAGTTTCTTAGTCACATCAGCCACATTTCAAGTGCTCACTGGATATAGGAGTTAAGATAGGTATATAATATGTAAAAAATAATAACTTTCATCATAGATAGTATGTATATATATGTATACAGTTTGTTCATGATTGGCATCTGTTTCATGTTATACAGTCTTTTTTTACCCAGACACTGCATTTCTGCATAAGTATATGAAAGTTAAGTATGATATGCTGAAAATATCAAATGGAAGACATATGTTCAGCAAGTGAGAAGTATTAATTTCAGACAACTAAAATTATAATTTCAAATCATGCTTTTTTTAAAAATCATTTTTACCTTCTCTAATTTTTTACTTTCAATCACCATTAAGCATCATTGTTTGTGTACATGCAGTGATTCCAAAAGATTTCTTGGTTTTGACATTCTATAATTTTTCTAATTTTAGACCTCAATTGTGTTAAATCACAAATTAATTCCATCACTTTTCAAAAACTAGAAGCAGCATTTCTATTCATTTTAAAAATAAGATAATAGAAATTTAGTAAAGAGTTATGTGATTTAAAAACATTATCAGAAAATTTGGTGATACTGTGTAAAGTTTAGCCTGGCTACAGGTATACCATCTGTTCTAGTTAGAGATAATTATTCTCTGGAAAACATTTAAAAAGTTGAAATTCACTCTGTAAAATGCAGGTTGGGAATATTTATGTATAACGTCTAAAATTACAGGTTAAATCCAAAACAAAGGCAAACAATTTGCAAATGCTTGCACTAAATTAGCAGGTTATATATTAAATATTTAATACACACTCAAACTTTCTCTGTGTGTGTATACATGATCTCACATTGTATGTATAGTTACATATTTGGTCTGTGCATTTCCCTGTGGATAGAGTAGTTTTCTTTATTATTCATTGGATCAGATGAAAGTAGAGTTTTAGATTATAGCTGGGTTTAGAGACATTCTGGATTAGAGTGTTAGACATGAAGATTTAAAGGTCTTGCATTATTTTCCGGGTGCTGGTAAGGTTCTGAGTTTACAATTAGAAATGTTTTTGAGTATTTTTGCTGCAACCCTGAGGACATACACTTACTCAAAACCAAATGCTAATAATACCACTTTAACAACAGGCTATATATACTTTAGTCATCATTACCTTTTTGTAACTGCTGAAATATATTGCAGCAACCGTGACTCTTACTTAGAATTTACTGCAGCTGGTAGTCAAGACATTTATAGGTTTCATACTCTTCCTCAGTAGACTGTGAGAGTCTGAGTCCTGCCTTTTGTTTCTTTGCCTATGTGTTAGAGTAACTGACATGGGAGATTTTAGAAAATGGCAATTGAAGGGAGGAAGAAAGGCATGGATACTTATTATCATAATCCAGTTGCCTATTTTATTTGTAAGTGGCATGCATGGAATTATCACTGTAGTTTCTTTCTGTGAAATAAAAACAAATAAATAAATGACCATAGCACACTTACAGGTCTAGGATTCCCACCTTATTTTTTAGCACCACCTGATGTCTACAAGCATCTTCTTCCAGGCTAAAGTATCAATTGAGAACTGCTGTTGTAAGATTACAGTTATTTTCACTAGTTAAACAATGTTGTTCTTCCTTCTCCCTTTGTGACATTACCTAGTGCCCACATGTAGTGTGTGTGTGTGTGTGTGTGTGTGTGTGCGTGTGTGTGTGTGTGTGTGGTGTGCTACTCAGACAGGGGTGCACATAATTTGAGGTTAACTGGGCATCAGGTATTCAGTACTGCCTCAAAGACTTCAGATTCCTTTGGCATGCTTCACAGATGCTGCATCTGCTGTTCTAAGTGATTAAAATTTGCCCTTCTCCCAATGAAGTGATTTCCTGTGAAACATATGATGGTAGGAGCCACATTGGTAGCAGAAAACAGTAGGTGGGGAGCTGATAGACTGGAAAATATTATGACAATTCTCTTGACTCTCTGATTAAACAGCTGTCAATCTCAGCACATCTTAATCTTTGCTTTGGATGGAGCTGGCAGAGGATCCTTGTGGCTGCTTTGTCTCCCAAGACTTGATAACACCAGTGACTTTTAGTGAGGTAGTTTAGACTTGTCTGGAAACCTTAAACACTGTGTAGCCTTGATTCTTTAGTTTTCTGGTTGCTAATTATTTTATTTTTTTCCTGGTTGAAATGACAGGAGAAATAAGTGAATCAATGATAGGGATTAAATAATATTTTCTAATTCCAAATTATTAATTGGAATCCACTTGTGTTCTATTGGTGTATAATTGTGTTATAATTAAGAGTCTTTTCTCATTAACTAAAAACAAAAATAGCTCATTTAATCAAAGACTTACGCTGAGTCAGCTAATGTACTGAATTCTCTTATTCTGTCACCATAATCCACAATCTAGGTTTTATCAGAAACAACTTGAATTTTACAGTGGTTTATGTCTCACTTAAATACAACAAGTAATTTTATTCAACATTTGTTGTGCATATAATGAATAAAGCATGGGGATAGTTAGGAGAGCTTTATGAAATCTGGAGTGGGGCTTCTCAGATCCTTAAGGAAATACAGCTGAGGTTTTGATGGATGCGCTCTTCTGAAGCTGGATTGGGGGATCCAGAAAAGGCATAGGAAAGCCTTCAAAAATCTTTCATGAAGAAAGGAAATCCAAGATTGTGGGAGGCATGGTCTTGTCTTGTCTCTTATTACCCAATTTCTGAGTTTCCTAAGGAAATAAAACATGCTGCTGTGTGAACTTGAGACCAGAGTGTTATTTGACAGTGAACTTTGCTGACCCCCTGAATGGTAGGTAAAACTTCCTTTCAGTCGTGAAAATTGCCAGACAGAAATCAGATGCTATATCATTGAAGTAGGACATGTAATAAAACGTTGCTTTACAAAATGCAAGAAATTATCTAAAATGAGACTAATTTAATATTTTTTTTCTAATAGAACATCTTACACAAAATCAATCACTACAGACACCATTTGTCTTGTTCTGTAAATTATAATCAGTTTATAGATATTTGGTGTGTTTGTGTGTGTGTGTATATATATATACATTTCAGGTTTTTTTTCCATTTTTTAATTGATTGTTTGAAACATTACAGAGCTCATGATATATCATCTTCCATACATTTGAATCAACTGGGTTTTGAACTCCCCAAATACATATTGCAGACTCACTTCAGTTAAGTTTTAATAGAACACTCCTATAGTTTTGAGTTAAAACATAGTGTGTATAACTTTGGGTATGTATAGAAACTGTCAAAAATTTGAAATGTAAGGGGTGAATTAAAAATGTCTGTAAACACATAAAACATTAAAATAAAAGCTGAAACCAGTGGAAAAAACTGATGTTGTGAATTATCAATTAAAGTTCCTTTATAGGATATTGTCTTAGTAGAGTCTGTGTTTTAACAGCTGCCAGTAATTTAGACTAGTGGAGGCCTGAATAGCCGGTAATAATTTGAGAATTCATTGCATTTATAAATTGCTTCTTAATGGGAGCCCTGATTAATGTTGCCTTCCTTAAATTACTTGAACTGTTATTATAAAAATGGAATGAGTAAATAAATTTTGCAAACATGAAAGGTGCTTGCTCTCTCATTCTCTATGTGTATATATGTCTGATATAAAATTATATGGTAATCTTATTGAGTTTTAGTTTTAATGGTTTTAGTCTTCATTTAGATCCCAGGAGTACAAATAGTGAAAAGATTTCAAGCATATTTTGCTGAAAAAGGTTAAGTTTGTGTCATAAAGGGTGTTGTAAGCAGGGCGGAGTTTATCACTCAGTGGTAGAGCACTTGTCTGGCATGTGTGAGGTACTGAGTTTGGTCCTAAGTACCAAATAAAAATAAATAAATAAGTAAAGGTATTGTTTCTGTTTATGATTAAAAATATTTAAAAGAGTATCATAAGAATATTTAGGTGAAATATGAAGTCAACTATTTTAGGAAGAGATTTTTGTCTAATAATCAATAAATTCATTAATAATATGCCATTTGCTTGAATTATTTAATTTGCTACAGGGTCTTTTGCTGGTTATGTACTGTATCACCTTGTCCATTTACTTGGTCTTACTCTGAGTACTTGAAAACCAATTGCAGTTTCTTAAAAACTATTCTAAAATTAAAACATTTAAATTCTCAGTTTAAATATTTTCTAAATTCCTTGGTCTTTTCTTCAGTTAGCTATAAGGGAGAATGTTTTCTTATTATCACAGATGATTATAACTAGTTTTAAAACTAATTCAGTTAAATGATACACAAAAACGTTTTTTTTCATGCTCATAAGTGATATTTAAAAGTTGTTCTTTTTTAGATATACATGATGATAGAGTATATTTTGACATATTTACATGGAATATTACTTATTGTAATTAGAATCCCATTGTTATAGTTGTATATTATGTGGGAAATACTGGTCATGCATTGATGTATAAACATAGGAAAGTTACATCTGATTCATTCTGTCTTTTCTATTCTCATCCCTCCTCATATGTCTTCATTCCATTTTGTATAATCCAATGAACGTCTATGCTTCCCTTTTCCCATTATTGAGTGTTAGCATCAATATATCAGAGTAAAATTTAACATTTGGCTTTTGGAGACTGTCTTATTATACTTATAATAATAATTTGCAGATCCATCATTTAATACCAAAAGTCATTAAATAATTCTTTTTATGACTAAGTACTTTTCCTTTGTGTGTATGTACCACATTTTATTTATCCAGTCATCTGTTGAAGGGCACCTATGTTGACTCCATAGCTTGACTATTTCGAATTGAGCTGCTATAGAAATTGATAGCTACATCATTGAAGCATACTGATTTTAAGTCTATTGAGTATATGTTCAGGAATGAGATAACTACATCAAATAGTAGTTTCATTACAGATTTTCTAAGGACTCTCCATACTGCTTCCCAGAGTGGTTACACCAATTTTCAGTCCCACCAATAATGTATGAGCATGCCTTTCTCCCTACAACCTTGCCAATTTTTGTCATTCCTTGTATTCTTTATAATTTCAATTTATCTGGAGAAAGATGGAATTCCATTGTAATTTTAATTTGTATTTCTCTAATTGGGAGAGATGTTGAGCAATTTTTTCATATATTTTGATCATTTGTATCACTTTTGTGAAGTGCCTATTCAGTTCCTTTGCCCATATAATTTTGAGGGTTTTTTTTATATCATTTATATATTTTTGAGATTAATGCTCTTTTTGAGCTGCAAATGGCAAAGATATTCTGCAATTCTGTACACTTTGTTTTCACATTCTTCATTGTTTTCTTTGACGTGAAAAAATTATTTTGTTTGATACAATCCCATTTATTGATTCTTAATTTTAATTCTTGTTCTTTAGAAGTTTTGTTAAGTTAGTTGGTTCCTAACCTGAAATTATGGAGGGGTGGGCCTGCACTTTTTTCTATAAAGGACGGAGTCTCTGGTCTAATGCCTAGTTTGTGTTGAGTTACTTTTGAAGCACACACATTTTAGGTAACTTTTAAATACGTGTTAAAATATGTAAACATGTAATATTAGTCAATATTAAAATTATCTTTACATAGTAACCATAATTTGACATTTTTTTTCTTTTGACTATATAAGGGAGAATAAAGAGCTTATGAAATTAAAAAAGGAATAGTAAAGATTTTTAACATCCCCAAGAAACAACAAAAGCTATGTGGGGAAAAATACTAATGAATGTGATGAAATTAAGAAGTGTTCCAGAAATAAAAAGATGAAGGTTTTAAATGTGAGGATGCTCATATTTGATGATCTTAGAAGAAATCAGCTAGTTTGACAATTAAACCCCATTCTCTATCAACCCCTTTCCTCTTTCTGGATCAAGGCCATCCACGTAAGTTCTGCAGTCCTATTTTTTCTATTATAGAACTCCAGTCAGCCCTGCTGTCTAAATCTCATCATTTTACTTTATTTCTAGGCATACTTTTGACAGAGTTTACATATTATAACAGTCACCATGTTAAAATGTAAAACTGAATGGTTTTTTTTGTATATTTGCAGAGTTATGCAACCATCACAACTCTCTAATTCCACAAAATTTTCATCACCTCAGAAGGAAACTCTGTACAAATTAAACAATTATTTATTCCCCAGCTTCCTTATGTAGTTTAGGATGATTCACGTGAATATGTGGCATTGTGTTTGATTCTTGTAATGTTTTCCTCGTCTCTTTATGTTGTAGCATTTAGCAGTAGTCCACATCATTTTTTGGCTGAGTAGTAGTATTCCATGGTCTGAACATAGTGTATTTTATTTATCCATTCATGAGTTGATTAGTGTTAAAATTGTTTCCACATTGGTACTATTAGAAATAATACTGCTATGAATATTAGTATGAATATTTCTGTAGATGTATTTTAATTCCCCAGAATATATGCTGTAGAATGAGATGACTGGGTCATTGCCAGAAGTACCCATTCTGCACTCAGGCCTGTGATCCCTTGTCATCCTGCCTGAGAAAGTACCATGTCTCACAGACAATCTTTGTTCCACTAAATAAAATTCACCAGCTTACAAAACCCCAAATCCTATCACTAAGTGGTAATTTGGGGAATTTATATCAGTATGGTGTCCTTACTTACGCATTATGTTGCAGTGTCCTGTCTGTGGCTTGTGTTTAGTTCTAGTCAAGCCCTCCCCTATGACATACTCAGTTCTGTGATAAAGATTTGACAGTGATCTGAGTTTGGCTTTTTTTTGCAATCCGTTTAACTATTCAGCGTGAAAGCTCCTACTGTTTCTCTAGTTAGTTTCCCAAAGCAATACTTCTTGCTTCTCTCTCTCTCTCTCTCTCTCTCTCTCTCTCTCTCTCTCTCTCTGTATATGTATATATATATATATATATATATATATATACATATATATATTTATATAATTATAGAGTCATATATATATATATTTATATAATTATATATATTGATAGAGTCATATATATATATATATATATATATATATATATATATATATATGCCTCACTGTAAGTCAGAGAGGCAGAACTTACTGTACAAAGAGAATACCCAAGGAATAGAGTGCCTGCCTTCTAGATGACTGCAGTGTACCTGGTACTCAAGAAGGGGTCTGAGGCAACAAATCTTAAAAGTGGACACCCTTCTCTTGCTGCTGATTGTTTTGCATTATGTTGCAGTGTCCTGTCTTTGCTTTGCTGGACAAGACCCCTCCATCCCACCCTGGCTGGCCCTGATGATCACATTTGAGGATTTTTTACCTCCAGTGGTCTCATATTTCTAATGGAGTTATTTTTTTAGCATCTTTTGTTTGATGCACACCTCATTGGATTCCTTACCAAAAATATCTAGATGTGGGTTCTTTCATACCCAAACCTGAATACATTTTGTGTATCCTAAGACTTTATAGTGTGTGTTTTGTTTGTTATATGAACTAACCTACCATATTTCCCTTATATTAAAAAGTGCAAATCTATTTTGTTCTAGTGGAGCTGTTTTGGTAAGATGTAAGCAGTTCGGGTTCTGTTTAGGGAGTGAATTCAAGGAATTAATGACGCAGTTTGAACTTTATTTCATATCAGTAATAGAACCATTTAAAATTCATCTGAATAAAATATTTTCTTTTCCACTGTGTTTTAAGCCTCTCTTGTTTCTGAAGAGGAAAAAAATCTGCTTTGACTTTATGTTTCTGAATTTTTTTTTTTTTGAAAACCAATGATTAACCAAAAATGGGCACAAAGCTGTGTTCCAGAATCTACCTTCAAAATTAATGTTGAGATTGTTTGTCTTGGGCTTTAGGTATCTTCAGGGTTGAAGAGGGCAAGATAAAGAGGGGACAATAAGAGAGAAGAGTGAACCTATGAACCTGTGGTAATAAGAAGGGTACATTTAGTCCAGTATTATATTTTGACATACAAGATACGATTTTCTTTACAAATGACAAAAAAAATGTTTCTACTTATCTTTAAAGAAAATAAAAGAAAAAGGTTTAAACTCCAGTGAGTGTATATATATATATATATATATATATATATATATATATATATATATATATATATATATATATATATATATATATGGCTAGGGTTTTCTTTGCAGTTTCTACATATATTCCCTTTAAGCCACACACATTAATAAAAAGAAAAAAACATGTTTACTTACTTCTGAGAATCACACACACACACACACACACAAAAGAAAAAAACAAACAAACAATAAAAAAAAAAACGCTCCACAAAATAGACAAAAACTGGCCCTACCTCTGTGGGCAATTTACATTTAAAGTTTAGATCAAATATGATTTCCAAGTAAATGAAGAAGATTTCCGTGACAGAATCAGGGTTTCTTATCTTTAAATTGGGGCCAAATAGCTTTATAATTAATTTTGTATCTCCTTTTAAGACCCTTTACATAGAGTGTACAAGTTATTAATATACGCACATAGTAGAGTGATGGGGGACTCAACTTTAGGGGAGCCAAGAAAATCTTAAAAGCATTCTATGGATGTTTTTTCTTAATATAATTTTAAGAGATACTCACCAGCCCTTCCTCTAAGCAAATATATATTCTAAGCTGATGACACTCTACACACACTAAAGCATTCACCAAGTATATCTTAACAAGACTTGATTAGAGTAGAGGTCGCATGGGGTATGGTGGAAAGACCCAGAACTTTAATGCCAAGCAGATATAAATGGGAGAAATGGCTCAGCAGCAATAATAACAACAAAGGAGATAATGACATATGCCCTTGGAACCTGTCTCTTCATCAATGAAAGAACAATTAGAATAGCCATTTTCTAGTGTGATTGTATTACAAATAACATACAGATCCTACCACTTAGCACTACCACCTAAGATTAATACATTAGCCTAAGGATATACCTCAGTGGTTGAGCACCTGCCTTGCACATTTGAGGCACTGGGTTTGATTCTCCACACCACATAAAAAAGTAAATATATTGTGTCCATCTTATAAAAAATCTTTTTAATCAATATATCATATATAGCAGCCATTCAGACTATAGTGTGGTTCATTGGCCTCATGATGACTTGTTTGGCCAGTGTCATAACCACTGTGAACTGCCATAGCCATGTCCCTCACCTACTGTCACTCTTGTGGCAATTGTACTTCCCATCCTATAGAACAACAGTGCTTTAGGGGACCTAGCCAAGTGTCTTGCACACATTTGAGTTTAACACTTGTTGGAGGGAATTGAGCTCATCAACAAGTACTGGTTCAATGTGTTTCTTCTAAGTCAGCTTCCAGTCCTCATCGTATTTGAGGAATTCAAAGCTCCCCACTTGACAAGGACTACCATGTATCTTTTCTGTTTGGGCAAAACATGGTCTGTGTCTTCGAGGAGTCCTCTTTTTTCTAGTTGAGTCTACCTCTTAACTGCTTAGCACTTCATGCAGGCGGTCACCAACCCATCTCTGCAAAGGCTATTTCCCTACACACTAAGGATGGGAGGGGTATTACAACCAGGAAGGCCTGGATCCTCCTTTGAGTAATCCATCAGTTTGAGGCTTGATGAATCCATCAGTACACGGCTTGTTACCAGGCCTATGGCTCTGGAAAGAATAAACTCACCCACTCCTCACCAAACAAATTGGAGTTCTCAGAAGGCCCCAGCCTCATTTTTCTTTCAAGATGAGGTAACCAGGTTCTTAGTCCTGGGAATTCCAGGAGGGGCGGTTGTGTAGTGGGTGACAATTGATGGAAAGAAGGGACTCCATCTTGTGACATGACATGAGCATGGTTGTCTTCCATCAAAGAACGGTCCCAACACAGAATTGTCTGTTTCCAACTTTATAAGGGGAACTCACAGAAACATCCCCCAGGAAAGTGCCCTTACACTCTCAGTAACTTATATTTATGTTGTTGGTTGTTAAGGAGCCATATCAAGATAGCTTTTTTTAGTGGGGAGTAGGACAAGAAGCACAGTGAACATTGGACACCCCTGTCCTGAAGAAGATTCTGAACAAGTTTTCAGGGAAAGAACGCAGCTCAAAGAACTATGTGGTCCAAACCTCCTTTTTTGGCTCCTACAATCTCTCTCTTATTTCTTCAACAAGTGTTTCTTAGGAATCATCATGCCATGAGAGAGCTCTGTCTTATGTATCCTAAATCCCTTCCCAGCTTCATCTCTCTTCCCTTCATTCATACAACTTTCCCTTCTGGTCATGGCAGGTTCCCCATAGGCATTTCGACTTTGGGTCAGACTGCTCTTTCACTCAGGGCTGGCTGTCTCCACATTTACACCACTGAACACCTTATCCTTCCAGGTGGTCAACTCTCCATCTCTGAAGCACATAGTCCTTTTAATTGATTTCCCAGAACCACATTGTCTCCAGTTTGAGGAGAAGTGGAGCGTTATCTTATCCAACTCCAATCAGTTGCTTGAATACTGAGGTCAGGACTTGGTTCATTTATGAACAGCTCAGTTAGGAAGTGATTAGCTTAAAAAGTGGTTTCACCAACCATCCTCACAGATGCTAATTCTCTTTACTGAAAATTCCAGGTACAGTAAATTTTATCTTAATCATATGCTTTAAGGTAGGCCTTATCCTCATTTTCCCAATAAAAAAGCTGAAGCTGAGAGTCTAATAATAATTGACGACTCCAATTTCTACCAAAGGCCTGAAATTTTCAATATGGATCATTGCTTAATTAGTAAATGTCTAATAAAGCCTAGGATAGCTTCCCAGGAGGGTGTACCCCTGATCCTGGCTTGGCTCCTGGACACAATTTAGTTACTCCCATTTCTTAAATTGCCAGAATGATATTTTCAAGAAGAGCTAATGCTTTTCTGCTCAAACACATAATGACTTTCCATCTCACTCAGATTTCAAACCATAATCCTTGACCAAGGCCTTGAAATCACTGAGCAATCTCACCAGCTACTCCAATGCCTCTTAGCCTCATTTCTACTGCTCTCCTGGTCATTCACTCATATACAGTACAAGCAGAGTAAACATGCTGCTGCTTCAGTGTGTTTGCACTTGTTATTCCCTCTTCCTGGAAAGCTGTTCTCTAAGACAATAATGCAGATAATTTGCTCATTTCCTTTAGGTTTCTGCTTGATTGTCCCCTTATCATCATCATCCCTCTTAGCCTGCTCTGTTTCTCAATTTAGCATGTATCATAACCTAACCTATATTTATATTCTGTATGTATCCACTGGAATATAAAGACCTCAAATTAATGTAAACAAGGATCAAAGAATTTGAGAAAGTGAAAACTTCTATAAAGAGAATAAAGTAGGAAAAAATAAGAAGGCAAAATAAAGTAAAGAAAGAATGATGCAGTTCATAAATATTGCTTTGTGGTCCAGGAGAGTTTGCAGTCAAATAAATTTTAGGAAGACTTCCACAAAATGGAAACCAATGAGGGCCTTTACATAGGGTCCACTCATTCTGCAAGCATGTGACACAGATGTCAATGACACTGATCATGACCTCAGGAGCTCACATGTGATCCCAGAGGTAAAAAAGATAGTGTTTTCAAGGCTGAGGAAGAGAAAGAATGCATTCCAGGAAACAAAAAGAGCCTGAATAACAACTTGTCAAGGGCAATTCCTGGTGATTCTGGGAAGTAGTTTCATATGGCTGGAGGTGAAATTAGATGTCAGGAAGCAGAAGGCAGCAAGGCTTTGGAACCAACTGCCATATTGAAAAGTTCAGATCTTTGGTAGAACTTGGAGTAGTATCTTTACATTACACCCTTGGCTTCAGCTTCCTTATTGGGAAATTGAGGATAAGGCCTACCTCAAAGGATATGATTATGATAAAATTTACTGCAAACCTGAAAACCTCAGTACAGAGAAGTAGCAGCTGTGAGGTTGGTTGGTGAAACCACTTTTGATGCTAATAACCAACTGCTACAAGGGCCAAGTGAACTTTAAAAGGAGCAAGCTCTGTGAGTACCCTCATGTTCTGCCAGCTCTCCAGTGGAAGATTGGCACAGAGACTGCTGGTCTGGAGAAGAAAGGGTGTGAATCCAAGCATGCTTTCGGAAGTAGGAGGGCTGAGGCACACATAAGGCAGCAAGAGCCTACAGGAAGGAATTGGAGAGGTGAGCCCAACCTCTTAGTGGACTCAAGTCTACTATAGACACCTGCCATCAGAAGTGCTGTCAGAAATGAGAAACTGTCTTTAAAAAAGTAATCTTTAGATTTTTTTTACCTCCTTTGCAGCTTAATGTGAAAAAAGTTAAATGGCCAAGCACAGAAAACCCAAGCAGACCTAATTCTGCAGAGGAATCCTTCATATTCATAGTGACAAGTAGATAATGAACCCTCAGTACTAGCAGATAGTGGTTACTGACAAATCCTTTCTCAGTCCAACATCTCAAAATCTTAGGGAAAAGTTTTTTCATAAACAATAATTCTTAGAATAAAATATGTACAGTGGTTATAAAAATGGGAAAAATAGTTCTTAGATGCGCAATCATTTAATTAGTTTGTGCACCTTGGCTGAATTGATTTTCTTTTTTCTATGAGTAAAGCATAAATTGATATTCTATTTGATCACATATTTCAGAAAGATGGCTTGGGGAAACAGCCTAGGATAAGAGGATTCTCTAAGAACAAGTACTTTTCTATTTAAATGTAGATGTTCAAGTCATAGGAGACATTCATAAGAAGATATTGAAAATTTGAACATATTTATGTGGTTTAATGATATTGTATAAGATGATTTTAAACTAGAAATGAGAGGTATATTTATAAATTTTTGTGCCCTTTACATGAACCCCAGATTAAGAATGAGTTGTGAGAGTTTTGGAGAAAATTTGAAGGAAACATTGTACCATATTTCCTTTCTCTAGAAAGTGATTTAAAAAAATCAAATAAAAACATATTTAGTCTGTCACTTAATTAGCACATAAGGAACCATCTCTGGTAAAATCACAGTTACATTCAAAATAGCAATCACGTTCTACCTTTCAGCAGCTGAAGAGGAACTCATTGGTGAGAGTGAAGAATGAACATGAAAACCTAAAGGATATTCCCCAAAAATAGAAATATGAAAGAATCTGAGAGTTGAGAACTCAATATCTCTGAGCATACAGACTTTTAAAAAATATAATTTGATTTAAATTAACTTTACTAAACTAATTTTTTAAAAATCCAACAAAATTTTAAATATAAATCAAAATTTAATATAAATTAATTTGTTAAACTTATAGATAAAATTAATTAATAAAATTAATTGATCAGTAAAATTAATTAATAAAATAATTTAAATTAATGAAATTAATTCATATTAAATTATAATTTGATTTATTTTAAATAATTTAATTTATATTAAATTATAATTAATTTTAATAAAATAGTCTCAATGATTTTAGAAATTACAAGTGTTACGGAAACATTTGCTGTGTAATTGCTTTTTCAGTTCTCTGATATCACCTGATGTAAGCCAGAAAATTTTGGTTTTTCTTTTATCTTAATTTACAAAAATAAAGAAAGTTATTATCTACTTTTTTGTTAACTTTTCATCTTTCAAATCTCTGTGTTATTTTGTTTATCTTCCCCACTTTCTGTTTTTGATCAAATTTTTTAAATGTCTTTAAGCATTACTGTAGGGCTAAGAAAAGTATGTAAAAGCTCCAGACATTTAATGATACATTCTTACAAATTAAAAAGGATGCAAGGAATTATACTTTTGGTTTCACTGAAAAAACTTATCTTACTGCTGGACATATTTAACATCTAGAAATTTAAATGAATATCAAGTGGCTTTTTAATAGAATTTGACAATAGCCTGTGCAATCAAAATAATGCATTAGAAATAAAGCATTTTGAGGCTGCCTAAAAAAAAAAAAAGAATGAAGATAAGTAAAAGGGATAGGTGTCATAGTATTTGAATTAAAAGAATCTTAGAATTTAAGAACTAAATTTCATGTTCAGACCCTCCCACTATAATTTTACTTTAGTAGTTATACAGTGTTTTATTTTATAAACTAAAGAATTTACAACTTTGCTAAATCATATATATATATATATTTTTTTTCATATAGCCAAATTTTGAGGTATATATCTTTTTCGTATGGGTTGGATTTTTCTTGTTTCCTGTTATATAAATAAATCATTTTGATCTTAATATAATTAAATTTAACAAATATAATTATAAAAAAGTTTGCAGCTATAGTTATTATTGCTGTCAATTACCTGATAGCATAGGAACAAATTTTTAAATAAAAAAGCGACAGCAAATAAACACAAATAAAATTTTAATAAGTGCTACAGAAAAAAAAATAACAGCATACCAAAAAAAAAAAAAAAAGGGAGAAGAGGGGAGTCAAAACACCTGGTAGCTCTATATATCAACTTTTTTCTTTTTCTTTTTCTCTGCAAATACACAACTTCTTTTAAAAAAGGCCACTCTGTAAATAGTTCAAAGTGTTTATGACTTCTTTAAACTGCTAAATCATCTCTGGCTTGAGAATCACCTATTGCTTTAAAAAGTCATTTGGTACAACCCTTGCACAGTTGTTAGGAGACACTGGCAATGTTGTAAATGTGGGCATGAAGTCTGTGATAGGACTCAAATATAGATTCCCAGGTCCACCATGTCCAAGTCCAGCTAGGCTCATCAGTAGCACAGCCACAGAATGTGGTGCAAAGTACAGATTCACAGCCACTCTTTTACAAGCTCTGAATTCTGCTGCATCTGAGCAGAAAGTTTTGGTGGTTAAACACATGAAGGAGATTTTGTTTCCAGAAATTTAACAAAAAGTTCTGGCAAAGAACTATTAAGCAGAGATTGCTCATTTGATCTCAAAAATGTGCTGGGGACATTTTTTTATTCTCCCCCAAGCCAACGCATTATCCACTTTATAACACCACAGTCATCTTTATTCAACAACTGCTTCATTTTCTTTTTTTAAATGTACAGGATACTTTCCAATAACTGTAACTCTTCATGACGCTTACTTTTTGATGTATGAAAATGTCCAATAAACAGGTTTCTCACTAGGGCTTTGTCAATTTTTCCTTCTGTGCCATTTTCCAAGTTCGTCAATTTCAACATTTCTTGTTGGAGTTCATTGTCCTTTTTAAGTCCTTCACTCTGTTCCTCCTTTAGATGTAACTTTTGTGTAAGTCTGGTTGCTAAATTCAACAAACTGTTTGCTTCATCCATATGTTCCTGTAATAATAATACCTCTCTAGACTTTCTTCCTTTTCCTTCCATTTGGTTATATATTATCTTTTCTTTTCTAATTCAGATGAATACATAGCTTTTTCTTCTTGTTGGAAACGCTCTAGAACTATTTGCAGGTTAGGTAATATCATGTCATACTGCTTTATTTGTTTCTGATAGAGCAAAAGCTGCAGTGCTTTCTCATCTCTCTCTTGGGAGTGTAAATGCACCTGTTTCTGCAGGGACTCTGCCTGCACACTGGCTTGATGACTTTCATTAGAAGAGGAAAGTAGCTTTTCCTCCAATAGTGTGACTTTTTCTCTCAGGTTCATCTTTCTCTTCTCTCAGCCCAAATTTCCCAGATGTAAAAATCCTCTGATTCTAAAAGATAGCTCCCAGTTCTTTGTACATTCTGGGATTTATGTGTAATTGTTTGTCATGTAAGTATTCAACCTCTACTGGAGTGTACTCTTTTCCATCTGTTGGTTCTTTAGGGACACGGTTAGTTGGTCTGTCTCCTGCTGACATAAAATGGTTTCTCCTGAATAGATTCAATTGCATTTAAAAGCCAATTTAATTCTCCAGCCTTGCCCTGTTCTTTTTCTTGTTACAGTTGCTCAAAAGCAAGAGTTTTCTCTTTCATTGAATGGTACTCCAACTCTTGTTCTTGCAGCATCACAAAGAACTTTATGTTCGTCTCTTGTAATGCTTGAGTCTACATTTCCTTTTTTTGGATGCTTTTATTATTTTTTCAATTTCCCCTTTTAGTTGAAAAATGTCCATTTCTAAAATTAATATTCTCTCCTTGAAGTTAGTAATTGTTTGCCTCAACAACTCATTTTTATTCACTTTGTTAGTGAACTTTGCATTTGAAGAAAGTAACTGATCACTTTTGGCTTGGATTAAGAGGTCTTTTTTTTTCCAGTAAATTTTGTACCAGATCTTGTTTTTCCTTGAGCTGTTTAATTTTGGAATTTGATTGTTCATGTTCTTTCTTTTTTCTCTTAAAGATGGAAGATGTTGCATGAGACAACCTGTGATTACTTCCCTGGAACATCCTAATGGTAGCATCATTTTCTTGCAGTGATTGTCTCAACTCTTTGACCTCAACTCTGAGGACTGGGAGGTAAGTGATGACACAGACAAGAGCTGCAGTGTAATCATATTATGTTTTCCTGAATAAATTTTAGGCTGAGGATCTTGTTTCTCCATGTCTTTCTGCTGGATAACTTGAGTGAGTTTGCCTACTTCATCTTTGGACAGCTGATCAGTCTGTTTGGTTAAAGATATATTCTTTTCATTTTGAAGTTGAATATCAAGTTCTCCTTCTTGGATTCCTTTCATTTATTTTTCAGTTTCATAGTTATACAAGTTGAGTTCTTCACTTCCTTTTTCTATAAGAAGGCTTTAACTTTTTTTCTTGAAAACTGTCAGAATTATCTGCTGGTGTATTGTGTGTGTCTCCCTGCAACTGGGCTTTTATTTATTCAATGATTTTCTGTAAATTCTTAAATTCCTCATCTTTCTGCTCCATCACAAAAGGCTGCAATTGACTACATTCTAGTTCCAAGTTTTCACACTGTTCAATTATTTGTCACATTTCCACATTAAGCTGCTCTTTTTCTCTCTTCAAGAAATCACTGTCATTTTCTGACAAATATATTTTTTAATTATACATTTTATTTGATCCTTATATTCTCCAATCTTTATTGCAGACTCTAATTTTTCAGTTTGTAGAACCTGAATACTTTTTTTTCATCTCACTGATTTTAGACTCATCAATTACTATAACTCCTGGGTCACCTTAAACTGATTTTCAAGTTTTTCAATCTTTTCTAAGTAGTCATTTAATTTCTCTCGATATTGGCAACTTATCTCTATCAATTTATTTTGATTTGCATTCTGCAAAACTGACATTTTCTCTTGATGATGATCAAGGTCTTGACTTTGGTTTTGCTCAAGTACCTTAATAGTATCTTGTAGTTTGCAGATTTCACTTTGATCAGAATTATGTGTTTTCTTTGCCTGAGCTATATCCCTCTAATGGTGAATATGAGATTCAAGTCTTGATACTTGAATTGACAGTCTGTCGATTTCTTATTGTGATGAAATGATGTCACTGAAATTCATGTCATCTTTGGAAAAAGCTGAAAACTGACTAATCTCTTTACCAAAGGAAGGTGAGGCAGTGGTTTTTGGTACTCCACCTTCTCCTAAATCTACTGACTGCAGTGTTGACAACTCATCTTCTAGTGCAGAGTGTCTTGCTTTATGTGGCCTGATTTCTACTTATTTCTCTTCCAGTTAATTCCCATAATTTGGAGATTGATGTTGGATCAGTATCTCTGATGCTACATACCTCAGTACAATAAATTTTAAGTCTTTTATCATCCATTTGGTATCTTCAAGGTTCTTTATTCAATAATTAGGTAAACCTGCTTCTACATCCTTGAAATAATTGAGAACCTCATTCTAGGTGACTTGGAGATACTGCTGCTGAGGGAATCCAAGCTGTCCCCCACGTGGCCCAAAGAGTGGCCAAAGCCAGAGTGTAGGCCTCTAAACCAGGACAATACTGGCACAATTTCAGTGAGCCATCAGATGTGCTCTGACAACCACCTCAGTCTCTATCCACCTCTGTCCGCGACCCCCCTTGCCCGCAAGGAAGACGCGACTCAGGAATCTTCTTTCAGCAGTTTATTCAGGCCCTTGATATTCTCCTAATAATTCTTCTACTACTCTCTCGGATGCCCCTCCCAGACTTAATAAAGCACCGCGAACCCCAATGCAAAGCTGCCACGTGTACCCTTCTCACAGGGTGCTAGAAAATGACACGCCAACTTTCTCTGATAAGGAGCTGGGAACACGCCAACTCTCTTTGATATGGAGTTGTCCTTCACAGACCACAACCGAGCCAGCGCCATCATGTAATGGCGACCACAGTCCGCAGGAATGGCTCACCACACACCTCTACTCTGAACCTTCTGGAGCACCAAGGAGTTAATTGTGACCCAAACACTCAGAATTCCATGAATGGTTGGGCTCTGCCAACCATTTTATTCTGCCTGGAAATGCAGAAGCCTGGCCTGGGCTTGCACCAGTGAATCCCCACTAGTGACCCAGTCACCACACTGGGCCTTAGTTCCTTCTCTAAATTTTCTGCCCTGGGGCTTGTGTGAGTTCTCCCTCAGTGTGGGTAACTTGTCCCAGCTTGCCTCTGCTCCTTCCACCTGAATGCTGGTGGCCATATCACCCCTACCTCATTCTTAATGATAATAAACTTGAAACTTTCCCACTAGGATCAGGGACAATTAAGTGTATCCTCTCTTAATACTCCTTTTTAACCTCTTACTGACTTATTAGCTAATCCCTCTTGTGTGTAAAGTGAGCATTCTATCACTAAGCCCTAGCCAATATCCCCCCCAAAAAAATGCTGTTTTTTTAATGGGTTGGGAGTTTATCTCCGTGGTAGAGCATTTGCCTACCAGGTATGCATTTGCCTAGCAGGTATGCCATGCTAGGTTTTCTCCCCAATACCAAAGAAGATTTTTTTTATAAAGAATGACTTTATACAAATAGTATCAGCCATTATATATAGATTAAACATAAATTATGAATTGTATTGTATACAATTAGTCACACTGAAAGCAAGAATATGAACGCAGGTACCCAAATCAAGCCATCACCAATTATCAGGAGAAGGGCTCATTACTATTGGGCTGAGGAGTGCGATACTAAAGATCAGAGACTCCTTTTCCACATGCATGCCTTGAAAACCTAATATATTTTTGTGAATTGTATAATGAGATGTTTTTGCTGTAATATAGACTTATTTATAAGATTAGGACTTACATGACCCAGACTTATGTATGAGACTGGGACTTTTATTTTTTTCTTATAAATAAGTCCTAATCTTATTTATTTACTTACTATTGAGTGTGGATTTTAAGCAATAATTTTAAAACAAATATATACTGGAAATGTTGCTTTCCTGCTATATTTTTTTCTGAAATATCAAGCTGTCTGCTTTACCTGCTAACTTAGGAAAGCCTGTGAGTGTTGATGCTCTCTTTTCTGTGCTGTCTTTTCAATTGCATCCTGTGGTTACAGGCAGCATGTACTGTGTACTCTGGTGTCTAGTGCCATGGCACTACCCTGGCAAATAGAGCTGGTTTATCCGGAGTTAAAACCTAGGGGCAGTAAGTAATTATTTTTCAAGCATACCTTTCATTCCTGGGGTGTCTTTCCTTACCTGGGTCCCCTGGGGAGTATCTGAAGCCTGGGCAGGATAGCCTGGATCCTCCTCAACTACTCTAGTGAGTCTGCACATGGATTTCTTTATATTGCATTTTAAATACAGCCTCTATTGAAATAACATTTTGTGCTAGGTTTGGGTTTGAAAAGTAAGATATAATTATTAGTAACAAAAAAAAATGAAAAAAACAAGATGAGAGATAATGAACCTGTTTTCCAGAGGACAGTATACGAGCAGTAGTTACTTCCAGTGACCTCCTTTTCAACAGTAATCAGGAGGTTTTGCCTATGTTTGTTCTCTTTGTGGAGCTGGAGAGAAGGAAGCTCTCCATGGGAGATAGTGTGTCTTGCTCTGGTGCTCAACCCTGACCTTCTGATCTCTGTTTCCCTCAGGAGCCCTGTCTTTCTCTGGTTTTTATTGCTAGAACAGAAGACCACAGGCTGGGTAATTTATAAAAAAAAAAGGTTTTCTTAGTTGATTTTTATTAATTCTATTCAGTTATACATGAGATCAGAAAGAGTGGAGTACAACTTTATGTTTTCCAGTTGCACATTATGTGGAGTTGCACTACATGTGCAGTCATATATGTACTTAGGGTAATGATATCCATCCCATTCTATCATCTTTCTTACCTGCATTGCTTTTTCCTTTCTCTTCTTCCCCATTTGCCCAATAAAACTACCTCTTTTCTTACCCCCCAACTCCCTTTATGAATCAGCATACACTTAACAGAGAATACATTAGGCTTTTGTTTATTTCAGAATTGGCTTACTTTGCTTAGCAGGTTATTCTCTAACTCCATTCATTTACCTGAAATTACCATAATTTTATTCTCTTTTAATGCTGAGTAATATTTCATTGTGTGTATACACCACTGTTTCTTCACTCATTCATCTATCCAAGAGCATCTGTACTGGTTCCACAGTTTACTTATTGTGAATTGAGCTACTAACAAAATTAATGTGGCTGTGTTTTTATAGTATGCTGATTTTAGGTCCTTTGGGTATAGACTGAGGAGAAGAGTGGAATACCTGTGTCAAATAGTTGTTCCATTCCAAGTTTTCCAAGCTTTCTCTATACTGCTTTCCAGATTGCATACATCAATTTGAAGTCCCACCAGCAATGTAAAAATGTGCCCCCCACATCTTTTCCAACAGTCATTATTGTTTGTATTCTTGATATCTGCCATTCTGACTGCAGTGAGATGGTATCTTAATTTTGATTTGCAATTCTCTAATTACTAAAGATGTTAAACATGTTTATACATATTTGATTAATTATATATCCTCTTCTTAGAAGTGTCTGTTCAGTTTTGTGGTAAAGAGTTATGATCATTTTGAAGGCTCTCTACTCACCTCATTAATTATTACATTCGCTGACTTTGCTGAGAAGAAGCCTAAATGAATCCATCTCATTTATTGATACTTTTTAAAAAATATTTTGCTATAGCATTCTTATTAAGGAAGTTGGGGCCTAATACTACATGATGGAGATTTTGGCCTACTTTTTCTTCCATTAGGTGCAAGGTCTCTGGTTTAATTCCTAGGTTCTTGATTCACTTTGAGTTCAGATCTGCATGGTGAGAGATAGTGGTTTAATTTCATTTTGTTCCATATGGATTTCCAGTTTTCCCAGCACCGTTTGTTAAAGAAGTTCTCTTTCCTCCTATGTATGTTTTAGTCCCTTTGTCTAATATAAGATTACTGTAATTATTTGGGTTAGTCTTTTTTTTTTCTGTTCTTTATCATTGGTGTACAGGTCTAGTTTGGTGCCAATACCCTGCTGTCTTTATTACTATTGCTGTGTAGTATAGTTTAAGTGTAATGTCACTAGCTTTATTTTTATTGCTAAGGATTGCTTTGGCTATTCTGGGTCTCTTATATTTCTACATGAATTTTATGTCTGCATTTTTTATTTCTGTGGAACATTTTGGGATTTTGATTGGGAATGTATTGAACCTGTATAATGCCTTTTGCAGTATGGTCATTTTGAAAATATTAATTCTGTTACCCAAGAAGATAGGAGATTTTTCTAACTTCTAAGGTCTTTTTCAACTTATTTATTAGTATTTTCTCTTTTCACTGGTGAAGTCTCTTACTACTTTTGTTTGGTTGATTTCCAAGATTTTTTTAAGCTATTATGAGTGTTACAGTGGTCCTAATTTCTTTTTCAGTTGATTCATCATTGGTGTATAGGGATGCAATTGTTATATGGGTGTTATTTTTATATCCTGATAATTTTCTGAATTTATTAGTTTTATAACATTTCTGTTGGAGATTTTGGGTTATAAAAATATATCAGTAAATGCAGAATAAGCATTTGACTAAACATAGCATCCAAGAAGCTAGGAAAATACTTATTGAAGGAAATATACTTATTGTAAGAAAAATACTTATTGTAGGAAAATACTTCAACATTATAAAAGCTATATATAATAAAGCCAAGGCCAGTATCATCCTAAATAAGAGAAAACTGAAAGAATACCCTCTAAAAAGTGGAATAAGACAGGTATGCCCTCTCCCACCGCTTCTATTCAACAAATGTCCTTGAAACCCTACCCAGAGCATTAGGCAAAAAAAGGAAGATAGAAATAAAAAATTAAATGGTTGAAGTAGGAAAAACAAGTGCTTAAACTTATGAACAATTCTCAATACCTGCAAATAGCAACCAAAGCCAAAATGAAGAAATAACCTCAAACTGACAGTCAATGTATTCCTGTAAGACCTTTCATTAAGACCTTATAAAGACAAAAGTAGGTTCCTCACTGATTCTTTCAGAGAAAGAAAACTTATAATCTAAAGATTGGGATTCTCAGATTCTACCATTAAATGAGTCCTCTAGGGATAGAGTTGTGACTCAGTGCTAGAGCACTTTCCTCACATGTGTGAGGCACTGGGTTCAATTCTCAGCACCACATACAAATAAATGAATAAAATTAAGGTCCATCAACAATAAAAACACCCTTTAAAAAAATAGTCTTTTAAGAAGTTTAAATGATCTGGCCCTCCTACCATGAACATTCAGGAACCCAGAGTAGGGAGAATCTTATCTCAGAGACATTTGTGGTTGGGTAACTGCTATGTGGAATACACGTAGAACTTGTGGGACATCCATGAATCTATAATGTAATTGCTATATAAAAACAGCACTGATTGAGTTAAAGTGAGGAAAAATAATACAATAGAAAGCAATGATTTTGGGATCCCAAACTGCTAGTTGTGATGTGAAGGGAAAAATTCTAAGATGCTCTCAAATCCTCAGCCTCTAGAGAACTTGCACCTACCTCCAGCTCTATGATTCAACAGTAATGTTACTGCCCCTTTGAAGATATTTTACAGATGTGATTATGGTCCTCAATGGACTGAACTTAATGTGGGGAGATTGGCCAGGTGGGCCTTATGCAACACGGTGGGCTTCTTAAAATTGCTCTGTAAGTGGTGGTGGAAGTCAGAGATTGTAAACTATCCTTTTTCCATGGAGAAAGACCTGCAGGTAGCCTCCAGTAGTGGAGATGAAGCAGGATAACACTGCAATAAATTACACCAGCATCCAATGAACTTAGACATGATCCTGATTTGGGTTCAGATCCTTACTTTGACCAACAAATTGGCTGCAGCCCAATGAGGTCCAAAGCAGGAAACCCAGTTTTGATGGTCCTGGACTTGAAAACCATGGGCACAATAAACTGGTGATATTTTAAGCGACTAATTTCTGGTAGGTACACAGGACAATCACACTGAGAAAACTTCTTAGTCAAAAACTCATCATTCCCCATGGGACAAAGAAGGATTATCCTGAGCTCCAGATGATTAGACCATAAACAATGAAGAAACATTTCTAGGCAGTGGCCTGGATCTACTGCATGGGCTGCACAAGAATTTGAAGGGTTTTGAGGTGATGCAGACTAGGGACAGCCATAGTTTCCCCACTTCAATCCTTTCCTGTAAGAGACTCTGTGGGGGATGTCCTATTTCTGCCCTATGAATGTAAGTGGGCAAAGGAGGGGCAAGTATCAAGCCCTTTTGTCCCCAGGTCTTCAAATGAGTAAGAATTTTACAAAGAAACCTTAGCTGTATCTAGAACTCACTAGATGACAGTGAGACTCTGGAGGCTTGGGAGGAGGGTGAATATAATTTTCAAGCAGAAAGAATGTACATGTTTTGTGCCTGGGGATCTGACTCTAATGGTTTTATAGTGCATCTCCATATTTAATATCCTTCTCATTGAGACATGATCTTTGTCCCCTCTTTGGGCCCTGGGTGGCCTGTGTGACTGCTCTTGTGTGGAAGCAATGCTGAGTGATGTCTGATGTTGGTTTGAGAAGGCTGAGGTTTTGACAGCTTTTTTGGGCTTTCTCCATTTTCAGCCTGCAAAAAAGCACCTTCTCTGATTTCACCATGTGAAGAGGTTACATAGGGACACCAGAGAGAGAAAAAGGCACAAAGCTTCCAGTCACTTCTTAGTCCAAGATGAGAGTTGGGAGAAAAGAAGACTTTAAAAAGATCTGGCCCCATCCACTATCTGATACAAACCACAGAGAGAGAATAAAGACAGCCTTGCTGTAGCATGTCAGGCCTCATATTCATGAGAAAAATCAGCCATCCTTATTTGTTTAAACAATGAAAGATATGGAAAGTCAAGCAAGCAAACATCACCCAAGAAAATTTCCAACATAGCAGAAACATGGAAACAGCTAACAACCTTATCTCATTGAAATGATCTTCAGGTATTCAAAAAAAAATGGAGGACAAAATGAACTTTGTTGGGATCTATTATAATGAAAACCTGAGCTCTGAAAACAGACAAAGAATATCCTTTGCTTTATGGTTTCATTAAGATAAGGGATTCCCAACTGACTTATCCATTCCTTAAGTACTTACTTACAAAACCATACTTCTTTCCTGTGCTGGTTTCCCCCACAAAAGTGCATCATTATGGGTTTTCTGGGGGTAGAATTTTTTCATACTTGTGAAAACCATAGCAAATTTCCTAAATTGAAAAAAAAATAAATGAGGCCTGAAACAATTGTGCTTATATTGGCATTATGAAAATTGAAATAGTCTGAGAAAAGTTATGTCAAAAGCAAGGGTACTTTTGTGCATGTAAGATATTTTAATATATTTTAAGTTATCACAAAATGTGGTTCAAACTCTAAGCCTTGATGAATCCTAGATAGTTAAGAAATGCTCAAAAGTAGTAAAGGAGTAAACACATATATTTGTGTTTTGCTTGCACACATGAGTAATAAAGATTAACTTAGTGTTTGGACCTCATGTGGTTTTCTTTTATGGAACTGCCTGCAATGCACACTGGCCTTTCCCTTTTAGTTGTTGCTATATGGTGGAAGGAAATCTGTCTATGCTTTGTCTGCTAAATAAACTTGGTAAGCACAAACCACAGGTAATATTCAATGAAGGGTAGCTGAAAGTCTTTACACATTAACAAAATTACAGAAATGTTTGTATTGCTAACCAAACTACTTCCAAAGTAGATAGAGCTCTGGGTGTGTTGATCTGTTTTGTCATTCTCTGAACAAATCTCTCTCTCTCTCTCTCTCTCTCTCTCTCTCTCTCTCTCTCTCTCTCTCTCTCTGTGTGTGTGTGTGTGTGTGTGTATATATATATATATATATATATATATATATATATATATATATATATATATATATGCTTTCAATTATGATTTATTTTTGAACTCGCTTGTAAATCACATTTCACCTTTTTTCTTTCGTTGCTTGGTCTCTTACTCACATGCCTTTTTCCTTTGGGTTCTCCAGAACCTGCCCTCACCCTAGCCTACCTTGGCCCTGCAGGAGGTGCTGAGATCATCCAGAAGGAAAGAGAAAGAGACACAAAAGAAGATCTAGAGAACTGGTTCAAAGGGGGCCTTCTTTTGCATCCCTGGGGTTCAAGCCTCAGGATTTGACTCTGATAGCAGATGTCAGCCTCTGACAATCTATCTCCAAATGATGACAATCATTTGCTTCCAGTGATAAGAAGAATCTATACATTATAACCAACCAGTAATTATGAGCACTAACATTGGTTATCTAAAAGGACTGAGAACAAAGAGGAGTGGTGTGCAAGTAGTTTTACTCTAACACTTCTGGCCCTGCTGAGCAGCATTTGCATCCAAAAGCCGGTATCCATGATACTTCATCACCCTGTGAATCATATAAGGTCTTCAGGACTCACGTATTTCTGGCTCCAACAGAGAGGTCAGATTTTAATGTCATTTCTAATCTTAAATCATGAGACTTATTAAATCTTCCTGCTTTTCTGAATCTTAAATATTCATTCTACATAGTTTGCTTTTATAAATCTTATTTAAAATTTAAAGCTCTATTATTCAAATTGTTCTGATACTGAAAATTGCCTTCAATAGCATATTTTCTCATGCAGAATATATAATGAAAACTTACCAAATAAGATAGGTGGGGCAATTATGATTAAAGTCCAAAGGATACGTCATATGGCTTCAAATCTTTTCAGAATACAGCTATTATATACACTCTCATTGAAGCAATTGTGCATTACCATGCATTCTGGGATTAACTAAGCAATGCTCAACAAAATTGATTATGTTGAAGTTAAATTGCACACATTTGAATATTAAATATGAGAAATTAAGAGTATAGTGTATCTTTTAAATTGAGAATACTAGTGTATTCTCAATTTAAAATGATGTATATGAATATGCATTGATCAGCCATTTTAAAATGAATGTTCTATAATTTATTTTAGGAAGTCAGCGCTCTGCATGTAGATTTGCATAGTGCAGGTTTTGTAACTTACTAACATCTTGAATAGAAGTCAACTTCAATTAGCATTGTCAAGTTCTTAATAAATTATCATAAAGTATTTCAGCTTACCCTCAATTTTAAGAGTAGCAGAGGTCCACTAAGTTGCCTATAGTCAAACAAAAATCAGAATTATTCACCTTTTCCCTATAACAATTCATCAAGAAAAATATTGTGCCAACTATTACCCAAAGCACCTCATAATTTGACATTTATGACCTTTTATTTGATGGTTTAATCCTTCTTTGTTTACAATCTGGAGAAATTTAACACAAAGAAAAGTCTCTGTGGATATAATATTGATCTCAATGTCCAAATTTACCCTGGAGTTTTAAGAAAAGAAAACAGGAAGCAGAGAATCACCTTTTCTGTTAAAAAAAAATGGGGGGAGCAAAAGGGGGAAGAAAAGTAGACTGTTCAGCTGAGGATAGACCCCAAAAGAAAACAATTTTCTACTGTGACAGGTGGGGAGTATATGATATGACAAACTTTATTGTCAAAAGACCTGTCTGGAAGTGATACCCTATTACAATGTACTTATTCACCAAGCTGGAAATTGTCTTTTATCTAATTAATCCTTTACAAGAGCAGCCATTATCCAATGTTTTCACCTTCTCCATGAAATAAATCTCAAGCTGATAATCAATTTGGGGTTTGAGTAAAAACATTACTTAATATTGAGCTCCTTGCTAAAGTTTTTACATTAATTTTTCCTTTTATGCTAATCACAAGAAGGCAAATCTTATTGTTGTCCTAAAAGTATGGGTACTACAATTCAATAAGTCTTGGAAACGTTAAATGGCCACAAATGACAGAAGTGTGGAGAAGCCCCTTGTTGAATCTAACTTATTAATCATGGTGTCATCTGCATGTTCAGTTTTATAATTGATAGTTTTTGATGCCACATCAGAAACTCAAAATATTGTAAATATTTTTGGTAAACTTAATATTGTAACATTTTGGTAGAATATATTAAAAAACCCCTAGTTTTTATGTTTTAGGGAAATAAATTTTTTCTCTGACCATTTTGATGATTATTGAACTGAAATTAGCTAAAGAAGGATATTCTAATATATTTTTCTCACCTGGGTTCTTCCTCGCCCTAAGTCAGGTGGGAACAAGTGACATTGTTTGGGAAGAAAAACATTTCCAGAGTAATACACACTTCAATTAGTCCCTGCCTGCTGGAAATGAAGAAGCTCCTTTGGAATTGTGCCCTGGATATGATGTGACTCAGAGAGAGCTCCACACACACCCAGCTGTCATTGCTCCAAGTTAAATTTTATAAGTAGCCACTGTTAGTTCATCTGCCAGAAGTGACATATTGAAATTCTCTCCAGCTAATCCCCAATCCAAAGGGCTGGACTGTGACTGAGCTTTCCGAAGTCAGGAAGGCAACTTTTATTCTTTGTGTCTAATCTGAATCAGCAGCATTTGGGAGAATTTTGCCACTCAGATTCTCTCCCCACCACTTGCTTATTTACTTATTTTTATTTTATTTATTGCAAGACAGGTTCAAACCAAGTTGTTGAGGCTGACCTCAAACATACCATCTTCTGGCCTCAGCCTCCCACATTGCTGGGATTTCTGTGAAGTGCAGCCCACATGGTTTTAAAGCCCATATTCTAGACAATTAACTTCAATTTTCTCTGAAAGAAGTAATTTGTTTTACTAAAAAGTTACATTAATACGAATTCAGCAAATTTTACTATGCCAAACCACAAGGAACACAAGCTGCCACATCCCCAGATGGGGGTTGACACTATGGTAAACCTTCCTGCAGCTAATAACCAGTATTCCTAAATTTTGCAGTGCAAACCAGACTAGTGTATTCTCAGAACTTCTTCTTGTGCTTAATTTCAAACTCATCTAAAATAGAGGAAGGGGGGATATTCCTCTTTCCACCTTGCATCCATTTGTCATTTATACCAGCCTAGTTACCCTCCAAACATTTTTCTCAAAGACTTTATTCTGAAATGAGCACCTTGTCTCCCTCAGCTTGCAGCAACAGCCCCCTTCTCCTGAGAGCACAGGGAATTCAGATAACCCCACATCTTGCCCATCTCACCACTCTTTTCTATTTTCATATTTTATTGTAATGGCACAGTGGTGCACACTTTTAATCCCAACATCTCAGGAGGATAATAAATTTAAAGCCATCCTCATCTACTTAGCAAGGCCCTAAGCAACTTACCAAGATCCTGTCTCAAAATAAAATTAAAAACAAAACAAAACAAAAAAAGACTAAGGATGTGGTTCAGTTATAAGTGTCCTAGGGTTAAATCCTTAATACAAAAAAAAAGTATTATAAATTGACAATTTAGCATTGTACATATTTTGGGCTACAATATGGCTTATGAACACAATATAGAATATAAATTACCTCAAATATACATTACATAAATTACTTATAATTTTTGATGAAACATTGAAAACTTACTTTTAATATTGTTTATCTCAAAATTATTTACTATTTTTATCATGCTACATAAAAGAGTTAAATAAAAACTCGATATCCCTCCTGTCTGATATTCTGAACACTTTGACCATCATACCTCCACATCTCTGTTCTCTAGCCTCTGTAACCACCATTCCATTCTCTGCTTATTCAAGTTGGGTTGCTTTATATTCCATATATAATTGAGATATTGTGATATTTGCCTTTCTGTTTCTGGCTTATGTCACTTAACATAATTCCCTATGCATTTATCTACATTATCCTGATGTCAGTATTTCCAGATTTTATGGTTTAATAATGTTTCATTATAGATATAGTTCACATTTTATTTTTCTGTTAATCTATTGATAAACAGATTATTGTCATGTTTTGGATGCTGGGAATAGTGTCACAATAAAAAAAAAGGCAGATATCTCTTCATATGAATTTCATTTAATGTATGTAACCAGAAGTGAGTTTTCTGTATCATGTGGTAGATATATTTTTAGTATTTTGAGAAACATTTATAATTTTTTATAATGTTTATTCTAGCTTACATTCTCACCTATCCTCCTAACTTTCTGCAGGGACTACTCATTTTTTAAAGACTTCAGAGTAACTTTCTCTTTCCTTTCTAAATGAATAAAGTTTACCAATGTACAAGTGTCCCTCTTCTGTTCATGGAAAATCTTAAAGCTTTAGCGCCATCTGCCTTCTTAGAAACTTAGTAGTTTTGATTTAGGAAGAAGTGTGTTACATCCATGCACATGTGTGAGTAAATACATAAGCACATTGACTCTAAACAGCAGTATATTTATCAAAACATTACAATTTTTAAACTGACAAAAACATATACTTTATATACTTAAAGTGAATATATTTTATATTAAGAGAAGGATAGGTTGAAAATGGATGACAAATAAGACATCAGCTAAAATTAAAAGAATTTACCATTCCATCTTTATTGTATAATGCTCACAGTTTTCCCATTGATGTTTAGATTGTAGGACTTTCCAGTGCTCCAGAGCTTCCTAGCTCATGAGGTGAGGAGCTTGTTTTGCCATGTGCTTACATAATGTTGTGCTTCTCTTTCTAGAGAATAAAAAAAACAAGGGGTCTTTATTTCTTAAGGTAGATCATACAGAATCCTAAGAAAAATAAACATTTTGTCTTTAGACGTCAGTTATCTCTGGTATCTCATCAAAGAGATGGTAGCTGACTCATAGAATGGTTGACTTCTTATTTTAAAATTAGGTGAAGGTTCTTTTCTGCCAGAAAAGTCTTCCCTCTTTTGCCTTCTACCAGAAAAGCAAAATTAGCAATTGTGTGATCTACTGTCCACTGCAATCAACAAGAAATAACTCAGAACCTGCAAGAGCCTAATGTTCTATGTAAGCTGAATTCTTGTCCATTCTGATTTTTGCCTCAGAATCTTCTGCCTGTACTTGTTGCTTATGATATCTTGAACCTAGTGATACTATAATATTTCCCAGAGGCAAATAAATCCCAAATCAGTGTCTGTGAAATAAAAACCATCCTCTCACTTTCAACTCCTGTCTGGATTTAGTGCCCCACAGAAAAAAATCTGAGCTCTCCCCCTTATTAATATCCAACATTAAAAAATTCTACATTGCCACTCCAACATCAAGGCAATTTTTGAAATTGACAGAAAAAACTGGTTGATCCTGATTATCAGATCACTTTCAGGCACTAGTTTCACTAATCCTATGAACCGTTTTGGACCACCTTTGTGGAAGGGGCTGTGACACTCCAGTGAAATTTCTTCCTCAAGGAGTTCCCAAAGGGAGTAGACAACAAATATTGGTGCAGGTTCTACTCTGATTTTATGTCCTGAAATAATGGTGAGAATCCTTTATTCCTTAAGAAGAGGCAGAGTAACACCCCACATTTGGTGGACAGCTAAACCTGAATACAATATGTGGTAACAAAAAAAGAAAGAAAAAAAAGAAAAAAAACAACAAAAAGCCTCACTGAACCTTGATCTTTCCAGATGATCCAATTTTCTGCAACCCATACAAAAAATCATGCCAATGACATGAGTTTGCAGACATTGTCCCCAAAAATCTCAAATTGAACTGCACTCAAAAATCCTCTCACGTTGGTTTCAACTCTTGTCAAGGAAATGCCTACTTTTGTAAACCATGATGCGAGAAAATGACAGCAGAGAAGGGGAGAGTCTGGTGCTCAGCATGGTATATGCCGGAATATTGAGATTAACTGTTCTCATCTGACTGAGCAGCCATGCACATATTGACAAATGTGGCTTCTCTATAACATATTCATCTGGTCACAACTCTTGTGATTCATCCGCAGAGTCTTTTGTGGTTCTGTTGGATATTTTCCAACCATGCGGTCTAGTGATGCATGGAGGAGGCTGTTTTATCTTCTGCTCAATGATTTTTTTGAATCTTTGGATAGTAGAACTTAATTGGGTGTCAAGAGCCTTCACCCAGTCTGTGAATTTCTCACCTGCTGGGATCAGTTGGCTGGTAACTGAAGGCAGGTGGGATGCAGATAGAGAAGGTCTGTCTTGGGGGTCAAGGGTGAAGGCTATGTATCTGCAGGTGGAAAGTGGAAATTGGTTTCTCTGCTTCTGGATGATCATGTCAGCTACTTTCCTCTGGCAAATTCTCCTGCCAGGATATTCAGCCCCATTTAAGGTTACAAAAAAATGAAGCTGGCTCTCCATGGCCTAAAACCTCTGAACTTGTAAGCCCTCAAAGAAACTGTCTTCTCCTCCCCTTACATTGTTCTGATCACAGCTTTTCTTCAGCTCAGCAAAACGGTGAGTACTCTGGGCTTTAGTGGTATTGTTACTCATTTTTAACTGGCAGTTTAGGGAAGTTCCATTTAATATAAAGAAAAATAAAAATCACAGAACAATTTCCCAATGCAGAAGTATCTATCGCTTCACACTCTTTTGACTACTATCCCATGATGTTGATACAAATGTCCTAGCAGTATAATTGTATTATTACTGAGAACTGAGCACACTTCCTATAATGCCTTTGCTTTAAACAATCAAAAGAATTTGGGCCCTTGCCAAATATTAGAAAATCCCCTGAACAGATAGACACAGAATAAACAGCTAAGGAGACAGAAAGAATGACAGGAAGGACTGCCTTTTCTGGAAATCAGAACTTTCATAAATATATGTCAATAAATTTTAGTGTCTACAGATAAAATGGCAATATTATAAACTGAAAGATATGTGGGTCATTTACATTTCCTAACTAGGGTTTAGTAATCTGTCTCTTTGGTATTAACATGGCCTATTCCTTGGTAGGCCTGGACAAGTCTGAATCCAAATAAGTGGGAATTCCAGATAACCAAACCACACAAGACAGTGAATATTTGTACAAAATATATCAAGTTGATAGAAGCCCTCTCCCTATTTTGTCCCAGGGGCAAATTGGTCTTAATGCTGGCAATATTACTGCTACTCTTCATCTTCACAAAGGCAGATATGAAATGAATTTATTTTTATAGCCTTCTTGATACCTCTTGTGTATGAAGCTTCAAAATTATTTATAATTAAATTTATTTAATTATTAACAAATGATTAAATATTAGTAATTATATTTATTTCCTATCTTTCCTTTCTGAGTTATTGAGAACCATTCCACAAAATCTCCAAAACTTTCCTCAGGATATCCATTTGACCACATACTAGTGAATATTCAAATATGAAGAGTTGCAGACAGCTATTCATAGGAATCTGTCACAGTGGTATGGAATTTCTCTCCCCTGGGATCAGGGTTTCATGATTCACTGCACTCAGTTAAGGGTAGCTGGGTTTGGGATGTTTAAGACACTCAAGGCAACCTATGTTAATGTCTTGGTCCACAATACAGGGAGGCGTTTAATGTTTTGAGAGGCCATGTTAGCAGGATGTTCTCAGGTCAAGCTTCCTAAGGGCTCTCTGCAAGAGGCAATACTGTGGCCAGTTTCTAGAAAACAGTATTTTGGTTATATTCCTCTAGGTGTCTGTGCCACTTAAGAAAGCTGAATTACATAGGGAACTACTACAAGTCAATATGGAGAAACAAATAGCCTACAGAAAATGGGAAAACTCATTATCTGCTGTCTATAAAAGATGACATACCAAACATTGAGTAAACCAAATCACAATGGAGGAATCCAAAGGAAACAAAATACATGGGTGTGTTTTCCTATTAAATTCTTAGAATAAAAGAAGTAAGAAAATCTGATGTCAATAGTACTGAAAAATGGAATTGTAGAGCTCTGATAATTACAATACATAATTGTCATACCTCTTCTGCAGAGAAGTTTCATAAAATATGCCAAAATTTAAAGTACATGCCTATCTTTATTCAAGAATTTTAATTTAAATGAATCATTCATTTTTACTATGGATATTTTTTTTAATTTTCCCAGAATTGGTCCACTGTATTCATTTTACATGAATATATAAACATATATTTTACTAGTTTCATATTTTTGGGGGGTGGGGGGAGTGTACTTGGACACAATGCCTTTATTTTATTGATTTATTTTGATGTGGTGTTCAGGATCAAACCAAGGCCCTCTCCTATGCCAGGTGAGAACTCTATTACTGAGGTACATCTCCAGTCTCTCTTGTGTTTTATTTCTTAAAAATACTTTCACATATATGTATACATATTCCTGTATAATTATATCTCAGACAGATTTTTTTTTTAAAGTTACCACATTGCCTAGGAGTGAAGCTCAGCCACAGCACATTTGCCTTTCATGTCAGAGGACTTGTGTTCCATTCTCAGCACCCTTTATAAATATATATATATATATATATATATATATATATATATATATATATATATATATATACAATTAAGAAAAAAATATACACAGTGCTTTTAAAAAAGTTAACACAGCTGTAGTTGAACATATTTATGATGTGATACAATTAACATGTTAACTTTTCAAAGAAGAGTATGGTTCTATGGCTTCAAAGAGAATCACATTATTTTACAGCCATCACCATCATTTATTCATCCCCAGGATTTTTTTTATTCATGAATTCAACCAGTCCTCATTCAATACTATCTTGCCACTTGTCCCTGTATCTTATTCCAGTAATTATTGTTCTATTTCCTGTCTGTATGAATTTGATTATTTCAAAGATTTATTTTAACACTACCAAAGTACAAGAGCAATGTGTGCTGGTGTATGTGTGTATATGTGTACACACACATACACCTCAATATACATACAAAACTTGCATTCATAACCAAATTTGCCTTATTACTTTCCACATTCAGGTTTACAAATCCTCCTTTAGTTTGCAAATATTCATTTATTTTGTTTCTGTACTTTGGGGATTTCTACATTTAACCTCTCATAGAATCTGGAGTTTATTTTGATACACATAATGAGATAGGAATTTGATTTCATGTTCTTACCTACATCATTAGGCATCTTCAAAATGGTCTCAATAACTTGACGGGAATAATTTGTCATCTCCAGATAATGGAAATGTGACCCTAGTGACATTAACAAGTGTTTTATTCATGAAAGTCTTTCCTGATCTCTCTTTTTAGTTCTGTCACTCTGTTCCAAGTTCCCACCCTTCAGATATGACAATTCGCTATGTGAAAGTAACTCTTGGTGTTAAATTCATGACTTATTTTATTTTTTCAAGATGATACTTTTCTTTTGGGCATAATGGCATATTCCTCTAATGCCAGTGGCTTGGGGGACTGAGGCAAAAGGATTGCAAACTCAAAGCCAGCCTCAGAAACTGTGTGGCACTAAGCAACTCAGTGAGACCCTGTCTTCAAATAAAATATCAAATAGGGCTGGGAATATGGCTCAGTTGTTGAATACCTCTGAGACTCAATCCCTGCTACCAAATAAAAAAATTTAAGTACACACACACACACACACACACACACACACACACACACACACACACTCACACAAACCTCAAACCTTTATACATTTATGAGTTAGTATTTCAAAATGATTCTTGACCTTTTTTCTTTCATGATTGCTTCTACAAGGAAGATTTTATACAGACTGCAACAAGGAAAGTAGATAGCTGCTCAACACTGGCCTCTCTCTAAATGAACATTCTTTACCTATTATGATGTGATCCTTTATTTTCATAGTTTTATTTACATGGATCCCAAAAAACTTAGAAGAACAATATCTGAGAGCTGCATATACCTGTTTAAATGGATTTCAATGGGATCTTCCTCTCTGGGTGGTTCAACCACGTTATTTATTTTTATTATACTTGGGATGGAACGTTGGGGTGCTTAAACACTGAGCCCCAGCCCAGCCTTTTTTTGTATTTTACTTAGCGTCAGGGCCTCACTAAATTGATTATGACCTTGCCAAGTTGCTGATGCTTTTTTTGAACTTGTCATACTTCTGCCTCAGCCTCCATGTGACAGGAGACCAGGCTCAATAACTTTCTTTTTAACACACTAGACACACCAGTTTGTGTATCCAGGTGCTGCTGTCATCTTTGTCTTCTTTCCAGAATAAACACCTATCTGGTGGAGTGAGCTTTTTCTGAATATACTGGCTTTTCTTAACCTCTTAGGGTATCTTTACTCTCCTCCTGTTCATAACTTTGTTGTTGTTGTTGTTGTTTTTCCTGGCAGAATGAGCCTAGCACACCTGTGGGCTTCTGAAAAACATTACAGGATCCCAGTAGAGAAATGATCTGGTTTTCTGAATGCAGCCATGATCTACTGATTTTCTGTCATGACCCCTAGCTGGAATCTCAAGTTTGGTCATATTGATGGCAGCACAATTTTTATTATTTCTGTGCTGAGGATTCCTCAGGGATATCTAATTGAGGATAAGAAATGAGTGGCCAAGCAATTGACTAATTATACCACAGTGCAGAGAAACTCAAACACCATGATAAAAACTGTGGGACTGCCACAATTCTGGGCTCAGGGGACACTGAGCATACTGACCCATATGGAATTTATATTACAACCTTGGAGAAAAAAATGGCAGGCAATAGAGCCCAAACACAGCAAGGGGGCTGCCATGGCCCTGCAGTAGAAATGAGTAGTTTCCAATAGTCCTTATGGGCTCTCTTAGGGGTTTGGGTTTGATATGGAACAAGGCAGAAAATCACTGGAAATTTTCACATAATAGGGTAACATAGTCTGTCTTCTTTTTTTTCCATAATATTGAAGATTAGTTGATTATGGCCACATGTTTACCAGAGTCCTAATTGCTGATCTAGTTTTTAAAAATTTTCATTGGCTTTAATTAGTTATACATGACAGTAGAATGCATTGATGCATTTGGATAAGTCATATATCAACTGAGTTTGTTTTTAATACGCCCTCCACCACATGACCAGCATGCTGGTTTTATTTAAGAGGTTTGTAGCATAGAAGTTAACTAGTAAGATCAAAATAAACACACAGTCTCAATAACCTTTTTCAATGACCAGGTCCGATATGGCTCTACCCTCTGGCTCTCTCCCAGTGGGGCAGCATGACTTACTCAGGTGAGAGAGAGAGAGAGAACTCAGGAGAGAGAGAGAGAGAGAGAGAGAGAGAGAGAGAGAGAGAGAGAGAGGGGAAACTCACCAGGGAGTGGGCTTTTATTGGGGAACAAGATATTTAGGGGAAAATTCCATCCAATGATGGTCAAGTGGGGCAGCATTCCAAGGTCAGGGTCAGTGATTGGCCTCAGGGTTAATGGACAGTCACACCCCCACAAAGACAGGCTCTTGCACCTGGACAGGGTGGAGATTTGCTCTGACACATTTTGGCCAGAATGCCTCACACCCAATCAGGAAGTTGCCCAATCACATGCGAGAATGGCTTCCCACATATTCTCCCTTTTTTCTCTTAAAAATCAGGCAGTGGTTCACCCTTTCTAGTATCTGCATTCTTGTTCTTAAGACTCACCATCCTATAGTTAGAACACAAAAGAGACTTAAAAGCAAAGAGAACAATCCAATAATGTACCAGGCTGAGTGTTTAAGAATATTTGCAGGGTTAAATCCATTTAACTACTTCAATATTTGGCTAGCCAAAGAAGAAGGAGCCAAAAAATCAGCTCTATTATTTTAAATGTCTTGGATATGGTGATAAAGTTTCTGAAGATCTAAGCAATTATTATTATTTTTCAAAATACCTAACAAATGGTTTTTAACCCTTTCCCAATTCAAGATAGAAGCATTGTATTTGGCAGCTGTAACACACACATATTTATAATATCCGTGGCAGTTAAGCCTTACTTTAAATTTTAAAGCTGAATGTTCATTACCTATAAAAGTCTCTTCTAATTTAGTTTCAATCCTTTCATCAATATTTACTTGATTACACAGAGCCTTTGAAGTATTTTGAGCTAAATTATTAAGAAACTTTGCATGCCGAATATTTTGAGACAATGTCAAAAATGCAGAGACAGTGGACGCAATGAAAGAGACTAACGCCAAAACACCAACAATTATAATTCCAATAGCACATTTAGGTCTTGCTAACTGGGCATGAGTTTGCTGCAAGACTTTTAAACCAGTATCAGAATACCATAACTCTGAAATATTAGCAGGTAAAACAAAAGAGGGCTGATGTTGTTTCAGCACTCCTTTTCCTCCATTATACCTAGTAATACAATTGATTAGGTTACATTTATTACATGTGAGAACATATGTGTCATCTATCTATTTAACTTTTACATTTCCAATAATTAAAACAAGTAGATTGGACAGAGGCCCATAAGCCACAGCAAGATTCCTCCTTACAGTTCTTGCCAACAAATTTTGGTAAAGGCTTGTCTGTAAAATAAAAGAATTTGGATGCAGCAATTAAGGACCAAACATCTTTTTGAATACCAACCCTCACTGTAAGTCAAAATATTACTAAAAAATCCTACAAGTATCATAGCATAATTTTTTTGTAATTGCGTCGTCAATTTTTGGAGATCAGTCTAAAATATATCCACTATCTTTACACACCTTATATTGTACAGGAAAAGTATTTACACAATCCATCCATCTAGGAAAGGTGCCAATCTCAATTGTAGAACTATTTAGACAGTGGGGTATCCATGGAGGTTTTGCAGAAATGACTGGCTTGTTATGAGAAAGTCCCATCTTAATTACTAATCTAGTATAAAGTTTTAAGTTTCCATAAATAGAATAATTAGTCAGTCTAGGTCTCCAATAACTGTCTTTTCCTCGAGTGATACTTTCAGACAGCTAGCATGTTTATCCTTGGACCAACACAAAGCTAATTGGGCACTGTAGCCAGAATAATGAAATCTAGTCACATGATTGGGAGTAATATGAGTATCTGTAAATCTTCCTGTCATGAATGAGTCATTAGTAAATACTGGAAGAGATTCTCCAGTCCACACATGTGGGTGTACCAGGGATGAATCTGGGAAATATGTTCAGTAAGTGTCTATCTAGTTCCCCTTTACCTGACAGCCCAGCAGTGCAATTACTGTGCCTACCATCAAGAGTGGTGTCCTGTTATTTCCTAGGAATCGAATTATTCAGGAAGCCTGTGTTGTTAGCTTCTTCAAGTCTTCCCATGGATTCAGTTTTTTGGCTAGGTCAATCTGGCTTCTCTTTGTCTTTTTCGGATATCTCTTCCTTTTGGATGGGGGCTTCTCCTGGTCGATCTTCAGAAGCTTGAATCTTGGTTCTATCCCTTCAATATTTGATTGCGCATTCAGGCACCTAGATAGGATGAAAAGCACCTTATGGAAAAATACAAGCATGACCTCTGCCCCACATAATCACTGGGTCTGGCCCTTTCCATTGACCAGTCTATAAATCTTTCCACAAAACTCTGCCTAAAAGGTCTGCTACTGAGGGAGACATTTCCCTCTCACTGGCAGTGTGACATTTTCCATCACAGTTTAAAAAATTAAATTGAACAAGGCATGATTGAGGTTATTTTGGGGATTCATAAACCTATTCTCCCTTTCAATTTTTGTAATTGAAGCTTAATATATAAATGAGCTCGTTCCACAATGGCTTGACCTTGGGGTTTATAAGGAATTCCTGTTTTATGATTAATTTGAAACTCTTGGCAAAATTGTTGAAAAAAGTGCTTACATAAGCTGGTGCATTATGTGTTTTAATCTGCATAGGGCATCCTAACAAACAAAAAGAGCTGCTATGAATGAGAGATTACATGTTGAGTATTTTCCTTAGTACGTGGTGTGGCAAAAATAAATCTGAAATTTGTGTCAACTATAACGTGTACATAACATTGCTTACCAAATTGAAGAATATGAGTTACATCCATTTGTCATATTTGATTTGGTTTTAATCCATGTGGACTTTTCCTTGATGGTGAAGATGGAGTGTGAATGACACACTTAGGACATTGGCTTACAATTTGACAAGCTTGTTCTCTGGTAATATTAAATTTTTTACATGAGCTAGAAGCATTTTGATGATGCAAGGAAGGGGAAGCTTGTGCTCAATCATATGAAAACATTTGTTGACAAAAAGCTACTAATTTATCAATTTTGTCATTACCCGAAACTAAAGGTCCTGGAAGATTAGTATGACCCTATATTTGTTCTATGAAACATGGGTATTTTCTCATTAGCACTGCCTTCTGTAAATTATGAAATAATTTAAATAACTTTTGTGATGAAGTTTACCCAATAATTGAAGTTTCAATATTTTTGGTAACTCTGATTGCATATACACTGTCAGGATATATATTAATAGGCTTATTTGCAAATAATTTAAGGCACAAATCAAACCTTGAAGCTCTGCTCTTTAGGCAGAAGTAAATGAAGTTTGCATTACCTCTTTGTGAACATTACTATAAAAACCTGCTTTACCTGAGCTTTAATCATCCATGAACATTTATAAAGCTTCATCTATAGGACGTGCACGTACAATCTTTTGAAACATAAGTAATGTTAATGATGCAAATTGGATAATCTTATCATGAGGGTAATGACTATCTATGTGGCCAGGAAAATCAGCAAAAGCTATCTTCCATAAGCTAGAAGTTTTGTTGAACAGAAAAATGGTATAATTATGATATCAGGCTCAGATCCAATTAATTGTAAAATCCTAGTTCTACCTTTAATTACTAATTGAGCAATAGAGTTATGAAAAGGAATCAATGTTTTTTGAGGGGAGTAGGATAAATAAATCCACTCAATAACTCTTAAACTTTGCCATATGGCTCCTGATGGGGTATGCTCAGTTGGAAATATTAATAAATACACTATTTCTTTAGGATCAAGTATAGTAAGTTTTTCATTTTTAATTGCATCTTTAAACCCTTTTTAAGGTTGTTCTAGCTTCTAAGGTGAGCTGACATGTAGAGGTTGGAGAAGGATTTTCTTGTAATGTCTGAAATAAAGGACATAACTCAGAAGTAGTTAGTTTTAAGGATGGCCGCAGCCAATTAATTTCTCCTAATACCTTTTGAAAATTATTAAGGGTTTGTATGGAAACTGTCTGTTTCACTCTGGTAAAATAAAACTGGCATTCTCCATGGTCGGTGAGATGATGTCAATTTGCGTGACCATCATCTACTTTCTCATTCTCACCCCAGGGGAGGGCCGACCAGAAGTTTGTGTTACAGGAGCAGAGTGAGAAGGCCTAGTGAGGCCAGGATAGTGCCAATAGAAGGTTCAAACACCATGCTGGAGGTGGGATGGAACCATACCTACGATGGGCTGAAGCTCTGTCCATGAGCTAGGCACCAATGAAGGCCAAGTTTCTACCCACCAGTGCCGATACTCCATAGATCCTTAGGCTAGGCCAAGGACTGCCTCTGTTTATTAGCAAAAATACTTGGGAGCTCAGGATTGACCCAGATCTCCCATGACGACATGAGGCTGCAGCCCAGGCAGAGGGTAGTCACAGGTGCATCTTGCCTCAGGCTGACCTCTGCAAGAGCTCAGACTCAGCTCAGGGATGTCTCATTCCAGTGTCAGATGCCTACCAGAACTCAGTCTGCTTCAGGCACTAACTCCGCCTACTGCAAGACACCTGCCAGAGTTCAGCCCCAGCCCAGATCACCTAGCTGATTGGCATGGCAGCCTGGCCCAAGGTAGGTCTGGCTCAGTCCTGCCACAGGCTGACTCCCACCAGTACTCAGGCCAGACCAAGGACCCACTCTGCCCCAGGCAAATACCTTCTGGAGCTCAGTCTGAAGACTGATCAGCCAAGTCCAGCTGCAGGAGAGCTTGGACATGGGTAAGCAAAGTTCCATTTAGCCACAGGTGGACACCTACAGAGGTCAGGCGCAGGCCATATTCTCCCAGCTGATTTGCAGGTGAGCCTGGGCAGATAGTAGACACAGAGCCATCCTTCCCCAGGATGACTCCTGCAGCTGGGGACCAGAGAGATGTATGTGCTCAAGCCAAGTCAAGCCATTCAATTCCTCTTTGACTCCCCCCCATACTGAAATTGTGCCTACAGCAGGTATGCCTTGATTGTTCCATCTGCAAAAAGGTCACATAGACTCCACAGTGTTATGCTATCAGTAGTTATGAAGGTGAGAAAAAGGAACACATAAATATGGATGTCACATAATGCACGTATGGGAAATGCTAATGGTATATTTCCTTTTTATTTTTGCTTAAAGACAAAATACATAAGAACATTTGTGGCATTCAGAATGCTTCCTAATTGGTGGCACTGACTTGGCACATTTGGAATAGGTGCAACTTGTAAGTAATCAAGATGACCAGGTCCTTTTCCAGGTCTGACAGCTGGATGCTAACTTCGAAGCACACAGCAAGTGCCTTCATGCCCCACGCTTAGCTGCCTCATGGCGGAGCCCAGAGAACAAATTTCTAAATTTCAGTGGTCCAGAAGATTTTTTTTTCTTTTCCCAGGAGGGAATCATGAGTGACTTTTTCTAATGCAGCCACTAGATGGTGTGCAAAAATCAGCTTGTGGCGACAGGTGTGACTTTCTCATGTTTCCCCAAAGGGATCCAGAACATGTGAGGCAAACTGGCTTTGCCTAGTCTCCCCTGAGAGTGAGCATGGAGGCTCCCTTCTGTCACCCACAAGTTCCAGCCAGCACCCACAAGTTCCACCAGCAGGTTGGAAAGGCACCAACTCCCTTCACACCACTGCAGGCCCCATGGCTAGATGGATGCCTATTGAGAGCCACAGCCAAAGGGGCCCCAGCAAACTTCCAGCTGCGAGCAAACTTCCAGCTTCCAGCTGATGATTGGCTCAAAGTGGCCCCAGCAAACATCTAGCTGCAAACTGATTGGCTCCTCTGCTATGATGCTCATTGGACTGTATCCCCACCTGTCAGACCATGGAGCTGCTAATTGGGGGACCTTTTTTGGCTCTGCCCTTGTGACCCAGCCAATCAGCCTCAAGAGCAAGAAAAGTGGGGGAGGTTGAGAGGCTTGTGGGAAGGCGGTGGTGGGCTCTGAGGGAATTCCTAAAGAGCTATGTGGTGCAGTGTGTGTGTGTTCTAAAAATAAAGTATGTTTCTTTTGACAAGTGGCTCCTTAATTGTGCTCAGCCAGACTGTGGCATTTGGTGGCCCATATGGGAAATGACTGAGGGTAAATGATAAAGTAAACTGCTCGCCCCTCAGGGCCGGGCAAGAGGATGCATAGCCACTTTAAGATTCTTCTTTTGTTTTGCTTCACTTTTGGTTTAAGTTGCCTGGCCCAGGAGATGTGTAAGATGGAAGGAAAACCAATGTCATATGAGGAACAGATAGGGAGAAAAGACAGATGGATATTTCAGGAGAATAGAAAGGCTATAATGATTTTTTATTGTTCCAATTTTGTTTCACTCTGTTTTAGTTTTCTTTGGTGTTATCATGTTGGGTTGTATTATAGTTGTAAGTAGAAATCTTCAAGTAAAAGAGAAGGTCTCTCAAGGTAGTCAGACAGAGGAAAAAAAATTCAAGTAAAAAAGGTCTCTTGAACTAGTCAGACAGAGGAAGAAAGTTTAGAGCAGAAAAAGCCATAAGAGAAAAAGTTACAACAGTAGACTGCTACTAACACCTGTCTATCACCAGAGGGCATAAGTGTAGAACCAACAACACCACCTGTACAGACGACTGCTACTAACACCTTTCTATCATCAGAGGACGTAAGTGTCCAACCAACAGCACTGCCTCCATATGTTGGGAGGACCCAACCCCTGCAGTTGATAGATGGGGATCCTGAGACAAGACTCCAATATTAACATACCCTGTATTTGAGCAGAAAATAGGGCAGTGAATTCACCATACTTTAAATTTTAAAACAGTGAATCAGCTAAAAGAGGCTGTAACAACCTATGGTCCTCAAGCACACTTCACTGTAAGCATGGTCAAATCGATTACCAACTTGAACATGACAACAGCAGATTGGGCTTGTTTGTGTGAAGCTGTGCTAAAGGAGGACAATACCTGTTATGGAAGATTGCCAATGAGGAATTTTGCAAGGAGAGGGCTAGGTGAAATGCAGCAGCTGGTTATCCTCAAAGAAATCTAGATATGTTGTTAGGAAAGGGAATTTATGAGGATCAGCAGCAACAAATTACATATGATTCTGGCATATACTTACAAATTGCTGTTGAACCGGTTAAGGCATAGAAGATTTTATCAGGACATGAAGGGTTACAAAGTCAGTTATCTAAGGGAATACGAGAAGCTAATGAAACGTAGACTGAATTTGTAGATAGGCTTATTCAAACAGCTACCAGAGTTTTGGGGAATAAAGAACAAGCAATGCCATTAATAAAACAACTGACTTATGAGCAAGTGAATCAGTGGTGCAGAGAAGTCATTAGACCATAGAAACATAAAGATTTGAACACATATATTAAATTATGGACAAGGGAAAGTATTGGCAGCTAGAGTACAACAGCTTTTAGATGCCAGACCAAAAACATGCTACAGTTGTGAACAAACAGGACATTTTAAAAGGAATTGCCCCATAGGAGGAGGGTTTAACAAAACCAGGTATAAAAAAGTAGAATACCGGGTATTTGCCCATGAAGCTATAGAGGGAGAAATTGGGCTAATGAATGCCATCCTCAAACAATCATAGAGGGTACTCCTTTATCAAAAAACGAAAAAGGACCAGGTGTATATTGATGATATCCTATAGAAAGGTATAGGGCTTCATTGCCAAAAAATGGACAGAAGGTCCTAATGCTTCAGGGGCAAAAACCATAAATATACGGGGCACTGTGGGAACCCAGAAACCCAATCAGGGTAGTGCCCAGGACATATTATCTATTAAATCCCTCACGAGACAAACCAGAGGAAGTACAGAATTGGACATCTGCACCTCCACCAGAACAGTACTAACTCCAGAGATGGGAGTTCAAAGCATTCCCACTGGGGTAAAAGGACCTCTTCCCAAAGGAACAGTATGTTTATTATACGGATGCGGTTCTTCTACTCAAAAAAAAAAAAAAAAAAAAAAAAAACTTATGATAAATCCTTGGAAAACTTATCCCAACTATGAAGGTGACATAAAAATTATAGGCAGTTCTCTAAAGGGTATATCAGAAATTTCACAAGAAAATAGAATAGTACAGTTACTAATTATACCCAGCCAACATGATACATTTTCCAGTTGTACTGTAGAAAGAGGTTCCAGGGATTAGGCTCCACAGGTGCAGATTGGGATATGGTTTATTTAAATTTAGATTCTCGCACCATGCTGAACTTAAATATTCAAAGACATGCATTTAATGAGCTAGTGGATCCAGGTGCAGACCTTAGCATCATCTTTTATCAAGAATGGCCAAAACATTGGCCATTACAACAAGCCACTCAAACGCTTCGAGGCCTACGAGTGGCGACTAATCCCCATAGAAGTGCAATGGTATTAGATTGGAAGGATCCTGAAAGATTTGAAGGAACTATACAGACATATGTATTGGATCATCTTTCTATAAATTTATGGGAACAAGTTGTCCTGGATAAATTAGGATTGAAATTAACAAATAACATCAATCCAAATGCACCCACTATTAGGGCTAGGGAAGATTTTAGGAAAGGAAAAAGTTTAGGAGAAATAAAACAAGGTATAGGAGCACCAATTCAAATAGATAAAGAAATAAATAGACATGGATTGGGTTTTCAGAAGGGGTCACTGAGATAATAGAAATTACTTGGAAATCAGAAAGACCAGTATGGGTTCCTCAGTTGCCCCTGACTAAAAAAAAAGATACAAGCAGCCCACGACATGGTCAAACAACAATTAGTGGAAAGACATATACAACCTTCTGTATCTCCCCATAATACTTCCATTTTTGTAATTAAAAAAAAATCTGGTAAATGGAGATTATTGCAAGATTTAAGAGCCATTAATAGTGAGATGTTTATTATGGTACCTGTTCAATCAGGGATTCCTCAATTGTCTGCTTTGCCAAAACCCTGGTATGTTTTAGTTATAGATATTAAAGATTGTTTTTCTTTCAATTCATCCTGAGGATAGTCGAAGTTTTGCTTTCAATATGCCTGTACTGAATCATAAAGGTCCTGACAGAGATATGAATGGAAAGTACTCCCTCAAAGTATGGCTAACAGCTCAATTATGTGTCAAATCTATGTTAACAAAGTAATCCAGCCACTTAGAAATCAAAATCCTGAACTACAAATATTTCACTATATAGATGATGTATTATTAGCACAGAAAGATAAAACACATTGCTAGAATGTTATGCCACACTTACAAACTTATAAAAATTATAATCTAGAGATAGAAATAGATAAAATACAATTAATATTTTCCAATTAAATATTTAGCAGGTCTATTATCCTTAAACATGGTCCATCTACCAAAAATTCAAATACTAGTAGATCAACTCAAATCACTTAACGACTATCAAAAGTAGTTAGGCGACATAAAGTGGATAAGACCTTAACTATATTTATCAACAGAAGAGTTGGGACCTTTATTTGATATCCTAAAATGTCCATCAGATCCAAATTCACCCAGAATGTTAATGCCTGAAGCAAGAAAGACATTAAAAATCATTGAAACATATATGGAAAATATGCATTTGGATATAATTGATATAAGTTTACCTTTAATATTTATTGTACTACCAACAAAAAATATTCCTGCAGGAGTATATTGGCATGAATGTCCATTATTATGGATACATTTATCTTATTCTATTAATGCTATTCTTACAAGGTATCCTGAGGCTGTAGTACAATTAATACTGAAAGAAATAAAATAAATTTCTCCCAATAAAATTAATACTCTATATGCTATGGATCAAATTGATGAGTTAGCTAATGAGTTAAATACTCGAGAAATAATCCTATGCAAATCTAATGTTTCATTTGATAACCACTTACCATCTAATCCTCTTTTTGTCTTTTTAGTCATTGCATCCTGTAATATTTCCAAAAATCACAGGAAAAACACCTATGCTCCAAATATATTCACTGATTGGTCAAATAATGGTAGAGCAGCAATATTTACATGTTAGCAAACATTTATATTTTTAGTACCCAAATAATCAGATCAAATGTTAGATCTTAATGCAGTATTACAAGCTTTTGTGATGTTTAAAGATTCTGTATTTAATTTATTTTTTGATAATCAGTATATATTTAGTGCTATAGTATTTCTTGAAGATGCTGGTAGGATTTCCCCTTCCTCTACAGTTTTCTCTTTGCTTTCCACTATAAAATGTCTAATCTACAATAGAAAAGATCTATTCTTTATAGGACATATCAGAGCACATACAGAATTGCCTGGAGCCCTTAGTTTGGGCAATGATTTAGCAGATAAAACTACACACATGACATACATATTTATCTCTACACGAGAAGAAGCTACAAATTTTTATAAAAAGTTTCATGTCAATGCTAATACTTTACAAAAGCATTTTAAAATAATTAAGGAACAAGCTAGACAAATAATTCTGTCTAAAAATAATTTCAAAATTGTGTCATATTTTCACCACAAGTTAATTTTGGAGTCAATCTTAGAGGACTGATACCTAACCATATTTGGCAGACAGACATCACACGCTTGCCAGAATTAAGAAAATTGAAATATTTGCATGTTACAGTTGATATTTCTTCCAGATTTTTGATGGGCTCCCTTCATGCTGGAGAAAGAACTAAAGATATTATAGGTCATTGCTTACAAAGTTTGCCACTGTGGGCGTTCCAAAACAGTTAAAAACAGATAATGCCCTTGGTTATACTTCTACCTCTTTTAAACAATTTCGCTCATCATTTGGCATTACTGATATAACAGGAATCCCATACAATCCACAGGGACAAAGCATAGTGGAAAAGCTCATCAAACAATTAAAATGTACTTATTAAAGCAAAAAGAGGGTATTAGGAAAGGGTCTATATTCCACAAAGATAAACTTAAAATAACCTTTTTACTCTAAAATTTTAAATTTGGATTCACCTGGACTTAGTGTTGTGGAAAGGCATATGTGTACAAAAAATGTACATAAGCCCAAGGTACTTTGGAAGGATATTCTAACAGGACAATGGAAAGTTCCTTACCCAGTAATTGTCTGGAGTCGGAGATCTGTGTATTTCTACAGGGAGAAGAGAAGCCCATTTGGATTCCAGAGAGATTAACTAAGGTCCTGATCCAGTAATTGTCTGGAGTCAGGGGTCTGTTTGTATGTTTCCACAGTGAGAACAGTAGCCAATTTCGATTCCAGAGAGATTAAGTAAATCGATTTCTACAGACAAAAAATAAGATGATTTGGCTCAAATTCATAACAGCTAATATCTAGTACTCCAGTTTCGCTACCCTTACATCTGTGACAGAACCAGGATGCGTTTTTTCATTATCTATTTTATTATTGCCCTTTTCCACATCATGAAGTTCTATTTTGTTATTTGAGCTCATACATACCTAGGTAAATGTTTTGCTGATCAGTTCTATTTTTTGACTACAGAGTTTTTAAACGTTGCAATGGAGATTTCACCTGTATAAACCTATAAGGCCTTTACTATTATATTATGTGTTGTATGCATTATTTTTTTTTAATTTTTTTATTTTTTATTGGTTGTTCACAACATTACAAAGCTCTTGATATATCATATTTCATACATTAGATTGAAGTGGGTTATGAACTCCCAATTTTACCCCAAATGCAGTTTGCAGAATCACGTCGGTTACACATCCACAATTTTACATAATGCCCAATTAGTAATTGTTGTATTCTGCTACCTTTCCTATCCCCTACTATCCCCCCTCCCCTCCCCTCCCATCTTCTCTCTCTACCCCATCTACTGTAATTCATTTCTCTCCTTGTTTATTTTCCCATTCCCCTCACAACCTCTTATATGTAATTTTGTATAGCAATGAGGGTCTCCCTTCATTTCCATGCAATTTCCCTATATTATGCGTACACACTTGTGTTTTATTTTGTACATTTGTATTTATGTATGTCCGTATATCATATATGATGAGCCCTCATGAAAAAATGGATTCAAATATTATTTTTTATTTATGTGATTTAAATGGTTTAATTCAATTGGATAAAGAGCTGCTGAGGATTGTTTTAATATATGAACAGTAAAGGAGGTTAGCAGATCTGTTTGTTTACTTTGACCTTTCCTTTTCAGTATATTTAATAATTCTGTTCAAGATAATGTAAATTGTTAAGAAAATTGTTTTCTTTTAGTGCTTTCTGGAATGTTACATAATTTTTTCTTTAGCCATTATTGCCAGAATTCCTGTCTTCATCCCAGTGCCAGTGAAGACAAAGATAAATTCAATCTACAGATTCTGTAAACGCTATCACTCAACTGCTTGTAGAACTTGTCTGGACTATGTATCACTTGTATGCATTGTGAACTCACTTGTATGCATTGTGAACCATCTGTTGGTGCAGCGACTTGTGGTAGTTTTGGGGTACTTTTGCTGATGGTGTCATCGGTGGTACAATTTTTCCAAAAGGAGCCATGAATTGGCTTGGTGTATCTTTCTCCCTTCTGCTTGTGATGGTGTTCAGCTAAAATTTGGGGGCCAACAGAGGTGAGGCAAAGAAACTCACCACCTGCTTGTACAAACACCTATTCACAGCTGTGGCTGTATGCTGGACTGATAGTCTTTGACTGTAAGATCCAATTGCAATGGTACCAAATGAAGATAGAAGGCTGATGGCTTGAGGTCAGCTAATACAATGAATGGTAAGAACCATATGTACTATTGGACAATCTATGGCAGGCACGATCCCTAAGCCACATGCTTGTTGTGTAAAGAGAGAGGGGGAGATGTTGAGGGGCACAGCCTAAGAGGCCCCAGCAAATTTCAGCTGCCAAGACACTTCCAGCTGCCAGCTGATGATTGGCTCACAGTTGACCCAGCAAAGTTCTAGCTGCCAACTGATTGGCTCCTCTGCAGTGATGCTCACTGAGCTATTTCCCCACCCATTCAGACCACAGAGCTGCTCATTGGGGGACTTTTTTATGGCTCCACCCATGCGACCCCACCAACCGGCCTCAAGAACAGTAGAAGTGGGCAATGTGGAGAGGCTTGTGGGAAGCCGGTGGTGGAAGTTGTGCTCTGAGAGAATTCCTGAAGAGCTCGTGTTCTGTGGCATGTATGTTCTAAAAATAAAGTTCATTTCTGCATGACAAGTGGCTTGTGAATTGTGCCCAGCAGGACTGTGGCATTTTCTTACATTTTGATTATTGGACCTGACACCTGCCCTCAGTCTGACATTGCAGAAAGGCCCAGTTCTGACTATGCATCAGGCCCCTTGGGACATATAGACTTAGCCCATGTACTCAAGGAACTTCCATGTCCTTAAATGGAAAGTTGGTATAAGGTACCCCTCTGTTAATTGGTGCAGGTAACTGTGATATTAGAAACTGGAGTGCTGAAAACTAGTATGCACTAAGCCTTCTGCTCATCAACTGATCATTAGAGGATAGCAATATGCAACCTGTGATGTTGCGAAGGAGAGTGTACCTGAGGTTTTTTTATCCTTCACTCACATTCATTGCTTGTTAGTGTTTCTTGTGTGGCTCCACTTCCTCTTTTCTTTGGTGCAGGCCCTCTTATCAAGTCTATCTTTGAGTCTAATTATTGTCTCTCTTTCTTTATTGACAAAAGGTTGTTCTGATATTTCCGTTAGCATCTGTGCTATCTGCAGGTGCCCTCACATGGATCAGCTCATGTCTCTTGTTGCCTACATATTTCGTTGAGGTGGAAGTCATGGACCCATGAGATCCCAACTACAGCTTATTTTCTGTAGATTGTCCACCTCCTCTAGTGCTTAAACTTCCAGAAATTCCAAGTAGTAGTCCCCTAGAACTTAAGTGTGGAAGCAATGCAAGCATTCATTAATGGAGGAATTGATAAACATGTCCATCTACACAATAAAATATAATTCACCCCACATTATGTTAAGTATACTCACACAATCCCCCCCCCAAAAAAAACCATTTAGTATGTAATTCTGTACAAGATGTATCTAAAGTCATCAAATCCACAGAAACAGAAAGCAGGGAACTGGGGGGGATTGGGAAGGCATTATTTCATGGGTACAGAGTTTCTGTCATAAAGATAAAGTCTAGCAACAGATGGTGGTGATTGTGAATGTACTGAGCACTTCTAAATCTTATAAGCACTTAAAAATATTTAATGTGGGCTTGGATTATGGCTTAGTAATACAGCCAATGTTGATAGCAGTTCAACTCACAATAGCTAAACTGTGGAAGTAACCGTGATGCCCTTAAATAAATGAATGGATAATGAAATTGTGGTATATATATATATATATATATATATATATATATTCAATGAAATATGACTAAGCATTAAAAAAGAATAAAATTATGGCATTTATAGGTAAATGTATGAAGCCAGGGAATATGATGCTAAGCAAAGTAAACCAATTCAAAAATAAATAAATAAATGAATTAATTGTAAAAAAGATTGTTTATGTTAACATTAAAAGGTTTATATTATCTTCAAATGAAGACATAAATAAACTTAGTGTTGTTTAAATTTCTCAGTTTTAGTTTTTATTGGGGCAAACATGAAAGAGAACACCCAAATAAACAGAGCTCTTTGGGGCTCTCAGTATTTGGAAAAGGCTGTGGTGAACTTTGTATCAGGTACCTGTTCAAGGTGGCACTCAGGAGGGAAAGCCACCTGTCTGAGGCCTGGCCAACCACATATTGGGGACTCACATAGGCAAGGGCTTTTCCTCCATCTGGGGGCTGAGATGCTGCTGCTTCACAACCATGAGGCTTAATAAATGCTCAGTACAGAGAAACATGCTTAACATCTAGGATTCTCTGCAGCCCCTCTCATGGCCACACCATCTAGTGTGTGGCCCACAGGCTTGGTCTGATTATGTCTTTGGCTTCTTCCAATTCATTTACTTAGATACTCACTTCCATTGTATGTGACACCAGAGTTGGTGTGCAACAGTTTGCACAGGCTTAAAAATCATCCTTCAGCCTGGAGACTGGAGAAGTCCTGGACTAGCTGTCCTGTCACTACAAAAAAACTGGGTGTTCCCTGCAGCAAGACATTAGGAAGAAAAACTCCATATTGCTCACTAACAGTACTCAAGAGGGCTTTTTACACACACACACACACACACACACACACACGCACACACACACTGCTGTGATGTATATCAACACAAGCCTTCTGAAGACGGAAATTGGCAGTGATAGAAATTCCTGCCTGTCCTCTTGGCATCTCTTACCATGTTTCCCTTACTTTTTGACTAATACTCTCTCCATAAATCTTAGAAATTGACTATATTTATTAAATTTATCTTGGCTAAACTCTGGAAATAAGAAAATTTTTTCCTAAAACTGATCAAGTGCTTGGGAAGAAGCTCAGTGGTGAGTCTGCACATCTCATGAAAAAAAAAAAGACCTTGGATGTGGACCCAGCACCAATAAATAAATAGTTTAAACATTTACTAAAAATTTAATTTTAAGCAACCTCCCATTATGGTAATATCAAAGGAGAAAAGAAAATACTGGATTCTCCATCTGGCCTGAGGACATGACCTAGGGCAGTCAAAGCCAACCTCACAGGTACTACAGACCCAGAAAGTGAAAAAGAGTTCATCTTCCACTTTCATCTCCCTTCAACTCAGGAAGGTCTAGTTCTGATTTCCATGAGCTTCCTTAAGAATCAGAAGTAATGAGACAAGGCCCATGAACAAAGAGCTTGTAGATGTCCTAATTTTAGTTCCTGTTTACTGCTTACTAATTGTGTGCTCATTGCCAAATCTCAGGACACCTTCAGGATTTTATTTTTTATCCTATACCATGCAGATTACCTTAACCCAAGGTTATTATGGGAATTACAGAGTATAGTAAATGCAAAATTCTGCCACGGGGAAAGCACATAGTTGTTTCTAGAACCATCCCCTAGAGCTGCTGAACTATCACTGACAGCAGCTCCCTGAGGTGAGTGTGTGAGGGACTGAGTCAAAAGACAATGCCTGAATGAACCTGGGTTGAGCCATCCCTGAAATGTGTGACTTTCAACACTCACAAATCCTCTCTCGGTGATAGTTTCTATTCTAGTACATATGATTCTGCTCATGTAAAATCTACCTGTGATACTCAGAACAGATCAGAAGTCCCAGAACATGAAAAAGCTCTTTGTATCAGATTATATTTCTGCACTAATCCACACTCACTGCATGGAGAGCCTAGGTTCTGCCTCTTGATTTATTCCAGTGTGTAGCCAGCAAGCCTGTCATCGCTTCTGGACTCTGAAATCACCCCACAACGACCTGAACTGCTCTGGCCTTCCGAACTTCAGTCATCACTTGGCAGTCAGAACTGCATGAAGATGTGGTTTTGAATGTATGGCTATTGAGCAGTGATGGATCATGAGCAGTGATGATTCCTGCCTGTCCTCTTGGCACCTCTTACCAAGTGTCCCTGGAAGGTCTTCAGAAGTATTTTTGAGCTTCCCCACACCCTTAATACCCCTAACCAGCAATTTTTCTGCTGTATAATGTTCCACGAAATGCTTTCTTTTTTAATAGCCCAGAATTACAGGCTTCTGGGTCCATCTCTAGCTACAAATGACAGCTGATTTAAAGAAATTTCTTACTGCATCCATCACAACTCCACTGTCAAGATAGTTTAGAAGAAAATATGCAAGTGATCCCTATCATTGCAGCCTCTCAGAACAAGGGTGTCCCTTTGCAGGATTCAGAGTGGCTCCACCCGCTCCCACATAACTAGCCTTTCAAGCCTCCTGTATTACCTGGACCTTGACCAATGGGCTGTGAGAGAAAAAGTTTATGACACCTGAGGGCAAAGTGAGTGGCTGGCATCTATATAGTCTTCAGATTTCATGGAGGAGTAACTACTACCTCAGGGAGGGAGATCCTGGGCACAAGGGAGAAACACCTATCTGGCAACAACTGTTAAGACTCAACCCCATAAGTAACAGCCCAAAAGTGATCTACTGGGTAGCCCCAAAGGCACTGCCTGCTGTATGGTCAAGGTCAAGACAGATTGCTAAGAAAACTCAGTCACTTGCCTGGAAAATCTTCCGAATTCCAGATACTGCAGTTGAAGCCCTCAGTGAACTGGAGGGCATAGAGGTGGGATGGAAGTAAAATCCTTCAAAATTAGAGCCTTGAGGTGCCCCAGAAAACAACTTCAACCCAGGGATTTGGAGTTAGATCAGAGCCTGGGATCAGCGCTCAATGCAGTAGCTTCAGAAGCCATTTAAACTCTGCTTCTCAGATACTAGAAGTGCTGCCAGGGAGTTGTTTATAAGAGCTTAAGAGGAAGGGGTTCCCTCAAGAGATACAGATGTCATGTTCAGCCCCCTTTTAGACTTTTCTCACCACCAGAAAATGGTCTGAAAGGGGTGACATTATAAGCAGGAATTTAGCAACATTTCTGATTGCAGTAGAGAGCTGCTCACAGCTAACATCATTTGAAGTTCACTCCTAAAATCACTTGAAGTTGTTTCTTTGTTTCAGAAACTGATCTTTAGAAGAGACCTGGGAGAACCAATTTAAGATAGTCAAAATATAGAGCTTCTCTTCTAAGGGACCTAAGGCAAACTTTACCCGCTCTAACTCATTGTAATTCTAAATTATCTTCCCTAAGTACAGTGTGTCTGCCAATTGTTTGGTATGGTACTGAGAATAAAAGCCAGGGGTGCTTTACCACTGAGTTACATTTTGTGGTAAAGATTTCTCAGAAGAAAGGAAAGAGTACATGATGCCATCTTTATCATTTGGAGCCCTAAGAAAATCAGTTTTGAACAGTCCTGCTACTTTGTAGTATAGAAATAGGATGCTCAAAGAAATGTTTATTACTGTATATGAAGACAAACTTACTGTGTAAACAGAAACTCTCCAGACTATATAATGCATCACACCCTACACTAAATTCTCAGTCTTTAGATTAAAATCTACTAAGGCTGTCTGCACACAAATAAACACTGCTTCCTATTGTATACCCTGGTGTCCCCTGTCTGTGTGAGAATTCCATACAACATTTTATTTTTTTTTATTCTTTGAGGCAAGATTTCACTTATCTATCCTTCACATTGCTATATATTTATAATGAACAGCTTGCTTTGAAGTTTTACATTCTATGAGAAGTGAAAAGAAGATCTCAAAAAGATTTTGAAGACTCTTAAATAGTATTCTATAAAAACTGACACGAGGGCTGGTGATGTGGCTCAAGAGGTAGTGCACTTGCCTGGCATGCGTGCGGCCCGTGTTCAATCCTCAGCACCACGTACAAACAAAGAAGTTGTTTCCGCCGAAAACTAAAAAAATTAAAAAAAAAAAAAACAACTAACATGAAAACCAACTCAAGTTTTAAGCTTCTTCTTTAAAAATATTACATAAGCTGTATTACTTAAAAATCAAGTATCCAAACTGATTTGTGCCCATTTTGCAACTCTTCAAAAATTACTCTTAAAATAGTCTAATATGAGATTTTTTTTATATGGCAAGAATTTGCATGGGTTGTATAGAAAGTCTCAACAGAGCTGGATATGTAGCTAAGGGATAGAGAGGTTGCATAGCATGTACTAGGCCTTGAAGTTTAACCGCCAATACTGCAAGAAAAGGAAAGGGAGAAGAAAGAAAGGAAGAAAAAAAGGAAGAAAAAAAGGAAGGAAAGAAAGAAGGAAGGAATGAAGGAAGGAAGGAAGGAAGGAAGGAAAGAAGGAAGGAAGGAAGAAATTAAGGAAGGAAGAAAGGAAGGAAGGAAGGAAGGAAGGAAGGAAGAAAGAAAAAAGAGGGGACAGAAGGGGATGGGAATAAATGAGTCATTAAAACAAAATGACAAGTGGTACAAATATAAATATATTATATATTAGCTCTTTAAAAATTTTACAGAGCTTTAGAATTATAGTGACATCAAACTGGATGACATTATGACTGTATAGAGTTCTGCCTTGGCCTGGCCTAAACAAAACTAATGGATGGGTAACCTGGAGATGACTCCTCTCTGGCTTGATTGGGAAATGCTTAAATATGTGCTGTGTCAGGATGCACAGCATAGTGAAGGGGCCACGACTTCTCTGAAAGGCAGTTTGAGTGTGCTAGGCCCCTTGGAGCTCATGACCAGGGCTCGCCATACCCATCTTATAGCCCTTCCCTCACCTGGTGCTTCACAATGGTGTGCTCTGTTGCCTGGTGCATGTTTGTTCCTGACCAAAAGCCTGAGTGTCCATAGCCTGTTTTGGTGTGACTGGGCATAGTGTGGTTGTGGAGAGAACAGCCATAGTTGCCTTAGCATGATGGAAGGGCAACAGCTGCCTCCAGCTCAACTTGCAGGTGGTACTGGAAGTAGAAAACAGGGTTGTGGTGTGCGTTTTCTGAAGACATGGAAACACATTCTAGTCGTTATGCCTGTCTGTGGGAGTCGGTGATATGTACAGTTATCAGAATTTTTGTTGTTCCCTGTTTTTATGGTGAAGTTGCCAGTTTGTGAAAAGCAGGCATTCCATGAGAAGAGAAAAAAAAATGCTTGCTCTAAAGCTTTCTGAACTAATTGGAGAAAAATGTGAAATATTTGAAAAAGTTACCCTTGTCAAAAACAGTATGAAGTCTTGTAAGGGTCTGGCAAAACGTCAGAGGAAGAGACTACAAGAGACTGTCTTACGCAACTGCAGAAGGAAGGGTTTATTTGGAGACCAGCATGCTAGAGTCCAGAGCTCTGTATAGCAAAGAGAGATAGAGCCCAGAGAACAGCTTGAGCAGAGCTTATATACTTTTCTTGGAGAGGGCAGAGAGGGATGTTCATTGACGGGCCAGGGCGAGTGGGCAGTTTGCCTGCAACCAAGTGAGAGAGTGCATTCTGCAGTTTGGTAGTTGGGGACAGCACATTATGGGAACAAGATTAGTAAAACAGTTCTCAGGATTTCAACAGTGTTTTGTTAAGCATAAAGAAAAATGGGGTGACAAGTACCTATGTTATTATTAACCTTTCAGGCTTAGAGTCATCTCTAAAGGATGCCATTTTACAGAATGAGTCAATAGAAGAAGAAAATATGGAGGCAAGATATGAAAATCTGAATATGTTCATATCTAAACTGGAGGATGAAATACTCTTTCAAAAAAAAGAGCTAAAAGAAGAGAATACTAATTATTGTAAACAGAATGAATTGATGGTGGATATATATAACTTAATCCCCAGAAGATAAATCAAAATCCCTCAAATTACTAATACCTGAAGCTAAAATAGCCTTGAGAATATTTCAAATAAATGAAGAAGTTATTGTAGCACTAAAAGAGGCTTTGAATGAAAATACCAAATTCAGGAAAGCCAGAAACAGCTTTGAAAGAAGTTGAGGTATAGAAAGAAAAAGTGAATGGTCATAATAGACAAACAACCAAAAAATGCTATTTAAACAATCTAAAATACATGAAAAACAAGTTATAATAGAAAAAGAAAATCACATTAAGTCTCTGACTAAACACTTGCTGCAGATAAAAATTTGAGCTCCTATGCTTATAGAAATCCTAAAGATGAAGGTAATAACTTGAATTTGAAAATGAAGAGTGAATGATAAATTTGTGCTCACTTAGAAAATCTGCCATAAGGGGCTTTGAAGAAACTGGTTTATGTTGCTAAGTTAATGGCCTCTTTTACAACCTTAGAAAGAGAAAAAAATCAATTTTTCTAAAATTTTATTATCCAAATTAATTGAAACAGAGAGAGATGTTATTAAACATATTAAAAATCTTAAGACAGAAAAAGCAACTTTGCAAGCATTAAGTACACAGTTTGAAAATCAGAATCAGAATCTTCAGCAGAAACTTAAATCCAAGATGCAACTATATCGAGAAAATATAATAGAACTAAAAAGGAAATTAACAGGAAAGAAAAATTACCAAATAGAGCAAGAAGAGAATCTTTCCAAAGTTGAAAAACAAAATTAGCCTTACAACTAAACCTGGAGACCTATAGAAACTGAGCCAAATTTCTTGAAGAAGAATTGGAGAGAATCATTCATTATTATCAGAGTCATGTTATGTACTAAGAGAAAAATTACATGGGAATATGTTGGCAGCTCAGAGTGCTGAAAGATACCTCAGTGATTTAAGAAAACAGAATGCTCACAACAGAGAAAAAATAACTGAAATGGAGTTCAAATTTAATTTTTTAAAAAAAGATGTTTCTGTGCTTGATGTTTCAAATACAGCCTTTTCCAGACAAAATTCCCCAAATGGTCCCTCACCTTTGGGTAAAACTTCAAGTTTAACAAGTCCTTCTCATTTGAAACATAAGGGTCCACTCATACTCTAACCTTTGGTGCCAGTGGGAGGAGATAGAGGTTCAAGGGGCCCAAAGAATCCTCTGCACTGTCAGACTAGCAATGAAAAAAGATCAAACTTTAATCAGTTAACTGATCCTCAGAGGGTACCTTCCAACACTGGGCCCCGGGCACCTCCATGGAACAGGCACATAGAATAATGATTCCTCCACAAGGCCAATCATATTCTGATTCAAAGCTTCCTCTACAAAGGCAAGACTTTCTTTTATGTATAGCATGAGGGAATAAAACTAATAAGTATATAATTATGTTTTTAATTTATAAACACTTTTTAGTTGTTAATTGACCTTTACTTTATTCATTCATTTATATTTAGTACAGAGAATCAAACCCAGTGCCTCACACTTGCTAGGCAGGAGCTATACCATTGAGCTACAACCCCAGTCCATGATTATATTTTGATAACCATTAAAATAATCTAAAATGAAAATTAGTATATTTCCATTATGAAAGAAATACAAGCCCAAAATAGACAAACAAAAACAATTAAACCTGAATTATTTTCTAGTGTTCTATTAATTACAGGGTTTTGTGATTCTATAGTGGTTATACCAAAGGCCTGAAATATTTTCTATTAATTTATCAGCATCCTACTCTTCTACAATATGGAAATGGGTATAGTAGAATTTTGCTGAAATAAATTAAATTTATATATTTAGGGACATCAATATTCCTTAAATTTTCTGTGGATCAGAGAGTATTGATATCAAGTAAAAAGATTGTGTTTAAAAAAATGAGGTCTGTGGTTGTGACTCAGTGACAGAGCACTCACCTAGATTGTGCAAGGTCCTGAGCTCAATCCTCAGCAGCACATACAGAAAAATAAAGGTATTATGTCTATCTAATACTAAAAAAATTGTTTTTTTTAATAATTAACATGGTAAATTTTAAATCATGTATATTTTAATCACAATAAAATGTTTAAAATGAAAAAACAAGTGAGGGATGCCTGTGAGGGAGCTGTGAGTCTAAAGGAAGAGACAGATGGGTTCTCATGAGGATGGCAAGTGGCCCAATTTCAATAGGTGTTTTAGATGGTGCCACATCCTGAAATATCCAGTCTGGTGAGGTGTAAATTTCAGGAATGATTTGAGAGGGCTTGTTTGTTGATTGCATGCTCTTTCTAAATCCTTGCCTGAAATCTTGGTTGAATGAGTCATTATGCCATTTTCTATTTTACTACTGGATCAGAGGACAATATACAACTTTACTTTTTTTTGTCTTTTTTTCAACATAGAACTTTATGAAGGTAAACTATATAAGAAATATGTTCTCTCATCCTTTGAGTGTTTTAAAGTGACAGATTCCTGGAAATAAAAAATAAAAACTTCTTCTGTGACATGTAAGCCTCTATTCAAATTATGGATATACTTTATTTACCCATAGAAAAATTCTGTGATATAAATTACATGATAGACTTTTTTCTGAGTCCTCTTTCTTCTATTAACCCACACCTCTAAGGACAGCACCTCTTGGAGGCTACAGGACCTGCTGCCTGATAGCAGTGAGCTCTGCCCTGAGCAAAGTGGCTCTCTGGTGAGGTCCAGAGGAAGGCAGAAATGGAGAAGTCTGGGATGGGCAATGGCATGGCATGACAATAGAATATTCTGGGAGATACTGCCTTCTGTCTAGAGTTCTTGCTGGAGGAACAGTGTTGAAAGAAATTGTAGCCCCAGGGAACTTGGGGAAGGAACCATGCAAAGCATGCTATGAAAGCTGGCTTCTCCTATATACTTTTCAGTAACCCTGTCTCTCTGTTTCTTTGGAGATTTCTGGCTGTCTGCACAAGAAGCAAAGTAGTGGCCCTTTATTTTTCAAGAATAAATTCAGAGCATTAAGCAACTTAGTGAGACCCTGTCTTTTTTGTGACTGGCTTCTTTGAGTTGGCCTAAAATTTTCAAGGTTCACTCATGCAATAGCATATTATCAATACTTCATGCCTTTCTACTGCAGAAGAGCACTCCATTAGATATATATTCCATATTTATTAATCTATTTTGTTAGGTGACTGAGTCACTTGTACTTTTTAGCTATTTGAATAATGCTGCTTTGAACACTCATAAAAAACTTTTGTGTACATGTCTACATTTGTTTCTCTTGAGTATACACCTAGGAATGGGATTGCTAGATCATTTAGTAAGTCTGTGTCTAACATGAAAGGAATTGCTAGATTGTGCTAGAAATCAAGCACATTCTTTTCATTTCCTTCCACAGATCACTGTGTGTCCTTATCCCTTAGAACATATGCTATTGTCCATGTCTTTGAATGTAGCCATTCTTCTAGCCATAAAGTGATCTCTTCGTATGATTTTGATTTTAGATTTCTTAATAATAAATTATAAAGAATTATTGTTTTGAAAACATAATAATCTTTACAGAAGTGCATATTCACGTCTTTGGACACTTTTTATTGGCTTTTCTTTGTTGCTTATTTGTAATACTTTTTTTTATATTTGGGGTAACAGTCATTTCTGAGTTATAATTTATGATTTGCAAATATTTTCTCAATTCTGTGATTTGTCAATTAAATTCTTAGTGCATTTTTTGATGCTCAAAAGCTTTTTTTTAAAAAAAATCAATTTACTTATTATTTCTTTTGTTGCTTAGATGGTGCCTTATAATAGTAACCACTATTAAATGTAAGGCCAAAATGATGTATTCCTCTTTTTTTTCTAAGAGCTTGTAATTTTAGTTTTGCATTGAGTTCTATGTTATATTTTGAGTGTGTGTGTGAGTGTGTGTGTGTGTGGGGGGAGTCTGTGTGTGTGCATGAAGTGAGGGAGGGTGGCTGATTCCATTCTATTTTATGCTTTTATCTGTTCTCCCAGTACACTTTGTTGAAAACGTTCTTGGCGATTGACATGCCCATGCATTCTTGGTTAGGCCTTAGCACATCATAATATTGACCATACACATAAGGTTTTTCTGCCAAAACTTATTCATGATTTGCTTTTCAGGAGAAGGAGCCATGAAAGCCCCTCAGTGACAGGTTTGCCCTCTCCAGCCTTCTAAGCTCACTGTACAGTGCCCACCTGAGCTATAGGTATAGCCTGTGCTTCCAGAGGGTGGGTTATCTCTGGACCTCAGACCCTAAGGACTCCAATTCCAATGTGCACTCATGCCCATCCCTCTGTGTCCACATAAAAACTTAGCACCTCGGCCATATGATACCCTAGTTTCTACATAACCAAGCACATGTCCATCTAGACTAGCCAGAGATCCAGGAACAACTTAACACAAAATGGACTGTTAGTCAATAAAAGTGCATAACTCCACGGTGCTACCACAATGGTCTCTTCCTAGGATGTCATTCAAAGGGAAACAGGGGTACATTCTGACCTAATCCATCTATGTAGCAATCTGTTCTTGATTGTATGTATGGTGTCCTTGACACTTTGGATTTCAATTTTTCCGTGAGTGGAGTAGATTAAGTCTTCTGAATTGATTCTTTTGAGGCAGGGGAGGACAGATTTTGGTTGGAACAAAGAGAAGTGGGCAGCCAATAAACTGAGCCGCTGTAGATTGGCTTCCTGTATGAACCTCCCTATGACCCTGAACTAACCCTATCTCCTAGTATGGCACTTTGGAGGCCTCTATAACACACTCAGGACTCTACAAAAGCTAACTTTGTACCCTGCAGCTGCTCATCTCTGGAACCTGATCACCCATTCTTATTTGTGCACAAAATTTTCTGCTCCATTTCTATCAGGATTCACTCCTCAGCAGAAATGCTGCTCTCTCTTCTCATTTTTCTCCTCAAAATTTGCAAAGACAAAGACTGTGATTTCTATTTTTGGTATAATTTGAGTTAGACCATCATGCAAACTTCATTTCTCTGATACATATTTTATGTATGTATGTATGTATGTCAGCATTTGTATTTTTATTTTAACTTTTATTAAAAACTTCATAACAGTTCTGCATGCCATAGCTCAGAGAGTATAATAGGCTTCACAAACATTAATAAGAAACACTATTGCATATTAAATATTAGATTTCTATAAGATGTGAATAGATCTTAAATGTAAATATCAAAGACTCATAATTATGTGACAATTGATGAGGTTTTAGGTTCCATCCCATACTTTAAAGGAAAACCCCTTAGACATGTCACATATAGTGGAGTTTCTTAAGCAAGGAAAAGAGAATGGAAACAAAATGGTCCACTTACTTGTCAGCCCTCAGGACTGGAATCTCTTTACAACACTTTTGCCTCCAATGTGGAAGGGCAATGCTGATGCAGAGAAACACTGAGGCTGAAAACAGCTTCTCAGGTCACTCAGAACCCCATTCCTAAAATCCTGCAATTCACATGCTCAGTACTGCCATTTCTGAGACTCTGGAGTATTAAGAGTGTCCTCTGCACTAGGCTTTTACTAGGTAGGGTGAGCACTACCTTCATTGGCAGACACCAGACTTAAGAGTGGAGTTGTCCTCAGGCCAAACATAATTTAATGTAATATGACAAAGTTTTAAGAAATGAGTAACAAATCTGATTTCCACAAATTAGTTTAGAAAATATTTTTTGAGACTGTAAATAACATCTCTTTAACATAGTTTTGATTCAAAACTTTTTAAATTTATTTTTTACTTTATATTTTATATTTATATTTTATTTTTACTTTATATTTATATTCTTTAATATATGCTTATTTTTCTAATTTAACATAATGTTATACTTTATTAATTTATTATTAAAGTAAATAAAAAATACTTAAAATTGTAAATTGGAAAAAATAAGAAAAATATATTTCCAAGAGTCTAATATTGCACTGTAGCATTTTGGTGTATTTTCTTTTTTTTTTTCTTTAATTGGTTTATTTTATTTTTTATTGGTTGTTCAAAACATTACAAATCTCTTGACATATCATATTTTATACATTAGATTCAAATGGGTTATGAACTCCCATTTTTACCCCAAATACAGATTGCAGAATAACATTGGTTACACATCCACATTTTTACATAAATTAACTTATCAATAACTATAGCTCTATACCTTGGTGTGTATGTAACAACAAAATGAATACAACATGTAATAAAAGAATTGTGAGAAGTGTGACTAAGGAAGTTCCCAATGATAAATAGTTCTTGAACCTGTATTTCAGAAAAACCTACAGTGTAAATAGTAATACATAAAAAATTCAAGTTGAGTGCTGAATATGTATGGATTTGAAGCACTTTTTTTTGGTACTGGGGATTGAGCTAAAGGGCATTCAATAATTGAGTCACAACCCGTGACCTGTTTTGTGTTTTATTTAGAGAAAATTTCTCACTGAGTTTCTTAGTGCCTCACTTTTGTTAAGGTTAGACTTTAAACTTGGGATTCTCCTGCCTCAGCCTCCCTGAGCTGTTGGAATTATAGGCATACACCACTGTGCCTGGCATGTGGAGCACTTTTTATTATGCTCAAGGGCATGGGCTCAGTCTATAATCCTTTAAAAAAAGAGAGAAATGGATATAAGTTAAATATTTTGAAAACTTAGACTGGGATTATGGCTCAGTGTTAGAGCACTCCTCTAGCACATGTTAGGCCCTAGCTTGGATCCTTGGCACCACATAAAAATAAATAAAATGATGATATTGTTTCCAACTACAAGTAAAAAAAATAAAACATATGAAAAACTCAATATCTTATGAAACATGTTTCTGACTGCAAAATATTTTAGTGCAATGATTGGTAAAAGTTCTCCTTTTGTTATAGACAGTTTCACATGCCTGTAATTCCAGTGACTTGGGAGGCTAAAATAGAAAAATAACAAGTCCAAGATCATCTGCAGCAACTTAGTGAGGCCATAAGCAATTTAGTGTGATCATGTCTCAAAATTAAAAAAAAACAAAAACAAAACGATAAAGCCTGGAATTATGGGTCTGTGGTAAAGGATACTTGGGATAAATTGTCAGAACCAAACGAACAATTTTAACTGGGTTAAGTGTAACACATATTTAATCCTGCAATCCTGGTTACTTTGGAGGCTTAGGAGAGAGAAAAAAATTCAGGATAGCCTAGGCATTCTAGAGGGATCTTGTCTCAAAAAAAATATATATATATATATATATATATATATATATATATATATATATATATATATGTTAAGTGTGGGAATGTAGCTTAGTGGTAGAGTGCCCCTGGGTTTTATTCTTTATATAAATTAAGTTCACATGAGACATTCTTATATTCCACATAAAATTAAAATAGCTCAGATTTTAAATCAAGCACAGAAAGAATTATGAACACTATATCAAAGAAAAAAATTATCAATTACTTGATCACTTAGATGATATTTTATCTCTTTGAACTTCAATGGCAGTGAGTGTATTTACACTTATTACAAAACATGATACTAATATTCACTGAGTACTCAATTTGAATTTTAACTTTAATAATTTAGTCAAGATCAATAATGCCAATCAGAAGAGATCAACCTCCAAGGACACAATAAATGACTATGGTCTATGACCAGTCAGGCTGTATAGGTCAGGATTCATGGTAGAACCATCAGGGATGATTGCAGAGGGAGTTAGTGTCCATCCTGTCACAATGAAGGCATCTCACTCAAAAAAAAAAAATGACACCCAATCAGAAATCAGAAAGCAGGTAAAGTGAGACCACTCCTGCTGACCTCACCAGCAACCAGATGCAGCTTTGCATCAGGCCATCTGTCATTGGACTTCTTACTTTCTTAGATAATTCTCCCTGAACTATTTTCCTGTGTTGCCAAGCAATTTGAAATCATTTCACTGTCACTATTCATTCAAAGATTCCTGAATTTCAACATGCCATGTAAATGGAGAGTTCTGGAACATTAATTACAACCAATAAACCACAATGGTGATTTCGTAAATTGTCAACAATGAAAACAATCATCATAAACTAGACCTGGCTTTAGTGAATCAAACCACAGATGTCAACTATATCATCCACAGTAGTAATGACTGTATTAGCATTAAAGGAGTGGCAGTACTATATAATCCAATTATTTCTTAAGGATGGTAAATATAAAATAGATTAGGTAAAACCAAAACATTTTAGGAAGTTATAAAAGAATCTTCAATTTCAAAACATGAACAGAGAATACAGAAGAGATACAGCCTGTTCTCTATCTATGAAGGGAGGGGGAAAATAGTAGCAGCAAGGTATTGGAAAAGAGGGAATGGGCAACAGAAATTTGCCTTTAGTAAAAGAAGAAATAAAGAAAAACAAGAAATAAAGGTCACTTGTACAAAAGAAAACGAAAATATATAATTCCAAGACCCAAACACCTACTAGAGAATGTTAGGAAATAATAGGTATATTTAAAAATGATAAATCTGAGACAAAAAAAATAAGTGTATGTATGTATGTCCCTGAACCAATCTGCACAGCCAGAATTCAAACTGTCCTGTCATCTCAACAACAACCAACTCCACCTGGGCCAGTGCCGACCCCTTTCCTTCCACTATTTTTTTTTAGTGGAAAAAAATTAATGAGAAAGTTTTTAAAAATGAAAATTTAGAAAACACAACATCTTAGTGTAAAATACAGAAACTATCATCACTGAGGTTGTCAAAACAGTTGATTGGATTCAGTGGTCACCTTCTATGCCCTTGTTAGTGTCTTTCTTTCCATTTCTTCTTGAGATAAATACTAACAAATCACAGGGTGGGAGGTGTTAATACCATTCTGTCTTTGAGTTGCTCTCTAAGTTGCCAGTTGGAACTGCTTGAGATTGAGATGTTTGATATAAGATTCAGCTTCCCTTCTCACCAAAATGAGGTTGAAGGGGTAATGAAGTACTGTCAGTGGTATTTTTGCCATTCACCCCAGTTTGATGCACTGGCATACAATGGGGTACTCAGTTTGGGTATACTCAAAGTACCACTTCTGCATCACTCAGTGAGAGGAGTTCAAGCAGGTGAAGATTAGGTCTAATCAGACCTAATGGTCTTTCTTAGGTGGTGCCATCTTGGGTGAAATTAGACTTACTAGGACCTATGATAGACAGTAGTTCCTCTCTGATGTGGGTCTGGTCTTCAGAAGACTCCCTAAAAATCAATTGTTGAGCAGAAGAACCAATCCTCTAATGACTGCTTCCCATGAGCCCAGCATTCATGGTTTTAGCCTCTGAGATGTTCACCCTGTCATCTCAGACACCTAGTCCACATCAGCTGGTCACATTAGCCACCAGACACAAAAGACAAGTGAGTTGAGCTCTCTTTTGTCCTTCTTACTTGAATCGCAAAGTGTAAAGTCCACTCTGTGCCTATTTTACTCAATCAGCCACTCTTTGGTCACTTTATATGTGTTGGCTGAGATATAGCAGCTGTGGTCTTATTTTTCCCCAGAAATTTAAAGTCCTCTAGTCACCTATGCTGTTGTCTTCAATGGCTTCTGACTTATACAATTGAATCTTCTCTTGCAAATATCTGTTAATGGTACAGGGAGAAATCTAGTACTTTTTTCCATTTTGAAATCAATAATCTGAGCTCCACTAACTGAGTGGTCCATCATTTTCCTACTTACTGGCAAGAAGTATAGTGTATAACAGATTTCCACATGTGCAAGTATGTAGTTTTTGACTGCCTTTGTATGGTGTCTTGACTTTATATCACCTTGTAAGATATTTCTTCTACCCTCAACACTGTGTTTGTCTATATTGACATTTATAACTATAATCATTCATTATATTAAGACTAATTGGAAATATCATTTATTTTACTACTGAAAAATATTTCACCTATACCCAATAACCTGCCTTTATTAATTTGTTTATTTATGATATTGCAAATAATATCACTAAGGCAATACTTGCACACGTCTGTGGGAACACCCTTTCTCCAGGTAATTTCTCCAAGGGTGGAGACGCAGAGAAGGTGTGTGAATATCCAACTTGGTGTGATGATGATAAAGTTCTTTAAATAGTTCTGAAACTCTCCAACCTTTCATGTTTTGCTGACCTAAATCCATGTTGATGCCAGTTACTATCAATTCCCTAGCTGTTGCAAATGGAGTAAAAATTAAATGGTGTCTCTCTGTGAATTAATAAATTATACAGATTGCAGATGAGAGGAGTTCTAATTTAGTACCACCTGGAGAGGACTGGACTCCTCTAGAAGACATATTGCAAACACTTACTTAAATTTAGAAATCAGAACTGAGATAGTTGTTACATGGATATATATTAACCCCGTTTAAATAAGCAGAAAAAAAGTCAAACTTTTATGACAAAAGATAATTATTTTTACTATTTATTTTGGAAATAAAAGCCAGTTTTTACAAACTGGGTTACATGGGGAATAATCCACTAATAGAAAAAGGTAAATTATACCCCAAGATTTTAGTGAAACACAAACATACATATAAAACAAAATATACACACAGAGAGAACATATAAAAATTAAATATGTTATGCTTGCAAAATTACATGAATTAATAATTCCATTTTCTTATCCAAATGAAAGAGAAACAGGAATACTTATTTGTTTTCTTTGGATTTTTATATTTTTTAATCTTTTTAGCACTAATAATGCCTTTTTTATATACATTTCAAAAACCTGAAAGAATATAAATGGCTCTAACAAGAGAATAATGAATTCTTTTGCAAGTTAGATGGTTTCCAATTGTTCTTAAAATTTCAACAAAGACTTCATTGAGTTGTTACCAGAATAATTACCAAACAGGAGTTTTTGTGATAAACAGCGATTTTTGATTCACAGATAGAATGAGCTCTTTAATTACGCAAATTTTGTATGTGAACAAATAAAGCAACTTATTTGGCAATTTGACACTAGGACAAAGTCTGCTGGAAAAAAGGATATTACCTAAATTCATAATCTAGAGTACAGCAAAATGCACTGGAAATACAGTTCAGAGAAAAATGAACAATGTCTCAATGTTTTAATATAGTTTTTAAGCAGATTATGTTAGCAGATAGCTCATCTGTTACCATTAGATAAACTAGAAACTGAGCAGAAATCATCTGCTTATATCATGGAGATGAAAACAAAGTATCCCCTGACTATCTCTGTTGTATCCCTAGGCCTCAGGGATAAGACATGCACTGGAAGAAAGACAGAATTTTTAAACAAAGTGTTATCCATATGTAGAAGAATAAAACAAGGATGTTTTATACACTTATCTTTTGAAAGGTCAAAACATAAGTGTATAAAAATACCATAAAATTACATCTTTGAGACTGTTCATACATTTGGAAAACATGTCTACAACATAAGAACATGCAAGGTCCTGACACAGCTGCTATCCAGCTCTCTCTGGAGGAACTGAGCTTGGTGTGTGCAGCCTGCGGGGTAAGCCTGGTTGGTAAGGCTGCAGTTTTAGCAGGTACAATATTTCCACTTGGGCTTGATGTTTATCTTGGGGAGCCAAAGGACTGGAGATACAACGGAGATAGCCCAGGATATTATTTACAACATTCCCACATCTGCTACTGATAATGAGTAGTTTTTACCAATAGCACAGAATAAAAGACAGAGAGATAAAACCACACATCTATCTGATCTTTGACAAAGGCAGCAAAACATACACTTGAAGAAAGACAGAATTTTTGAACAAATGGTTATCCATATATAGAATAATAGAACAAAAACCTTATCTCTCACCCTGCACAAAAATCAACTCAGAATCAATCAAAGCCCTAAGAATTAGACCAGAAATTATACAACACCTAAAAGAAACCATAGGGTAAATACTCCAGTTTTTAGACAAGATTAATTTCTCAAAAGGACCTCTAAAGCTCACAAAATAATAGAGTTAATAAGTGGAATGGCATTAAACTAAAAAGCTTCTGCACACAAAGTGAAAAAAATGAAGAAAGTGAAGAGAGAACCCCCAAAATGGGAGAAAATCTGCTAGCTGCTGATTTCTGATGAAAAATTAATGTCTAAAATATATAAAAAACTCAAAAAACTTAACAACAAAAAATCAAATAACCCAATTAATATATGGGCAAATGAATCAAAGTTACATTTCCCAAAAGAGTAAGCAAAAATGTCCAAAAAACGTGAAAAAATGTTAAACATCTTCAGCAACTAGGAAAATGCAAATAAACTACACTGAAGATGGACAATGGGATGGGTGAGACAATGGAAGATAAAAGGGGGGTCATGATCTGAAATTGAATTTCATCTATTTGTAAGTTCATCAGGATAAAGGCAGCTACTATGCACAACCATAAAGTTCTTATTAAAAAAGAAAAAAGGAAAACCAAAAACTTTCAAAAAGATTTCTGTGCACACAAATCAGAATGGTAGTCATCAAGACAACAAATAAAAATAAATGGTAGAGAAAAATAAACACATTTACACTGTTGGTGTAACTGCAAATTTTTGCCAGTACAGAAGTCTCTATGGAGGCACTCCTGAAAAGACTAGGCATGGAACCACCATATGACCCTGCTATACAACTCTTTAGTATGAATGGCAGAATTTAAATTATTTTACTATAGCCATACATGCATACCCATATTTATAGCAGCCACAGTACGAAATAACAAAGCTATGGAACCAGCCTAGGTGTCCATCAATGGATAAATGATTTTAAAAAATCTAGTATTTATACAGGAGTATTTTTTTTTGATACCAGGAATTGAACTCAGGGGCAATTATGATGAGCACAATACCCAACCCTTAATTTTAATATTGTACTAAAGGCAGAGTCTTTCAGAGTTGCTTAGAACCTGGCTAAGTTGCTGATAGTGGGTTTGAATGTGTGATTCTCCTGCCTCAGCCTCCCAAGTTGCTGGTACTATAGGTATGCACCACATTGCTCAGCTGTATACATAATTTTAATATACATTTTTCTTTCTTCAGCCATAAAGAAAAAAATGTTATTTGTGTAAAAATAGATAAAACTAGAGACCATTAATTTAAGTGAACTAAGTGGAATTTATAAGGTCAAATGTCATGTGTTTTTCTCTGATATATAGAAACTAGAGAGGAAAATAGAAAACAAGGGTGGGAGTAGATCTCGTGAAAATGAAAGTGAGATTTATAAAGGAAGAGACCAAGGGGTGGGAAGTGTGGAGGTAGGGGGAAAGTGCTGGGGAGTGATATTTGCAAAATAATATCATTATATTTTGTGAATGTGCAACTGCATAACAACAAATAATATCATTATATAAAAATATAATGTACCAATAAAAAATGTGGAAAAAAAATAAGGTGTGGCCTGCAAATAGTGGCTTAAATATTTAAGTAAGAATAAATGAGAAAATAATAACATCAGAAAATAGCTACTATTCATCATATACCTGCTCACTTAGTACATAATACTTTTCTATAAAGCAGGTAACATCAAGGATCATTAGTAGTAAGGATGCAGAGGTTTAAAGGCTAAGCATTGCCCCAGGTACAGTTCACAGCACTTCAGGCAGAGCCACTCAGCATGGGGCTGCTTAGCTTTCTCATCTTCAAACAGAAATAAAAAAACATACTTTAAAATTATGCTTCAAAAATGTTTTCTTTATAAAAGTAAATAAAATTATAAACAATTGATAAGAAATAAAATGTCACATAATATAATAAATTTGGTTGCAATTGCTCACACACACAAACACTAGAAATAAGACTCTTGAAAGCTGGGAATGGATCCACCATTTGACCCAGATATTGCCCTTCTCAGACTATTCCCTGAGGATCTTAAAAGAGCACACTATAGGGATACGGCCACATCAATGATTATAGTGGCACAATTCACAATAGCTAGACTGTAGAACCAACCTAGATGCCTTCAATAGATGAATGGATAAAAAAATTGTTGCATCTATACACAATGGAGTATTATGCAGCACTAAGAAATGACAAAATCATAGAATTTGCAGGGAAATGAATGGCATTAGAGATTATGCTAAGTGAAGCTAGCCAAGCCCTAAAAACAAATGCCAAATGTCTTCTTTGATATAAAGAGAGCCACTAAAAACAGAACAGGAAGGAAGAGCATGAGGAAAAGACGAATGGGAGGAAAGAAAGGGAGAGAGAAGGGAAAGCTTATGGAAATGGTAGGAGACCTTCAAGGATACACAAAATTATTAGAGGTTATGAGGGGCAAGGGCGAGGGGAAAAAAGGGAGAGAATTGAACAACAGCAGAGGAGGCAGAGAGGGAAGATTGGAGGAGAGGGGAGGCGAGGGGGGATAGTAGCGGATAGGAAAGGTAGCAGAATAAACAGTCACTAATATGCCATTATGTAAAAATGTGAGTATGTAACAGATGTGATCCTGCAATCTGTATTTGGGGTAAAAAATGGAAGTTCAAAACCCAATTGAGTCAAATGTATGAAAGATGATATATGATGAGCTCTATAATGTTTTGAACAATCAATAAAAAAAAAACTCTCAAACACACACTGAGCTTTACTCTTCCTCTCAGCAACCTGAGAGTCTACTGTTCACCACAAACATGAAGAAGCACATATGCTTCAGCTCATGTGAATTTTTGAATCGGAAGTGGATGGCCAAGTACAAGTAAGGCACCAAGGTCTCCCTCAATCTGCAAAGGCTGCACCAATTGCACCGTGAAATGTGGATACAGCCTGTCACCCAACTTACTTCTAGTGGGGCTTTACTTTTTTAACCTCTTCTTCAGCATATTCATCTAATATGCTCACATTATATTCTAGTTCCAACAAAGTCTTGCAAAACAGAAGCTAACATGAGCTACTGGTGTATTCATTGTGTCCAGACAACCAAATATAATGCTGTGAGGGGGACAGTGATCCAACCTCAAAGCACAGTATAAGTAAGTTGTTACAAAAATAAACATAACTTTTTTTATTTTCAATTATTTTAGTTTTGAACAAAGTAAATATTAAAATGGCACAAAAAGAAATAATTAGAAAGTTAAATCTCCCCCCAGGTTCTTCTCTAGAGACACCAACTGCTGCTAGTTTTTGTTCATCGTTCAACCACAATGCAAACAAAAGAAAACCAAATCCTTTTTAATATCAAAATAAAGCAAGCTTCTATTTGTGTATACTAAGAAGTCTGATCATCAGCTATCTATCCCAAGATGGCCCAGAGATCAGCACCCCAGTCTTTAGGAAAAAGGTTTTATAGCAGAAAAAGATGCAAAGGGTGGTGTCTTAAGAACTTAGAGCTAACCGGATTTTGACAAGTATAATACAAAAGTAGATAGTAGGTTAGTGATCCACATTGCTCAACATTTTAATTTAGGAAATAAATTCAGATACCAACATTGGAATTCATAAGGCACCACTAAGTTTTCAGGGAGGGTTGTGACCTGGTCAGGAAAAGCCAGGCATGGGTGAGTTCAAGGCATATGCAGCCATTCCAAGCAAGTTTAAAACATTTAAATATTGCTAGGCAAAATACAAAACCTGGTATTTATAGAAAACAGAAATGTACTTTTTTATAACTTTTTATGAGATATACCTCAACTTAGGAGGGAATTAGGCTAAGTTTATCAATATCAACCTGGAGTCTGCACATACTATAAAGAAAAAGAAAGTGTATGTATGTGTGTGTGTGTGTGTGTGTGTGTGTGTGTATGTGTGTACATGTACACACACACACGTGTCTACCGTTGGTAGTGTTTCTGCCTTTACCACAAATGGGAGTATACAAGAGGGATTTCTCTATAACTTCCTCTTTTGATTTGATAATACAACCTTAAAATTAATATCCTTTCACATAAAGCTGGTTTGTTTTTTAAATTTCCTGAAGTATTCCATAGGTGGAAATGTCAAACAGATTTTTCCCCTTTATAAATGCTTTTTATTAAACAGCAAAGAAGAAATGTAACAGAATTTTAAATATTTGTAAATTAGGTCACAAAAAAGATGTAAAATGTTTAATTTTATATATATACAGCTAAAGTCACATATTAAATCTTACACTAATACAGAATATTATTCCATGATTGAAAATAGCTCAAATCTAATAACCATAAGCTCTAAAGCTTATAAAGATACTCCCTTATCTTAATATTATTTCAAATACAGATTCCATTACCAAATCGAATCTGAAATATAAATTTAAAAAATGTTAAAGAATGACTTCACCTCTGAAAACTAAATAATTAAATTTACAGAAATTTCTGGGGGAATAAATAGCTTAAATACTAAGATTAAAATTACCATTGTTGTATATGTATATTCTACCATTTGTTCATGATATTATTACTAAAATGTAACTCTCTCAAAGAATTTTGCAAAAGATGATCTACTGGATAAATGTTCTTGAGACCAAATGGCAATTGATGTCACTAACAGGTGGATTACATAAAGTTATGCTAACCTGATGTACTTTCATGTTTATCTTTTTTCTACCAAAAGTCTATTCTTCCAGAAAGAACACAAATTTGGAGAGAAAGCATTTGGATTTTCTTAATAGTACTTACCAAGTTCTTTCCTGTTCCATTTCTACTTTTTCTCAAGATTCTTTATCTTGAGAACACACATGATGAGAACTTCTATCTTTTAACAAGTGGGTTATTATGTACAAAAGGAAGTTTTAAACAAATCTTCCCAGTATGAGACCATTTTTATAGTTTAAACTGCTTAAAGAGAAACCACCAATCAGCTCTCTTTTTAAATATCACATACTATAAGCCATAGCGAAGAGAGTGTCTTCTTTTAGTTGAATTTCAAAAATTAGACCCAGGTGATTCTCAAAAATAATTATCTATTGACATTTCTTATACAATTTTAAAATCTTTTTGTTTTCTTAGGGGAAGGGAAATGGTAATCACAAGATGGTGGACAGAGTACATAAAGCTGTGCATTGAGAACATTATTTTTGTCACTTTTTCACAACATGGTGGTTATTTTCTTATATATTTTACTAAGCCTATCTAATAAAAGACAGTGTTAAACCTATATATGAAATCAAATTTGATAAATATTCCTCTTCAAGTCTCATAAATATATGCATTTATAATTATAAATCCTCTTTACACATTTTCATAGACTATCATAACAAACAAACTCATATATATATATATATATATATATATATATATATATATCTTACTTATGTATTATTTTGTTTTGCTAATGATTTAACTCACTGTTTTTTACATGCAAGACTGGCGCTTTAGCACTGAGGTACAGCCCCAGTCCCCAAATGCACTTTCTAATTAAAAAATGTATCATTTAAAAGGGGATTGAAAATAGAAAAGAAGTATGGGTGAAAAGATTAGAAGCCATCCATGAGTGAGGGAAGAGAGAACTAAGTCCTAGACACCAGGTTTGTTCTGTCACATCAGAAATCAGAACAAGGAAAACTCAAAGAAAATTCAGATAGAAAACAATAAAAAAAATCAATATTTGGGAAATATTTGCAATATTTGAGCAAGAAGTCTTCTGGAGAAATGTGTGGAGAACACCATGCTGGAACTCACATCAAAACCGTGTTTTTGAGCCCCTGATGTGATCACTAGGTGCTAATGATGCATCAATGCAGGCTCATCAGTGTAGCAAAGGCACCTCTTTGAATAATGGGGATTTGCATGGCATGAGGTAACCTCTACCCACCTCCCTACTTCTTCTGGAAAACTAAAGCTGCTCTAAAAATTAAAGTCATAAAAATAATCATGGTATCTGAACCCATGAAGTTTTGAGTATCACAGAAAAGGCAAATATTAAATAACTTTGACAAGAAAGATTATGTATTAAAATTAGAGCTATAAAAATTCTGTAAGGTGCTGTAAAAGAGGACAAGAAATGGTGGGAAAATCCCTACAAAGAAGTGATGTCAGTGTAAGCAGGGAAGAGGATGTTTGAAAATTAGGCACAGAACTTTCTAGTGAAGGGAAAGAGAACAGAAAAGGCAGCTAATAGTGAACTCATGGGAAAAGGTCATAGAAGCTGGAAGACAGGGAACAAGAAAGAGTAAGGCATAGAGATAGAACAGCCTGCAGCTCCTGTGACAATATGGGGTTCAAGAGCAATGATAAGCCAATGAAGGGTTTCAAGCAACCTGTGTGTGGGGGGGGCCACATATGTGCATGTGTAAATGTGCAATTCCAAGTGTAGAATGTAGAGAAAGAGTAGAAGAACAAGTTAGGAGACTGCGGGTAGTGTGGATCACAGTTGGTGACAGTCTACATGGGGATAGTTGGGAGAGGGAAATATATTGGAGCTAAACTTGGAGGGACTAATGATGGGATGGACACAGTGTTAAGACAAAAGTAGGTGTCCAGAATGATTCAGGGTTTCTGGCTGGGCAGCCAGATAAGTGGCGCAGGAGCTCAGCTGACAGCTGGTTGCATACTCTAGTGGTCTGAGCTGTTCCCAAGGAGATGTCAGAACTTTATGTTATTCTACAATATGCAAATGAGACTTTGGGTCTAAAGTAAGTCAAATGCTTACAACTTACATGGGAGTAAGCCACAGAAAGAGTACCAAGTTATATTTAGATAAAATCACCCCTTTATATAAAACAAGGGTTTGTCAATTCTAAGGATTCAATGAAAAAGTTGATAATCCCTCTGAGATATACTGTAAGGCCAGCAAGAAGAAACCCTGCATGGTGTTTGCTCTGTTGTACATAGATAATGCAATGTCTTCAACATAATTCTGTCACTGAGTCCGCACATCATGACAATAAATAGATACACTAATATTACCACTGAACAATAAGACCAAAGTGTAGAGTCAGTGAAGCTGAGTTACTTCAGGAGGATCACCTTGGTGGAGCTAGTCCTTGACCCCATACTGCCCAGTGGCAGAGACTGTTCTCTCATCTACTCTGCTGGGGCCTTTGCCAAATCAGTACAAGAATAACAAGAAAAGAGATATCACCCTACTTTCTTTGCATAATGGAAGTGAACATGGTGTAAATTGGGGAGAAAGAGGAGCTTTACTGCTCTTATTTTATTAAAAAATACTAGAAAAATCAGTTCATCATAAAACCGTATAAATAAACACTATGTATGTATCTATAAGAAACATCTGAAAGCAAATACTAAGATTTATTACATGAAAAGGGGGTGATAGTATTCAGTATAGGGAAGAACACCACAGTTTACGTAGCTACTGATTAATCAAACCATCCATAGGTAGCTATCATCAATGAGAGTGTATTATTTGCAGTGGGCAGGGCTCAGCATACTACATGCAAATAAGGTGAGTACATTTCAGGGTTTACTTTTTGGAACCTTGCTACTGACCACTAAAATGACAGGAATGTAGCTCAGATTTAATCAAATTATGTTATAAAAAATGGAGAAATTATGAGCTTTCATGAATTACTAAGCATAATGGACAAATTTCTGAGACACAAGGAAAGGTAGGACATACTAAATACAAATGTCCATTGTTAAAAAACAGTGCAATCTGAATACAGGCATACCTGTATCATAAGTTACTTTATTGGTATGTATTCCTCCTTCTTTTAAGTTACTAGTAGAAACTGGGGACATCTCTGACCTCAGGAACCCAGAGGATCACAAATTCAAGACTAACTTTACAGAGAATTTTTCTCAAAAATTAAAAGGGTTGAAGGAGTAGCTCAGTGGAAGAGGGTCTCTCAGTAAAATCCTCAGAAATCAAAACAAAATAAAACAAATACAAACAAACTAAGAGAAAGAGTCACAGTCTGTGACTAAGTTGTTTATTTCTCAAATTCTAGAATCTGAAATTTTGTTTAAGTTTTATGTTCTGGATCCTTGGCAAAATGGCTTCACTGAAAATAACTCTTCATCATTAGCGAAACAGAAACCAAAAGAAAAATCAAAATGTACACGGTAAGTAAGTAACCTATTTGAACAAAACCAGTTCTACAGGACATCAAAAATGAAAAGGGGCCAAAAAAAAAAAAAAGTCGCTCACTTTTCAAAATCATTTTCTGAAATTTTTACATAAATTTTAATATGTATTCACTTATTCTACCCAGCCCCAGTTATACCTTAGGAAAGGGAGATGGCAAATCCGAGAGATCTATGGGTAGAAAGCCAGTGAAGAGTAAAGTCACCTTTGTGAGATGACTAAAATAAAACAAAACATCCCATCAGAGCTTTTCCCAAAACAACAACAAAAAAAACTACTGTTTAGACATGCAGTCTCAGAAGAGTCTCTAAAAAAGGGTGCTGTGACTCAGTATGCCTAGACACAGGAAAGGCTACCCTTTCTAGCTACTGGCAGTACACCGATGTGAAAAGTGTGAAGTAGAAATGACACTTATTTAACCCTTTTAATTCAGCATCCTTTAAACAGGTCAGATCAATACTTCTCAAAACACCCATGACAAGGTACTAGTTTTTAATAGTCTTCATCTCTAATAAAATACAATAAAATTTCTAGAAGGATTAACATTTCAAAATTATGACATAAATGATACATGCCCACCATTTCAAGTTATTAGGTGAACAGGATTAAATTTCTCCCTTTAACAAGTATAAAATGTTTAATGTTTTATTCTTAATATCTTCACTCATTTTGTCACAGACCAGTAATCAGTTTTGACTGGCCTGGTTCATGATCCCTGTCATACACTCAGAGTGGCACTGCATTTGATCCCCAAATCCCCATGTTCTGTAACATCATCAATATCTAGAGGATACCGACATGGAGCAAAAAGACAGAACATAACAGGGTTAGAGTAAAATTCCCAACAAATATCCATCCAATCCACTTACACATTAATGGAAAGTTCTAGCTGGAATTCAGCTGACTTCATAGCTAAGTTAAAGTAAAACAATCCTTTCTGGATTTTTTTAGGTGAGACAGATCGAAAAATGAGACAGATTAATGTTGTAATTGTGTGCTTATTCAGGCATCTTAAAAAACTAACAGCAAACAAGGGTGCTGTTTCTTACTGTCATCTCTAACCTGGGACCTGACAGGAAATAAAATACTCTCAGGCATCAGGCAAGCAATGGTGCTTCAATGGGTGATAAGTGGAGACCCAGAGCAAGAAGCAACACTCAGGACTGTGCTAAGTGAAACTGCCTCAGGATCCCTGGCCCACAACAGATCAAGTGTAAGTAGTAGGCTATCATCCTCACTGCTCCCTCCTCTTTACCCCCATCCATGTCTAAACCTTGTGTGGGCTTCTGCCATGCAAATTCTTCCCCTGATGCCCACACTGCTGCTCACTCCACTAGTTCCATCATTCACTCAGATCTCATTTTCTCCATAAGGTTCACTGGTCTTGCTCACAGGGCAGTATGCCCATCCACTTTACTCCCTTATATTTTTTTCCAAAATACTCAACACTTTTACAGACTAGATCTCAACCTATTTATTGGTTTATTGTCTGTCTCCTTGCACATGGAAGAAGGATTTGGATTTTTGTTCTTTTATAAAGATATTTTTAGATGGACACAATATCTCTATTTTATTTTTAAGTGGTGCTGAGAATGGAACCTAGTGCCTCACACATGCAAAGAAAGCACTGCTCTCTACCAATAGACACAACCCCAAGCCAAATCTTTTGTTCTTTGATTTTCTCCAAACACTGAGAATCTGTCTGGTGCATTGTAAACACTTAATAAGTTTTTAAAACTGAAACAAATACTGTGTAAGAGGGTGTGGTAATTATGTAGTTTTAATTACAGATTTATTTTCTTTTTAGCTCTAATTTGATTACAGATCTAAATAAACAACATGATTGACTTATTCTGTACTTATGTTCATTTCATCCCTTGAAAGACATCTGTACTCTCACAAATCACTGTACTGCTTTAACAAAACTGGTTGAATTTAAAAAGCCAGTTTTCATAGTGATCCTTGAAAACGTACACCACTATCCCTCAGAATACACAGGGAGTTGATTTCACAACTCTTCATGGATACCTAAGCCCATGGATGCTTCAGCTCCTTGTTTAAAATGACAGTGTTTGCATATAACATGATAGCATCCCGCTGTATACATTAAATTACATCTAAATTATTGTATTAATTTGATGTAATAGGTAAATAGTCATTACACTATAGTGTTTAGAAATCATGAAAAAAGCAGGAGTTCACATATTTTCAGTGAAGACAAATTCATTTTTCTTTAATATTTTGCATCTGCTGTTGGTTGAGATCATAGATGTCAAAATCAAAGATAACAGAGGACCAACTTATCAGCCATGACATTAAACCAAATTTAAAATTTTTGGAGTGAGAAAGACATTCCCTATCCTTGTATTGGTAACTATATTTTCTATATTCTTAGAAACCCAAATTATAACATTAATGCCATAGTGGCACTATATGACAGTCATATGCTGTTAGGAAACACATTCCTCCATGGGAATAATTACCAGTTTTTCTAAATGCTGTAGGAAAATTTTGCAAACACAAATGAGAACTTTTTTAAAGGTCTTCTTCAGGTAACACCATGTTAAAGATAATGTCTCTATTCTTTTCTTTCTTACAATCATTACAAATGAATGGAACTTATACATAAAATTGAATTTTATAACTTAGCTGTAGAAATCTCTAATCCTAAATCTATATATCAAATAAAAAGTGAATATGTGTCAGTCCCAAGGTAATACCTGCATGAAACTCCACCTTCACCTCTGCTTCAGGGAAGAATGAGTGTCACTGTCCTCTCAGGTGCCTGGAATAAAACAGAAATATACCCTTTCATGTGGTATTCTTGAATTCTGAGTCAACTCCTGCAATCCTGCCCTCTGTTCCCAGGCCATGCAGAGTGGGGACACTCACTTCCTATACCCTTGGCCTGAGAGTACAGCTTCCCCAGTGCAAGGACCTAAGAATATTAACTCTCTTAACAGCATTCTTCAAGCTCTTACCCCTTACAGAATAAAAGCACACTGCCCAAAGCTGTCTGTGTCATGGCTCCTGCCAGTGTTACTAGAGTTCCCACTAATTTGTACATAGAGCACTATCCTCTCTTCAATGCTACTTAAAAGCCAGTGAAAATGCTCAATTCCTTCACCTCCTCACTTTACAAATGCTGGATCCTCAGCCCACAGTCTGGTTTTGTGCCGACTGCTGCCAACTGGTCCTGGACTCAGAGCTAACATCTCCTTGAAGCTTCCTAGTTTCTCAGAAATGTCCTATGTCTTCTTTTTCTCTCTGGAATTATTTGAATGTCCTAAAATACATTAAGATTAACAGAAAGATAAACAGAAAGGTCTTAAAATGTAAACAGTGTACCTGTGGGCCAAGATCTTTCTGAATTTGTGTCCCCAGTACCAAGCACATCCAGGCTAACAGAAGGCAAGCAATAAATGTTAAAGGAAAAAATTAATAACAGAATGGATCTGTCTGGTGTTATTCCATAACACAGAGCCCTTACACTGTGCTCCTGTGAAATAACTCCAAGATTAACAACAAAATCTATGCAGAAAACAACCATTTTAACATATCAGAGAACTAAGCATAAATTCCTAAAGACACACATACACTTGAATATTTTACTTGTCCAGAAGAAGTCCTGAGAAAATTCAAGGAAGTATTTATGGAGCACAGCCTATAAAATGGGCAGATGACAGCAGAAATTTAGGTAACCAGGGCTCAATCTCTTCCTGGATCCACATGAAGCTCAAGTTCCTTCAAAGAATTTTGGATCAAGAAATAGTAACTTGAGGCAATGGGCTATGTGGGTGTGTGTGTGTGTGTGTGTGTGTGTGTGTGTGTGTGTGTGTGTGTGTGTGTGTATGTGTGTGTGTGTGTGTGTGTGTGTCTGGGAGACTGTTCCACTTCAGAATCTTGAAACTCGGAGTGTTTTCAATATAGCAGGAAGAGCCCTTATGACATCGAATGGAACTGAACCAAAGTTAACTAGAGTAACAGTCATGAAAACTTTTTGTCAGTTATTGAAGAAATAAATAACAAATAATTCACTGCAAAGAATAACTATTGAGGTAATTTATGAGCTTGTAAAAGACAGTGCCTTCACTGAGCAAAGCCTGGGAGGACGGCTTCTCTTACCACAAGGGCATAAAAATTGCTCTTTTATTTTTCTCTATGAGCTCTTTTTTCAATATTCTTATCCTATAATCATCTTTCCTTAATCTAGAAACTATTGGTGAATATTGTCTAATCCCTCTGGCAATGAAAAATGTACACATTTATAATCTTTCCTATTGATTTTAACTGCTGGATCTTTTTATTAAGCATTTATCCACTTTCTCAATTTTTAAGAGTCAATGCACACAACAGCAAACAAGATAAAAATTAAGTGTTTTCTGACTAAAAAACATCTAAATGTTGTTTGTTAAATGCAAGGATCTTATTTTCTGGACATATTTTGACAAGTTTTGTAGTGAAAACCAGTTCTCAACTGTAAGTTAGAAAACCTGGGTTACATCACTATAGATGCTACTCAGTAGCTATAGAACTCCTTAAAAGGCATTTAGCAAGTCTGCAAAGAACCTCAGTTATGTCTTCAGATAAACAAATAACATCTCATAACAAGTGCTCTGTAATGACAACTCAACCTGATATTCTTTGGAGTACAAAGCCATCTACAAAGTAATACCACAGAGTGGTGTGGAGTAGCTGATGGTACAACTCACATTAGAAATAAATACTCTTCATTCATACCTCATAGCAATAGACTAATACCTGGGAAAACAATTTCTATGTTCAACCAGGTACAACAAAATACAACAACTTTTAGAGTATTTAGAATAACAGTATTATAATAATGAGAGTATTAACAAGATCCTATTAAAAACAGGTCTTTAAACGTACTGAAAAATTCTAAACTAAGATCTTTTGAAAATCAGCATTTTGGAGCATTTAATCAGAGATATTGGAATACTATGTACAGCTGAAACTAAGAGGAGAGAAAGATTAGACACAGGAATTAAAATTGAATTACTTCTTTTACTTCAGGCTCGAGGTGTTATTTAAATGGCTCAGTAATCTCTGCTGCCCATTGTCTGTTAATCCCGATTTTAAAATATAACTTTCCACCCAAGAACAGATAGCTTTCAATGACTTGGCAACTGATCCATCCTTCAATGAGCCTAAAAATAATCTCAGTCCATCTAAAAAATGAAAGTAAAACCTATGCAAAAATTAATATGCTCAAAAAAATTAATCCAACTGACTCATGTATTTCACAGCAGGACAAGAGAAAAAGGGTTTTATATTAAGATTAACGAAAAGAATCTGAAAATATATTCTAACAATATGTACCTGAACATACTGCAAGCCAATTTCAATTTTAATATAACCCACAGTTTATGGATAATATCCACTAGTTTTTCTTTTATCTTCTGTGGATGAGGAGGCAACAAAACCTAAAATTTAAATTTATGTATATATATATATCAGAAACACAAAAACAAGTAGCATGCAGGGTCATAACACTTCCTCATAAGCAATTAATGTACAACAATAGAACTTATCCTAAAACACCTATTTCCACAGCCTTCTTTAGGCGAAATTGGTATTTTTTTTTTTCTTGGTGAGTACCTAGGTTTCTGGAAGAAAAATTAACAAAGTAAATGGAGTTTTGATGGGAACTACTGCAGGATATTAATGGACATGTGACAAACACCAAGGGGTGCATTATTTAAAGATAAATCACTTCAATGTTCTTACACCAAGCTGGCTGGTGTTCAGCAGCGAGGGGGATGGCAAGCCAGTGTCTCAGTTATATTCCATGGGCTCTTTGAGCCTATGGATATCTAATTGCAGTAATTTGAGTTTTCCCTTACATATACTCTGGTCTTTTCAAGGAAAAAGAAAAGCATTTACCTATTCTCTCTACAAGCAGGAGCAGAAGCAAAAGCAAGACTGGAAGTCTTGCTGTGAGCACTATAAAAACCTAAGTTTGCTAGTCTCAGAGCTTATGTACCACTTTATTCACTGCCATTGGGCCATATATGTGCTAACTACAATTTGGAAGAAGTACCAATGTTATTGATTTGAATTTCAAGCTAATGATGGCTTGGACATACTATAGGATGCTATTGGTCAACTCTGGAGTCCCCATTTCCATTCAGTTCTATCCCACTTCCATTTTCTCTTGCTTGTCCAGGAAATTGGTGGCTGAGGTCCTGAAATGGGGTTGCAGAGCTTCGAGGAGTGGGCATTGCCCATGGGAGTCAGTACCATTCCCTAGCCTAGCTACAGAAGGGTGACAGGTCAGAATAACTTGACTTACAACACCTAAGGACCCCCAATCTTCATGGCAAGCTCCACACTGTTACAGGTCCTGCTTGCCACAGGCATTCTGACCTACCCTTGTCACAACTCCATTTACTCCAATTTGTCTGATGACTCATGTTTTTGATTTTGTGTTCTAGGCCCTATATGTGCACTGTTAATGTCTACTCCAGCCTGATTCTCACCTTCTTAGTCTCATACCAGCACCTTGAATGAATGAACTATCTTAAGCAGGGTACAATTTACCAATCCTTTCTTTGATTACTGTGGCAGTGTTCCATTAGGAAGTTTCTCCTGCATTTTTGTTTTTAGAAAGGTCATTGTTTTACATTTCACCTGAGATCCAGAACTTAGCTGGTATTTGTCTCTGTGTTGGAAGGTAGGGAGGACCCATGGGTTGTATTTCAACCCTGGGTAACTATTCAGCTGAACCTGCACTAATTCCACACTGAGGATCCACTTCCCAGAAGGTCACGTACTGATGTGTCAAGTAAACAACTCAAAGATCTACTTTAAAATTGTTTTTAGGACTATTTTTCTATCTCTATGATAACAATAAACTTTCTTATTTTAATATTAAAATAAGTCTCAACATGTGGTAGACAAAGACTCCAAATTTGTTAATCAACATTATATTTGAAATAGTACATTTCCTCATTTCTTTTGATGCCCAAAATCAACTGTCAATTTTAATATACAAGAGAAGAAAGCCCAATGAAATTTAGATTGAAATTGCAGAGATATATATAGGTTAATTTGGAAAGAAGTGCCATTTGTGTAATGCCAAAACTCTTGGTACATGAACACAGATGGCATTTCTCTTTTTAAAAATCATCACTATTTCTCTTAAAATGCTTTCAATTTTCTATGTAATTATTTGCACATCTTTCATTGGAATTATTTCCAGATATATCATGTTTTATTATATGACCTAAGTAGATTCAGTTTAAAATTTTATTTTACAATTACCTTTTGCTAACATGTAAAAGGGTAACACTAAATTATGTTGAGCAATGAGTTTGCTTCAATCACTTTTTAAAAATAGTTTTGTAGTTGTAGATGGACATAATACTTTTAATTTATTTATTTATATATGGTTCTGAGAATTGATTCCAGTGCCTCACATGTCAGGCAAACGCTTTACCACTGAGCTACAAACCCAGCTTCATAATTTTTAATTCTAAAAGTTACCACTTTAAAAAATATATTTTTTAGTTGTAGATGGATACAATATCTTTATTTTATTTATGTAGTTTTTATGTGGTGCTCTGGATTGAACCCTGTGCCTCAAGCATGCTAGACAAATGTTATACCACTGAACCACCACCCCAGCCAAAAACAGGTTCCACTTTTAATACTTATATTCAACATTGTACTGAGAGAATTCAATATTTCATTGGTTTTCCATTTTTCTGATATTTCTTCCAGTTTAATGAAGTTTTCTTAATATACTTACATACTAGTATTACAACAAACAAAAGGGTGTTAAATTTCTAAAAACATTTTTATGTTACCATTTTTTCCTCTCTGAACATGATGACACATAATTGATTTTTGAATTCCAAACTCATTTTAATATGTGATATATTGATGGATTTGATTTGCTATTATTTTCCAGAGTGATTGTGCATGTAAATCCATGACAGACATTATAACTTTTTATTTTCTTGTAAAATCTTTGCATATTTTAGAATCAGGTTTCTAAGTGAACCTCATAAAATCAGCTGAAACTCTGTCCTCAGCACTTAAGATTGGTATTATTGTTTCCTTAACTGTTTAGTAGAATTCTCCAGAAGGGTTGCTCGGGCCTTGACTTGTTTCAGTAATGCTTCTAATTATCATTTAAATTTATCTAATAAATACAGAAGTATTTCCCACTTCTTATATGACAGTTGGTAAACTATTTTTCCAGGAAATTTTAGTATCAGTAGAATGACTTTGATACCTTATGTCTCTTTGCAGTTCATTAAATTATTTTCTTTATTATTTTTATTTTACACTTTTGGTGTTTAAAATTTTTTATTCTGTTATCTGTTGAGAGCCAAGCTGAAGGGGCCTCAGCAAACTTCCAGCTGCCAGCTGATGTTTGGCTCACAGTGGCCTCAGAAAACTTCTAGCTGCCAACTGATTGACTCCTCTAGGGTGATGCTCACTGGGCTGTTTCCCCACCATTTCAGACCACAGAGTTGCTCATTGGGGGACTTTTTATTGCAATTACATTTAATAGAAGTTGTAGCACTGTGGGGGGTGGGTAGCTCAGTGCAAGGTCTTTTGGACCAGACAACACTGCAATAACCAAGAAAGTCATAGCACTTAAACAGATATAAGGAGTCTCTGAAGAAATCCACCACCTTCCCTTCCATGGTGAAAAGCAGCATACACAGCAGACTTCAGGGGTATTTTGGAAAATTCTCACAACTTTAGGTGAACCTAAAGTTTTATTTAAAGGTTTTGGCTCTCTTCTGTATTAAGTGATCCTGAAAAAATACCATAATATGAAACTTGCACTTTATGTTTTCTTTATGTCAAACTTTTACATTTTTAGTACCCAAACAATCAACTCAAAAGGTAGAGCTTAATGCAGTATTACAAGCTTTTGTGATGTTTAAAGATTCTGTATTTAATTTATTTTCTGATATTCAGTATATAGTTAATGCTATAATATCCCTTGAAGATGCTGGTAATATTTCCCCTTCCTCTACTGTTTTCTCTTTGCTTTCCAATATACAAAGTCTAATCTGGGATAGAAAAGATCCATTCTTTATATGACTTATCAGGGCACATAAAGGATTGCCTTGAGCACTTATTTTGGGCAATTATTTAGCAGATAAAACTACACATGACATATATATTTTCTCTACACTAAAAGAAGCTACAAATTTTTATAGAAAATTCCATGTCAATGCTAATACTTTACAAAAGCATTTTAAAATAACTAAGAAACAAGCTAGAAAAATAATAAAACAATGTCAAAATTGTGTGATGTTTTACCACAAGTTAATCTTGGAATCAATCCTACAGGACTGATACCTAACCATATTTGGCAGCTAGACATCACACGCTTGCCAGAATTTGGAAAATTGAAATATTTGCATGTTATAGTTTATAATTCTTTTGGATTTTTGATGGGATCCCTTCTTGCTGGAGAAAAAACTAAAGATATTATGGTTCATTGCTTACAAAATTTTGCCACTGTGGGCATTCCAAAACAGTTAAAAACAGATAATGCCCCTGGTTATACTTCTACCTCTTTTAAACAATGTTTCTCATAATATGGCATTACTCATATAACAGGAATCCCATACAATCCACAGGGATAAGGCATAGTTGAAAGAATTCATCAAACTATTAAAATGTACTTATTAAAGCAAAAAGAGGAAATTGGGAAGGAGTTTATATTCCCCAAAGATAAACTTAAAATAACCCTTTTTACTTTAAACTTTTTAAATTTAAATTCGTCAGAACTAAGGGCTGTGGAAAGGCATATGTGTCCAAAAAATTTACATAAGCTTAACGTTCTTTGGAAGGATATTCTAACAGGACAATGAAAAGGTCCTGACCCAGTCATTGTCTGGAGACGGGGGTCTGTTTTTGTGTTTCCACAAAGAGAACAGCAGCCAATTTGGATTCCAGAGAGATTAACTAAAGTGATTTCTACAGATCAAAAAAAAAAAAGTTGATTTGGCTCAAATCCATAACAGCTGATATCCAAAACTCCAGTTTGGCTATCCTTACATCTGCAACAGAACAAGGATGCTTTTTTTAATATTTATTTTATTATTATCTTTTCTCACATCATGAAGTTCTATTTTATTTTATGAGCTCATACATACCTAGGTTAATTTCTTGCTGATCAGTTCTATTTTTTGACTATAGAGGTTTTAAACATTGAAATGGAAATTTCACCTGTAAAAAGTTACAAGGCCTTTACTATTATGTTGTGTTATACGTATTATATTATGTGGGCACACTTGTGTTTTATGTTGTATGTTTGTATTTCCATATGTCCATATATCACATATGATGAGCACTCATGAAAAAATGGATTCAAGTATTTTTTTAATTCACGTGATTTTAATGTTTTAATTTAAATTGGGTAGACAGATGTTGAGGATTGTTTCAATATGTGAAGAACAAAGGAGTTTAACTGATCTGTTTGTTTACTTTCACCTTTCCTTTTCATTATATTTAATAATTCTGTTCAAGATAATATAAATTGTTAAGAGAATTGTTTTCTTTTAGTGCCTTCTGGAATGTTGCATATTTTTTTCTTTAGCCATTATTGCCAAAATTCCTATCTTCATCCCAGTGCTGGTGAAGACAAAGATAAAACCAATCTACAGCTTCTGCAATAGCCATCACTGAACTGCTTGCAGAACTTGCCTTGACTATGTATCACTTGTATGCATTGTGAACTCACTTGTATGCATTGTGAACTATCTGTTGGTACAGTGAGTTATTGTAGTGTTGGGGTATTTTTGCTGATGGTGTAATCAGTGGTACAATTTTTCCAAAAGAAGAAATCAATTGGCTTGGTGTAACTTTCTCCCTTCTGCTTGTCATGGTCGTTCAATTAAAATTTAGAGGCCAACAGAGGTGATGCAAAAAACCTCACCCCCCCTCCTGGTACAAAGACATATCAACAGGTGTGACTGTATTCTGGACTGGAAGTCAATAACGGGTAAGATCCAATTGCAATGGTACCAACCTAAGACAGGAGGCTAATGCCTTGAGGTCAGCTCATGTGATGAATGGTAAGGACCATATGTACTATTGGACAACCTAAGGCAGAAAAGGCCCCTAAGCCACATTCTTGTTGTTTAAACAGAGAGGGGGAGATATTGAGAGTTACAGCCAAAGGGGCTTCAGCAAACTTCAAGCTGCTTGCTGATGATTGGCTTACAGGGGCCCCAGCAAATTTCTAGCTGCCAACTGATTGGCTCCTCTTTGGTGATGCTCATTTTGCTTTTTCCCTTCCCTTTCAGAGCAAGGAGCTGCTCATTGGGGGACTTTTTGGCTCCACCCACACAACCCAGCCAATGGGACTCAAGAGCAGGAGGAGTGAGGGAGGTTGAGAGGCTTGTGGAAAGCCAGTGGTGGCAGTTGTGCTCTGAAAGTTTTCCTGAAGAGTTGTGAGGTTTGGCATGTGTGGTCCTAAAAATAAAGTTTGTTTCTTTTGACAAGTGAATCCTGAATTGTTCCCAGCAAGACTGTGGCAGTTGTCTAATTGAAATATCAATTATTCAATTATTCTTCTTTATTTTGGGCCAAGAACACTATAAATAATATTTAATGCATCTGTAATTTCAGATGCTTCTCACTTTTTTCATTATTATTCATTTAAAAATATTCTCTCAATTTTAATTGTAATTAGCTCATTCTTTTCACAGATTTATGGGTTTTGTTTATCTTTTTGTAATTGGTTTCCTAGTTAAATTGCATAGCTGTCAGAATATACTACTAAATTATTTCAAACTTTTGAAATTTATACATAGACCATGACCTATTTTGGCAAATAATTCACCTGCCCTTAAAACAGTTGTGTACTTTGTCAGTAGGTAGTGCAGCATTCTGTACATTTACCAATCATACTGTTCAGATTCTACATCCTCATTGATTTATATGACTGCTTATTGTAATAGTTGAGATATGTATGATTAAATTGTAAATTGGTTCATTTTTTCTTACACTTATTTTTCATTTGGGTCTTTACAAATATGAAAGCCATGTCATTAGATACATATAAATTCATGATTTTTAAATTTTTCTTATAAACTCCACAATTTCATTATAATTAAATGTCTGTTTTATTTCTAGAAATAATTCTCATCATGATTTTTTAATAAGGTAGTAACAGAAATGTATCCAGTGTCCTTTCCATGCAACTTGGTCATATGTACAACATTGCCAACTTATTACTTTTGCCCTTTCTGGGAAAATCTCAAGGTATGCTTCTGGAAAACAGCAAACAATTTTTGATGGTGTTTACTCAAGTTTACAAATGCATGAGTTTGTCTTATCCCTCTCTGCTTGGAATGGCTCAAATTCAGGCCTACCACACATTAGGACAGCACTCTATGGTATCCTACAACCAGTCTGGTGTGTGTGTGTGTGTGTGTGTGTGTGTGTGTGTGTGTGTAAAATGTATATATGTTTGTAAAATATATGTATGTGTGAGTGTGTGTGAGTGTGTGTGTGTTTGTGTGTGTGTGTGTATATATATATATATATATATATATATATATATATATATATATATATTACAGAATAATATAAATGTGTATTTTCTTTGTGATTGACTTTGCTATCTTATTTTACAATATAAAAATAATATCTGAATAGCTATAGTAAATATAATCTTTATACATTGGGACATAAACAAAGCTAAAAGCCTATATGCCAAAATCCCCTTCAAATAGTTTTTTGAAATTGTTAATTTAATGTGGCTATTATTCTTGTTTAGCAATTTGATGAAAATACCTAAATACAAAAAAAAAATTAGTGAGTAGTACATGGGAAAAAAAAACTTAGGACTTTAGATAGCTTCCTGAAAATTAAAAACTAGTAGCATTTTATTACAAAAAAGACATTGTTAATCAACACCATTATACATACTCTACAATTATATTCAAAATTTCACAAACATTTTTGTGCACTGTATATAAGTACACATTAAGATGATACAATTAGAATTAATACAGAATATATACAAAATGAACAAAGTTTAGATTTATACCAAAAACTTAATTGCAAAGTTTTGAAAAATAATTTGACTAGATATTATTTTACCTCATGATAATTTACCTTTATACAAATTTTACTTAAACATCCTAGATTTAGATGCTAAGAATGTCTGTATGTACATTTAAAGTTTCTACACTATAATTTTATAAATCCAAATTTCAAAAAAAGGGTACTTTAATAAATAATTTAATCCTCTTCTGGATTACTTAATTTCTATTACCTATATTTTGAATTTTCATATATATATACTTAATACATAAACCATGAAGTCCTTGTAGGAAAGTAATGATCATAGACTAATAATTACTGAGGATTAAAGTGCCTAAAAGAATGCCTGAATATCAACATCATTTTTTTCTTGTCATAAAATCTGGAGTCCTATTTAATAAAAGGCTCTTAAATTCAGTTTTTAAATTACTGAAAATTATTTAGGTTATTTTAGCAATTATATAAAAACACAGTTATGTTCACCTTACCAAATCACATCCTAAAAATAATGGCATATTAAACATGCCTTATAAAAAAAATCCCACTACAATTTTTAGTGCTTTGTTAGGCAGTTCATTTAAGTTAAAAAGTAAGAACCTTTTATTGGTTTGAAACTTTTTAGTCCAAGGCTACAAAGAGAACTGTACTGATGAAAAACGTTCCCCTAAACTCATGTGTTACAGCTTCTATATTCCTCAATTCTCCACCCAAGCCAAATTTTATACTTAATACTGGTGTGAAGATCTCTGTTACCACTACTTAATGTTTCATTCTATTCACACACACCTAAGTTTTACAATACCAGTAATCACTTCAACAATTTATTGTTTCAAAGACATACCACCTCTGTAAGATAATGGAGAGACCCCTAAGCATGTTAGCCATTTCCCTCCTCTGAAAATCACTTATTGTACCTTAATACATTTTGTGTTTTTGAAAATATTATTTCTTAATTTTAAAAATTTGCCTGGGGATTTCTTCCCCTTCTTATTTTCCAAAGTAAAAATAGCATATTCCAGAATTCAGCTTTAATAAGGTAATTTTTTTCCTAAAAGTTATTGCTTTTCTAAACACAAGATGTGATTCAAATATGTTCCATAATTTGTTTATGTAGGCATTCTATCTATGTTGATTGTGAATTTAGAACCAAAGAATGACTGGCCAATACCAATGCTGCTTTGGTTGTTTCAAATGAACAAATTCACAAAACACCATACTTTATAAATTATATTATAGTGATATATGAATGTTCTTTGCCAATATAAATGGAAGAATAGGACATCTGATTCTTAACTATTTGAGGAAATTAAGAATCTAAATAATACAGTAAAGAAAAAAATTAAAAAGAAAAATCCAATCTAGAAAAGGCATAGAATTAACTAAGATATAAAATGTTTTCTTATTTCTTCTTTTTCAATATTATAATTTCATATTGCTTTTAAAAAAGAACTAAATTAAAATAAGTAATTATTTGACTATCTTTAAAAAAGTCAAGAATCCCTAACATTTTTGTATAGGACCATTTATCAGTCTTGTGAAAGAGTTAGCAATTTATGGAACCAGGGTCACTTTTTGCTTTTCCTGTAGGATTGATTATGCACATCAAACAGCGTCCCAATCCCTCAAGGATAATCCAATCTTCTGCTGCCTTTGATTCTCTCTTCATGACTGTCTGATCTGCCTAGGTGTGAAGACAATTACTACTTCCTTAGTTATAAATTTAAATGGCAATTTTACTCCTCCATTGTTCAATGCTAGTGTTGGCCTAGTAAGCAAGTCTGATAAGATAATGTAGTCTTCATGCTATTTATTGCTATACTCTTAATTCAGTTTTTTTCTGACAAATACATCCATGTCTTTTTCTGGTATTTCTTCAAAATTCTTACAGCCAAAACATTTACATATTGAAGAACACATTATTTTTGCCTGGCAGCACTCAGTAGTTTTTAATGATATTCTGACATTAACAAATACATCCCTTGCTATGATATTAATATGCTTCTCCCCATTTCCTTTTCCTATGTTAGGCTTAAAATCTGTATTTCTGTTAATGCATTCCTTTATACTTTTTGCCTTTCATTTCCATGTTCCAAATTGTTATAACAATTAGTAAAACTGCAATTGTTATAAAATTTGCCATTTACAAAGCAATTACAGTATAATTTCTAATAGTGATTTTATACAATTCCAGGAATTTCTGGGCTGACTGGCAGATACTGATGAGATTATGCCATTGAATGAAAGACTTTTCTGGGTCTGGATACCAGAAATTCCAGTATAATTAGAGCTGACTGCTATACACACATATAAAGACCCCTGTAGATAAGTACTATACTGAGTTGGAAGCTCTGCATAACCCACAATTCCTGTTCCTGAAGCTGGTGCCAGGACAGTACCTGGTGGCACTTTAGTGATTTGGGGCTGGATCTGTGACAATGGGGTGGAAGGCATAACAAGCCATTGCTGTTGTTGGCTGTAAATTACTATTTTTGAAGCTTGATTGATGGATTTGGGGACAGCTTGTTGAATAGCCTGAGCTTGAAACAATAGAGCTGACATCTGCACTGAGGTTGTATTAACAACTGGCTTTGCTTCCTAAAGAGGTTTTAATGCTTGTCCTGTGATTATGACTAACTTTTTGGGTTAAGATACTGGCTGTTGTGGCAGTATCAAATCAGACATAATGAAACTTCCTTCCAGGCATTTGAATCTGCTGAACAGTTGCTAGCATTTTCAGAGAAATTGGGAGCGGTTTTCAGAAGAATAGCTGTTTTAAATTGTGATATGCTCACTCCTCCAACAGTGATGATATGCAGAGCTTATTTAATTGTTATTAGCTTTATTTGGTGATTTCAAAGGTGAGATTTCTATTTAATTTGGCATCTGCATTGGTAGAATTAAAAATTGATTCCATAAAACCACTTTCAGATATTGTTATGGTCTTTGATAGAGTTCCAGGGGTAGACTGTGAAAGAACCCTACCTGCAATGACTGATGTTCTCTTATCTGTAACTGCTTTACTATTAATTGGTTTTTCCAAGATCAGCTTCATGATTACTGGACCACAGATTGGTGTTTCATGCTTCTTAGCAATCTCATCTGGCACTAACTCTAATATAATTTTTGACTTCAGTGTCCATCATAGCTACTTGATTTTATACCTGGAATTTCCAAATATGCAGGCCTGTCCTATCTATATATTATGTATTTGGTATCAAAATGGCATTTACACAAATTGTCACTCATGGATTAAAATTTAAATGAGTGAATGGAGCGAAATAATTCAATTCAAATCAATTAATAAAATAAAAATATAGATGTTTATAAAATTCTAACTGAAAAATGTTTTTAGATGGCCAGACAATAAAATATTTTTTAAAGAGAAAGAGAAAGAGAGAGAGAGACAGAGAGAGAGAGAGAGAGAGAGAGAGAGAGAGAGAGAGAGAGAGAGAGAGAGAGAGAATTTTTTTACTATTTATTTTTCAGTTTTTGGTGGACACAACATTTTTATTTCTTTTTTATTTTCATTTGGTGCTGAGGATGGAATCCAGTGCCCTGTTCATACCAGGAGAGTGCATTACGACTTAAGCCACATCCCCAGGCCCAATAAAATACTTATTTCTAAAAAATGTCAAAAATGTAGTATAACATTCATTGTTTTTAAAATTTTTCAACAGAGAAGAGACAATTAATACTGATAATCACATTGTTCTGATATTATTATTTTATCATTAAAATAAGTAAACTAAATAGAAAATAATTGGGATTAATCTTCAATAACATGGTTTCTCAAATAAATAAATTGGAAATTACAACTAAAGCCCAGCTACTTTCTCCTTTTTCTTTCCCATTGTTAAAAAAACAATAGGCTCTTGCCTTAAATATCTCCACAGTAAGCTGAACTAATTGCCATTATCCTGCCAAAGAGATTATATTCTACTACTTTAAACATTGTTACAGATTCTTAATATACAGGCAAACTTCTTCCTCATATTTTTGTAGGTGTTTTATCCCCTCATTTGGAATGCAATTTAATGTCTTTTTTTAAAACTCTTTAAACTCTTTCACAGCATAATATGTCTTCCATCTTTCTTGCTCATATTCAAAGCCACATTAAGATTCCAGGACCTTTGATAGAGAATATCATCCACTCAGACACAGCTATGAGATCACTTTATCTTTTGTTTTAAGATGCTGTAAAATCTCATTGTTTTTTTCATCAAAATACTCAATCACTAATGATGAAGTTTTCCATTTATTCCCAACAAGCTCGTGCCATTGTCAATAACTGTTCACACTGTATACAATTTCAGGCCCCTATGTGAGAATTTGAAAATCAATTTAATGCACTTTGGGAAATGCATATTACACATTTCCATCTTTTTCATCCTTATTTCTTTCCTCATATTTTCAATGATACTCATTCTGAATTTATCAGGCTATTTCCTATTGATCTAAAAATTTATCTTCTTTGATTTCTCATTTATTTTTCTTTTTTGCCACTATGGGCAAGTCCACTTATTTAAAGACACATAATTTCCTGCATATACAATCTGTGATTTTGCATAATTTTATACTCATTGGAATATAATTTTAACCCATGGAATGTCCCATTCTACTACACAAGTCTTCATTGAATGAGCACATTGTACCCTGAACACATGCCTCTCTATTCAAAAATAAAAATAATTAAACCTAGCTCAGAGCAGAATACAATTCTTAATTTTATATAATTGGGCATAAAATAAATATAAGAGGCAATGGGGGCTGAGTGAACTTAATTTGTGGTTTCTAATGTTGAAAACTTTTCTGAGAACTGAAATATTTTATATTTGAAATTTCCTATTTATATGACATACTTGTGTTTTATTGTTTACTCTTAATATGCTCTAGCTATTCTTATTTTATTGAAAAACTACCTAGTTTGATTATAAGATTTAAATATATTAAAATAAATTTAAATATATTAAAATCTTTCACTAAGCATAAAGTTATGTTTACATTTGCTACAGTTATAATAAGAACATTTAATTGTATCAAGGCACAAGCTTTTTTTTTAGATTTTAAAATATCACAACTGCAAGATTATGTATATAATATTCCAATTGTTGCTTATACAACAGTAAATTAATCAAAGTAAGTTACACTATCTTAAATAAAATAAAATGAAAATAATTAACTAATAAAATTCACATTTAAACCACCTTTATTTACAAAATGTAATTCTAAGAAATATAATTTTATTAGGCTTCAATTGGAGCAAAAGTATAATCACTTGAGTAAAAGCAGTTAGTTATACTAAAAATGAGAGATACATTACTTTTGAAAACAGATACAAAATATTGTCAGGATTGTTGTTGTGCTTCAGAAGCAGGCCTTTGAAGATGGAATTAACCTTGAAGGGAACTCAGTTATACTTTCAGAATGTCAGGGAGGGAGGAAGGAAATTCAGATCTTGGGAGAAGATGAGAAAAAAAACACAGTCACATTGAGAATGGAGCAGGTGATGGGCTCGGTGGAAAATATTCTCGAGATGCTCCATACATGTTTCTTGGAGGAGCTGGAGAATAAAAAAATGGTCCTCTTTTCATCAACTGACTTCTTGAATTGATTGGAAACAATGGACCTCTGATTGGAGGGTAAAATGAGAAATAAAAGCCAGAGCCAGTTGCTTTATTTTTAGCAGGGACAGATGAATCCGGCACATTGGAATCACCAAAATCAAATTGGATATCATTTCTACTCGATTCCATTTCTGAAGACATTGGCCTATCCATTCTATCCAAAGTTGACATAGTAAAACTTCTGAGTTCTGCTGGTCCAAGATGGTCAACCATAATTGGAATAATATTCATCTTGCCTTAGTAGAAAAAGACATAGATCAGAATTTGGTTTGCCTTGTGGGGCCCTGATCATCTTAGGGTTCTGTTCCCATGGAGTTGACAGTGCTCCTATGTTATAAGATACTCTGAGGATCTTTTATCACATAATAGCCTGATTATCTTCTTTCATTGATAATAGGAGGGCCCAGAGGATTCTTGGGCTTTTTTCTCATCCCATTTGAAGCAAAGGTAAAAGTCTGAGTGGACATTTCTTTTCCAAAAAAGGATCTCTCACTTCAGATGAAGGTCGTCGACCCAATGGTCAGGAACCATTTGGGGAATTCTCTTTGCCAAAGGCTGAATTTGAATCATCAAGTGCTTAAAGATCTTTTTCTTCTAGTTTAAATTTAAATTTATTTTCAGTTTTATCTGTTGTGGGCATTTTGTTTCTTTAAATCATTGAGGTATCTTTCACCACTCTGAGCTGCCAACTTATTTTCATATGCTTTTTTTCTCATAGTACATAATTGGTCCCCGATAAGAATAAATGGTTCTCTCCAGTTCTTCTTCAAGATTTTTGACTTGCTTTCTGTAGTTCTCTAGCTGTTCAGTTGCATGACTGATGTTTTCTTACATTTTGGAGAGTTTATCCTCTTTCTATACCTGGTAATTTTCCTCTATTATTAATTTCTTTAGAGTTTCATTACATTTTCTTGATACAGTTCAGCAATGATTTTAAGTTCCTGCTGCAGATTCTGATTCTCACTTTTAAATTGTGTATTATTTGACTGCAATGATGATTATTATGTCTTAAAATTTTAAATATTCTCTATAAGTTCTTCATTTAGTTCAATTAATTTTAAACAATAAAGTAAGAAATTTAATTTCTTTCTCCTTCTAAGGTTTTAAAAGAGGTCTTTAACTTAGCAGCATAAAACCATCTCTTCAAATTTTCTTTTGGCTGATCCTCCAAGTAAGCACCAACACTCTTCATTTCCAATTCCAAGTTACCATCATCTGTTAGGTCTTTTCTAAGCCCAGAACCCCAATCTTTTATCTGCAGAAAGTGTTCAGAGACTTAATGTGATTTTGTTTACCTTTTAGAACTTGTTCTCCATGTACTTTAGTGTGTTCAAACGTCATTTTCTGTTTATTAATGCCATTCACTTTTTCTTTTCATAACGCAACTTCTAATAAAAGCTGTTTCTGACTTTTGTAAAGTTGGAAATTTTCATTCGAAACCTCTTGTTTTGCTTCCTTAAATTCCTCTTCATTCATTTGAAATAGGCTCAAAGTTGTTTTAGCTCCAGGCATCTGTGATCTAAGAGATTTTTATTAATCTTCTAGGTACTTAATATTTTTTATAGATCATCCTCAATTCATCTAGTTGAGGTTGTTTACATTTCTCTTCTTTAAAATCTTTTTCAAGAGAGAATATTTCTTCCTCAAGTTTAGATACTAACCTATCCAGGTTTTCATGAATTGCCTCCAAATTTTTTGCTTCTATTTACTCCTTCACCGAAAAGTCATCCTTTAAAGGAGACTGTAAGGGACCGGCGAAACATCAGAGGAAGAGACTACCAAGAGACTGCCTCATGCAAAAGCAAAAGGGTTTATTTGGGGACCAGCTTGCTGGGGCCGAGAGCTTACCTTAGCAAAGAGAGCTAGAGCCCTGAGAACAGCTTGAGCAGATCTTATATAATTTTCTTGGAGAGGGCAGGGAGGAAAGTTTATTGAGGGGTCAGGGCAAGTGGGCAGTTTGCCTGCAACCAAGTGAGGGAGTGCATCCTGCAGTTTGGCAGTTGGGGACAGCACATTCTGGGAACAAGATTAGCAAACAGTTCACAGTTGGGGACAACACATCCTGGGAACAAGATTTCAACAGTGTTTTGTTAAGCATATAGAAAAACAGAGTTACAAGTACCTATTTTATTAAACTTTTATTTTTTTAATTCTTCTTCTGGCTACTTTTAATCATAAAAGTGATCATTGAGGGGTGTCGCATTCTGTGTCTGCTAGTAGGGTATATTGTTGTCTAATTATTATAAGTCTGACTTGTCCAATTTGGAATTGAAGAAAGAAAACTACAAGATTGAGCAAACAGGGTCCTAGAGTTAGCCACAATATAAGAATTATTAGAGGACAGGCCAGGGCTGATAAAAGTGTAGTTAACTAGGGGGACTGTGTGAACCAAGACTCATATCACCCTTTTTGGGTTTTTCTCTCTCTCGTTGATGCTGTTTAAGGCGTCTTTTTAATTTACTCATAGATTTTTTTACAACTCCAGTATGATCGGGATAAAAACAACATTTTTTTCCTCAATGTAGCACAAAGGCCCTCTTCTCTCATAAACCCTCGCCTGTTCTGTAAAACAACTTCAGAGAGAGAGGTTAAAGATTCCTGCAAAGCTGTGATGGAGGTTTCTAATATTTTTAAGTTTGGGTCTATTGCTGTTTCTAATTGGGTCATTTGTTGTGTACCACGGACCAGGGCAGTGGTCCCTGTGCCCACCCCTTCAGCAATTCCCATTCCTAATAAGATGGCTAAAGTGAGGGATACAAGTTCTCGGTGGAAGCGGGTTGTATGCCCCCCTATTTGATCTTTAAATGAACCTGCCTCATGATAGAGCACTCTGGAAAACATCTGAACCATTACATAATTAATCACATCTGTTAACCATTTTATGAAAACATAAATAATGTTTAAGTATATAGAATTATACTGTTGTAGGGACGGATAAGGCAGGCACCTAAGATAGCACTGAAGAAAGAAAAACAGTTCTATTTGGTTGCAACTGGATTCAGAGGGCATTGCTTCTGTTGTAATCAATTAATCCCTTGAACCCCAAGTTTGGGTAGTTTTAGAATTTTGTACTCAGCATGTATGGGAAGGGGCTTGGAAGTTCACAGTCTGCAGAAGTTCACAAAAAGCAGTTTTTGTTTTTGGTTTTTCCTCTGTTCTGGGCAAGTTAACATTTCAAGGACACCTGAGACGGGGAGAATTTTTTCTTTCGTTTTTTTTCCCTTGACAGCTGTTACCATAGAGCCCAGTTACTAAATTTTTTATCTTAGAAATGTAACCATCTCTGTGAAGCCCCAGCTCAAGGCCAGAGGCCTTGTTCACATATTCTGTGAAAAATTAGTAAGGGGGTGTCTAGGTTAGGAGTGCTGATTTTTCCAGCCAGTGGCCAAGTAGAACAGGGCAACATGAAATAAGGAAGTTTATCTGTACTGAACTTTTTTATAGGGACTCTTTTTCTGAAAGTCCTAAAGTCAGCCGTAGTGAAGACTTCTGGAGAAGACTAGTTAAGACTTTTCTGTGGCCCTGGTATAGAGAGGGATGACGGGGAAGGCGGTTCTGAGAGCAGCTCCATGGATCTGAGAATGAGGAAGGAGAGATGTAAAAGAATGATGGGAAAGGGGTTTGGGATTTTCTTAGCAACAAAAACTTGAGTAGTAGAACAGGTAGAACAGAGGAAAAGACTGGAGTTAGTATCCCAAAAAGCTTGTGAGGGACTTTAAATTTTTAGTAACCTGTTTTTACTAATGATAAAGCAACTTTAAAGGCCATTTTCATTACATCGTGGATAGGGGTCTGAGGGCTCTCCTCAGCTGGTTTGAGCTTTGGGTTAGCTGGTAAGAGGACATGGTGGGACCCGGTATGGGCACTGACAGGAGAAGAGAGAAGTGAATGGGTGAAGAGATACCTCAGTACCTGTTACTTCAGCAAGGGGGGCAATGGTCTGAGAACTGGCAGAGGTTTGGGTTCCATCAGGTAGCCCTTGTAGGTTTACATCCTTATGACTTACAGAAGAAGTCAGTTTTTCCCCCCACACAGCCGTGACTTTTTGTGTCTTTGATAGTCCACCAAACAAACATAGTAATCTAGGTTAGCCAACCTGCATGTAGTTCTCCTGTTCCTACATCTCTAATGTTTGTTTCTATTATCTATGGTATGGAAGGGATTTAATGGAATTTTAGTGGGATCCTCTTCATCAGGGATACCCAATAAAAAAGACCTATAGCCAACTGAAAAATGTCTGGGTGGAGAGATGGCCACCATGTCCCTAAGGGGGCTGTATTCGAGATAGACCCTACTTCCTGTCCAGTAGGATTTATGATCAGCCATTGCTGCTGAATGAGCTGATGAGGGTTAGGACTAATGGTGGTCAAGGGGAGAATCTATAGCCCTATCTACATGGTGAATACATAGTTTGAGTGGCTTATCAGTCTTTTCCAATTTTCAGCCAGAGTCTGGACAGGGCACAGGCTTGAGATGAGAGGCATGGATCTAGGAAGTGATTCTATCTACTTTTACCACTGTAGGTGTTAAAAGTAACACCTGGTATGATCCTATCCAGCGGGGTTTTAGAGATGACACCTGATGTTTTCTTACATAGATGAAGTCTCCCACTTGATACCGGCGTGGAGTCCCTTCATCCCCAGATTGATAGGCAGTGGCCAGCTGTTTCCACAGGTATTGCTGGGTTCTTTCAAGAGCTTTAAGTCTGTCAAGCAAGGGGGTGTGGAAGGGATTGTTAGGTCCTAGAGTTAGGGTTAGGTCCCTTACTGGAGGAGGGGCACCATAGAGAATTTTATAGGGGGTGAAGTTACACAAAGAAACAGAGGGAGTATATTTTTTGTACAAAACAGTGCATAAGGCAGGAGCATAGTCCAAACATTTATGCCAGTCTCTAAGCTTAATTTCTTCAAGGTCTCTTTAATGGTTTTATTTATTTTTTTACTTGTCCTGAGCTCTGGGGTCAATGAGTGCAATGTAACCTCTAATTAATCCCCAGGGTATGGTTAACCCTTGACTTACCTGGGCCATGAACGTTGGTCCATTATCAGACCCTATTACCTTAGGCAGGCCATATCTTGAAAAAATATCTTCCAGGATCCTCTTGATCACCATTTGTGCCGTTTCTTTGTGTGTGGGGTGGAGGGAGGGAAGTCTTCAATCCATCCTGAAAATGTCTCTACAAAGATTAGGAGATATTTAAGTCCATTCCTTGCTGGCTTAATTTCAGTAAAGTCCACTTTTCAAAATTGTCCTGGTCTGGTCCCTCGAAGGTGCCTTCCTACAGGGAGCTTGGAAGGGTAAGCATTAACAAATTGATAGACCCAACAGGCTTTTGTTACCCATTCAGTTATTTTCTTTCATGGGCTCAGTAAAGTCGAGGAGTTCAGTGTCAGTGTCCTTATGTTCTCCCGGTGTGGAAAATGTTAACATGGTTACTCCATTTAGGGCTGCCAATTTAGCCTCTTTATTTGCTCACTTGTTATATGGGGGTGGTATCTGCACAATGGTTTGTTTTCTTGGCTCAGTGAGCCATCACTTATCGCCCCTAAGGGAATAGTCCAGGAAGATTACTTCTTGCTAACAAATTTGGGCGTTTTTGGCAGAAGCTCGGATAATAGTGCTTGGGTCCCAGACTCACAGTTTTCCTTGGTGTTGGCTGTCAGTAGCAGGTCATCCACATATTGAAGCAGGGTGACTTCAGGGTGCATAGTTCTGAAGTTGTTGATATCTCTGTGGAGGGCTTCATCAAAGAGAGTTGGGGAGTTTTTGAACCCCTGTTGGTGTCTGGTCCAAGTTAATTGACCAGATGTCCCAGTTTCTGGGACTACCCACTCAAAAGAAAACAGCAACTGACTATCTTTATGCAGAGGCAAGTAAAAGAAAGCATCTTTTAAGTCCAGGACAGTATACCATTTTCGCTCAGGGTTCAGGGTGTTAAGCAGATTGTACTGGTTAGGAACTGTGGAGTGAATGTCCTACACTCTGTTGTTGGTCTCTCTTAGGTCTTGAATGGGGCGATAGCCCCCAGTTTTTGGCCTTTTTACTGGTAGCAGGGGAGTGTTCCAGGCTGATTGACAGGGCCTTAGGACCCCTAAGTCCAAATATTTCTGAATATGGGGCCTTATCCCATCTTTAGCTTCTTTGCTCAGAGGATATTGTTTAATATTAATTGGGGAGGCTGAGGTTTTTAACTCCACCATTATTGGAGGTTGTTTTAAGGCTAGGCCTAACCTAGCAGTTTCTGGCCAGACATCTGGGTAATCTGTTATTCATTTTTGGGATAGCTTACCTGTTTGATCAGTCTTGGGGAATGTAAAAAGTTGATGTTCATCTTCTACTGACATAGGTAAAGCCATGAGTATAGGGGTTTTTACAGAAAGATTTAGAAATTTAATTTTGGGGACTTCAGGGTTAAAAGTTATTTTGGCCCGGAGTTTGGTGAGCAGATTTCTACCCATCAATGGGGCTGGACATTCTGGGATCACTTGAGAGGAGTGATGGGCTTTTCCTTTTTCCAGGTCCATGGTCCTCTTAGTTGTCCAAGCCCGATATTTACTGCCATTAGCCCCTTGAACTAGAGACCTTTTAGTTTTTAGAGGGCCCAATGGGGCCTTAATGGCTGAGTATATTGCCCCTGTATCCATTTAAAAGTTTACTGGGGTCCCCTCCACTTCAAAAGTTATCCTGAGCTCAGGGAGGGAATCTGAGCCCTGACATTTATAGTCATCCTCCAGAGTTAAAACGGCTGACTGGCATGGCAGTTTCTTTCTAGGGCACTCTTTAGCCCAGTGTCCTTTTTCTGTACAGTAGACATATTGATCTGAGACAGAGGTGGCTTTTGGCGTGGACCCAGGTATCCCTTTCTGTCTTCCTGTCTCTTAACTTCTGGCCTATTTGTTGTTGTGACCAGACATTAGTCAGTGCCTCAGTCTATCTTTTGCTTCTTTCATCCTCCCTTTGCTCCCTTTCTTTCTCCCTCTTTTGTTCCTTCTTTTCCTCAGTTTCTCTCTTATAATATACCTTCTCAGCTTCTCTGACTAAATCTCTCAAAGTCATATCTTGTAATCTATCTAAGCATTGTAACTTTCTTTTAATATCTAGGGCGGCTTGCCTAATAAAGGGCATCATGACAGATGCCTTTTGATCCTCTGCCTGAGGATCCAAAGGAGTATATCTCCTATATGTCTCCATAATTCTCACTAGAAACATAGAGAAAAATTTATCAGGCCTTTGAATAATCTCTCTTACCTTGAACAAATTAGTTGGTTATTTAGTGGCTGCTCAAAGACCTGCTATTAGAGTGCAGTGATAAGTGAATAGATAATCTCTACCTTCAAAGGTGTTGGGTCCCAGTTGGGTTGGTTCAAGGGGAAGTTGTGTCGTTTGCCCATCTGGTCTGAGGATTTTTTTTTTTAGCTTCCAGAAAGATTCTTTTTTGTTCCTCTGTCATGAAGAGAGTCCCTAGGAGTTGTTGGCAGCTATCCCAAGTAGGCTGGTGTGAAAACGTCGGCGGGTTCTTTGAGTTCTTTTAGCTGGGCCTGTTTCTTTCAGGCAAGGAGGGGTTGTGTGTGCCATGGGGGAGTCATCTGTAGGGTACTGGGCCGGCTCAGCTTCCTCCAATGGTTGAGAGGCTGAGTCAGCAGCAAGGAAATTACTTAGAGGGTGTTGGGGGTTGGGAGAAGCGGGCAGGGAATAAGGAGGGGGAGGAGAGTTAAGTAGAGTCAAATCTTGAGATTTAGGGAGAATAGAGTGTGGAGGAGGAGGAGGAGCAGAGGGTTTGAGAGACAGAATCGTGGGGGAAGAAGTAGGAGTGGGGGCAGGGACAAGAAAAGACTTCACCCATGGAGGAGGAGATTCATAGAGGTCCTGCCAAGTTAAGATATATGGCTGTTGATCTGGATGGCTATGTGGCCCCAGATGAAAGACAAAGATAATATCTCTGACTTTTTAAATTAGTGGGAAGTAGAAAGATCCTTCTGGAGGCCATCCAATTCTAAAGTTGGGCCATTCTGAGGCACAGAGAGTCTGCCAGGTGCGGTGTTTTACTGAAAAAGAAAGATTCTGAGCTCTTAAGCAGACTTCAGTCCAGTGATCAAGGGTCAAGGACAGAGGCGTGGAATGACTCTTTCCCATAATGAAAGTTACTTGAACAAACACAGAGACAATACAAACGTGACACAAACATGGACACCAGTAAACAGTGAATGTGTAACACAAGTTCAGAGGCAAAAATTAAAAACAGACAGTGAATTCAACCTGAGAGAAAGAATTGCCGGCAAGACCAGATGGGTTGGCAGCAGAATATACTAGATGAGGGCACTTCCATCCCTCCCAGATGGGGGCACCTCCATCCCCCCCAGAGTCTTTCAAAGCGTCCCTTGAAAGACATGGCCTGTAGCTTCTGAACATGTCTGTTTATCACCATCAGGGGGAGCTTATGCTCTCCACTAGCAACAACACTCTGCCAACCCAAACCCAAAAATCAGAAGGCTCTGAGAGCTCACGCTCTTCACTGAGCCAAAAACCAGAAGGCTCTGAGAGCTTACGCTCTTTGCTGACCCAAAAACCAGACTCTGAGCCCTTGCAAAGTAAAAACAAGTAGGAGAAAAAGGAGGAGAGGAAGAAGAAGAAAAAAAAGGCGCCTTACTTACCTCCCTAAAGGAGTCTTGTTGAGGTCTCCCTGTCAAGCGATGCACAGTTCCCGGCCAAGGCACCAAATGTAAGGGACCGGCAATATGTCAGAGGAAGAGAAAACCAAGAGACTGCCTCAAGCAACAGCAAAAGAGTTTATTTGGGAACCAGCTTGCTGGGTCTCAGAGCTCACCTTAGCAAAGAGAGCTAGAGCCCTGAGAATAGCTTGAGCAGAGCTTATATACTTTTCTTGGAGAGGGCAGGGAGGGAAGTTCATTGAGGGGTCTGGGTGAGTGGGCAGTTTGCCTGCAACCAAGTGAGGGAGTGCATCCTGCAGTTTGGCAGTTGGGGACAGTACATTCTGGGAACAAGATTAGCAAACAGTTCACAGTTGAGGACAACACATCCTGGGAACAAGATTTCAACAGTGTTTTGTTAAGCATATAGAAAAACAGAGTTACAAGTACCTATTTTATTAACCTTTCCTTTGTAAGCCTTCATACTCTTTTTGAACAATGCTTTTTCAAAAATTTCACAATTTTCTCGAAGTAATGCAGAAAGTTTTAGAGGAAGCTTTATTTTCTTTTCTAACACCTGCTTCTCACAGACTAATAACTTCTCCACAAAAACAAGAGAAAAACATAAAATCCAATAGCTTTAAATATCAACAACTCCCATTGACAGCCTTAAGGACTAGTGTGTGTTTCCAAATATTCACACTAGGCAGACCACAATCCTGATTACTTCCTCTGGGACTACCACCAAATTTGAATGAATGGCAGCCATTACCCCTCCATTATTCTAAGACTATTTTGACTATTTCCTCCAGGATCAGCCATTCCAAAACAGGCTGTGAACACTCAGGTCTTTGTTCAGGAATAAACCTGCACCAGGCAACTGAGCAGACCATTGTGAAGGTGGGTGGGAGGGTAACTGTAGGCATGGGTAAGTAGTTCTGGTAATTGGCACCCAGGGCCCTAACAAAATCACGCTGCCTGCTAGGGAAGTTTTGTTGACTCCTTTACTATGTTGTGCATCACAGGTTCAAGCCTGACCCAATCAAGCAAAGAGGAGTCCTCTCCAAATCACCTACCCATTGGTTTGGTTTAGGCCAGGCCAAGGCAGAATTTTTATGTGCCATTCTGTACAGTCATAACATAATCTAGTTTGATGTCACTATAATTCTAAAGCTCTATAAAAAATTTTAAAGAACTAGTACATTTTGTTTTAATTTATTATTCTTCTCTCTCCCCTCCTGCACCCTCTATTTTTTTCTCCTATCCTTTTTTCTCCCTTCTCTTTTCTTTAGTTTTCAGGGTTAAACTCCAAGGCCATGTACATACTAGGCAAGCCCTCTGCCACTGTGCTTCATTTCCAACCCTATTGACACTTACTATAAAAGTAATATAAATTATCTCTATAGGAAAACTCTCCTGTTATGTTATTTTAACAGCAATTTTAGAAGAGTTGCTAACATGAGTACAAATAAGTTGTGACAAGTTACTTTCAAAAAATACATCATATGTTGAATGGTTAATAAAATAGGTACTTGACACTCTGTTTTTCTATATGCTTAACAAAACACTGTTGAAATCTTGTTTTCAGAATGTGCTTTCCCCAACTGCCAAACTGCAGGATGCACTCCTTCACTCGGTTGCAGGCAAACTGCCCACTCGCCCTGACCCATCAATGAACTTTCCTCCCTGCTCTCTCCAAGAAAAGTATATTAGCCCTTCTCAAGCTGTTCTCAGGGCTATATCTCTCTTTGCTATAGAGAGAGCCCTCACATGCTGGTCTCCAAATAAACCCACCCTTCTGCTGTTGCATAAGACAGTCTCTTGTGGTCTCTTACTCCTAAGTTTCATAGGTCCCTTACAATGTAATGTTTCTAGAAAGAAGAAGCTTAAAACTTGAGATGGTTTTCATGTCAGTATTTCTAGACTACTAATTAAGAGTCTTCAAAATCTTTTTTTCAGGTGTTATTTTCTTTTGATTTCTCACAGGATATAAAATCTTCTAAGTAGGTTAGTTATTATAAATGTATAGAAAAGAGAAGAATACGATATGACTCTTTGAAATGGACTTAGCCTCTGAAGGTGAATTATATTTTTGATTAGATAAAGGGTTCATTGTGTGATGTAAATATAAGACATTCAAATATATTTTTTCTTGCTAGTTTTGCGTAATTGTTAATAAGCCAATGCTAATAATTGAAGAAAATAACTCACTAGAAGTCATTGCTTTTCTTAATGTCTCTAAATACATGGGAAATTTATGTATGATTAGAATGATTATAATTCTGTGGTCAGAGCTATATCAATGTAAAATAAAACACTTATCCTGTTTGATAGGGTATGAAAGTTTAAAAATTTTTTGACAAATGTAATTAAGTGAGGTTATGAATGTTAATCAGTTTGTTGTGAATATTTCATTATGTATATACCTGTGTCAGAATCAAATTATCACTGGGCATGGCATCAAATCCATGACATGTAATCCTAGCCATTTAAGAGGCAGAGGCAGGAGTATCACAAATTAAAGGTCAGCCAAAGCAATTTAGCCAGGCCCTAAACAATTTAGTGAAACCCTGCCTCAAAACAAAACAAAACAAATATAAGCCATTAAGGGGACATTTCAGATTGAAACCATAGCACCAAGTGTTATCTTCTACCACCTTATGAACCAGTAGGACTCAACAGATGTCAGTGCCATGTTCTTGAACTTCCAGAACCAAGAGCTAAATAAATAACTTTTCTCTGTCACTTACCAAGAATGATATTCAATTATAGCAACACAGATCATACTAAGTTTCAGAGAGATTATTGGTCAAAACATACAGCTAAAAAGCAACAGTTTAGTGACTCAAACCAAGTGTCTTCAGTTCCATACCTCAATAGAAGAAGTTAGCCATAAAGTAAAATACACACACACACACACACACATACACACACACACACGAAATAAATAAATAAATACATAAATAAAGAAATAAATATACAAATAAATAAATAAATAAATAAAATAAACAGGTTGCAGATTCCTCTTTACCTTCCAGAGCTGTTTCTGTTTGGATATAAAAGTCACTAAATGAGAGTAGCTAATCAAACTACTTTCATATCAATGTCATAAGCCTTTTTCTCATCAGAACATGCAGCTCAATCATACTTTAGTAATACTAATAATAATTTTTATTAATAGAGTTATTTTCATAATTAAATAGACAGACAGATCAGACTTCAAATGCTATTCTATTCATTCCCATTTTCCTTTAACCATTGTTAACTAGGAAAAAAAGTGTTAATTCTTAAAAATCATTTTTTGAAAGATTATAGGATTTTGAAATGGAAAAGAAACATTGATAGCATATCAAATAGCAATAAGCTACTTAACCACACCTAGCTAAAAAATGAATTCTGGGGCAATTAACTTTGTGACTTTGCACTCTGTGACATGGACACATGTCTTAAAACTTATTTAAATTTGAGAAAATTTTGCATCATTCATATCATCATTCTCTAGATCACCATCGATGATGATGACACATGCAGATCCCATGCACTTCTTGGGCATTTCCAGAGTTTAGAAACAGCTATTTGTACACTTTTATACAACTTATACTTTCATTTCCTACCAAAATTCTAATACTGAACATTTTTTCTTTGCAAAATGCAAGCATTGCTTTGTAGGAAATCAGTAACATCCTATATTTAGAAAATGGTAAGCTAAGTGTGGTGGTGCATGACTCTCATCCCAGCAGCTCAGGAGGCTAAGACAGAAGTACTGTGAGTTCAAAACCAGCTTCAGGAAAAAGTGAGGTACAAAGAAACTCAGTGAGACCCTGTCTCTAAAAAATAGGCAAACTAGGGCTGGGGATGTGGCTCAGTGGTTGAGTGTGCTTGAGTTTAAAATCTGGTACCCTCTCCAAATAAAAAGATTAGTATTACCTTTCTGACACATTTTACTCTAGGAAATGGGGAATTTTCGTTTCAGAGAATGTACTGTGCAAAATTCATTAACTGAGATGTCACTTGGCTTTTCAAAAGGATTCACAATCACAATACCATAAGAAGTTTGAAGAAGACATACGAAGATCAAGGAGAGATGATATGAGCATCCAGGGAGTCTGAAAGATGATTATTTTATGAGTCCCAGCAGCATCCATGGATCAAATATAACCAGAAAATGCTCTCATTATTAAAATGATTGTTACAGGGGAAAATAACAATCTCTCTTTGTGTACATCACTGAAACAATCCAGGGGTTCTCCATAAACCCCACACAAATCACTCAGACCACCCAACCTCTAGCACTGTGGCTGCCAGCCATTCTGATTCACTGGTACTTATTCCAAAACAGTTTTAAAATACTTTGAATATCACTCCTGGGTATCATCAAAACTGCTTAAATAAGATTTTTTCTCACCCTAAAAACTCATATACTTTTCCCTTAAGCTATTTGACAGTGTTTTATTCCTAAGAAATATTAGCATCCGAAAGCAAGATACAGCTCCATGAAATCCACCTCTTTCCTATAGTAGGTTTTCATCAAATTATGCATGTGAAAATTTAAATTAGAATTCATTCACAGCCTGATTATAAGTCCTAAGATGTGATGCTAAAATATTTTAAAATACAGAGATATAAAATTTGTACATGGATGGTGCAAAACTATATGTTACAACACAATTAGTCATTAATTTTTTAACCATGTATTATTAATCTGTTTTCTGATCTCAACTAGAACAATAATTCAACAATGATAGCAATACACAGATGATTAATGAACAAAGAAAAAGTTTGGTTTTATTCCTGGAGATACTACAGTCAATTAAAACACAAAACAGTGCAGCACTTAGAATGTCTCTAAAAATTATAGAGAAGACCCAAAATGTGATTATTTATCCTTCTGCTTAAGTCTAAACTGTATGAATTGGTTACAAATGGGTATTACTCAGTCAGTAAGAGATCGTCACATGGAAAATAATTAAAATAACCAGATAGATTTTTGAAGGAAAATGTCTGCATTTGAAGACAGAAATAAAAGTCATAATTTTCAAAAGAAAATGATTAGATCTTTGCAAATTTACAATTCACTGAAGCCATATCACTATGCTTTCATTACCCAAAGTATGTAACAGTGCCATAAAATTCTACTCGCCAAACAACTGCTTAGAAAATAGCCACACAGTTAAAGGTGTTTCACAACAAATAATGGTATATAACAAAGAGCCATGCACAAAACAACTCGTCCAAACAAAAACAATCAGAGCTCTGAAGATGCAAGGAGACACACAGATGCCCAAGAAAAACTGTTTTTATGAGCACAACAGGCAGCCACACTGATTCACATTTCACTTGAATTTTTGGTTTCATGTTCAAGATATGATTGGGTGCTAGTTAAAGGAGAAGGCCAACCTCAGGGGTATCATAAGTGAAAGTCATGGGCTGTATCTTACAGCCACCATTTCACAGTAGCTGAGCACACTAAAATACTCATGTCTAAAGTGTACTTGCCGAGGAAAGATGGCTGCTGCGTACAGGGGTTGCTGAAGTGCTGAACGTGGGGCTCTGTGCAGTGGCTTTAATCGAGATTTCACGCAGCGTGTTAGAGCTCCTTTCACCATTAATCTGTAGTGGATCACCTTGCCAAGCAGCAGAAAAAACAAAGAGATTGAAAGAGAGACGCTTTTCTGTTCAGAGCCGCAGGTGCTCTGCGCCCATCTGCTGCCTCTTTCACTCCGCTACCGGCAAAGAAGCTGAATACTTAATCAACAGCGGATTCATCAAATAAATTTATTAGAGTAAACAGTAACTCAGCAGTCAAACAGAACAAGAAGTAACATGAGCATAAAAAAGCAAGGAAGAAAAGGAGTACAAACAATGAAGGACAGCCTAAATATTCAGGAGGACTTAGAGTCATCAGGAAAATGGCCATATAAAGAACTCAAGGAACACCTTAGACAGATGGAAAAGAATCTTAAAGATCACATTGAAAGTGAATTACAGAAACAGATAAAAGAAGAAGTTAAGCATCTTTATCAGGAAATAGAGATTATTAAAAAAATCAAACTGTAATTCTAGAAATGAAGGAATCGATAAACCAAATTAAAAACTCAATCGAGAGTATCACCAACAGAGTGGAGCAAGTAGAAGCCAGAACGTCAGATAATGAAGACAAAATATATCATCTTGAAAGGAGTCTAGCCAACTCAGATAGGCTGGTAAAAAATCATGAGAAAAACATCTAAGAGATTTGGGATAATATAAAAAAACCAAATTTACGAGTCATCGGGATAGAAGAAGGCACAGAGATTAATACCAAGGGAATGAGTAACCTGCTGAATGAAATAATTACAGAAAACTTTCCAGAAATAAAAAAGGAAACAGATATACAAATTGTAGATGCATACAGGACACCGAGCACACAAAATCACAGTAGACCAACGCCAAGACACATTGTTATGAAGATATCCAACATACAGAACAAAGAGAAAATATTAAAAGCTATAAGAGAAAAGAGGCAGATTACATTTAGGGGTAAACCAATAAGGTTAACAACGGATTTCTCATCACAGACACTGAAAGCGAGAAGATCCTGGAACAACGTATTTCAAACACTGAAAGACAATGGTTGCCAACCAAGAATTTTGTATCCAGCAAAATTAAGCTTCAGGTACGACAACAAAATAAAAATCTTTCAGGATAAACAAAAGCTAAAAGAATTTGTAGCCAGAAAACCAGCATTGCAAAGCATCTTGAGCAAAACATTACATGAGGAAGAAATGAAAAACAATAACCAAAACCATCAGTGGGAAATGACTCTATAAAGCCAGAGGGCGGGGGGAAAGCTAAGCTAGGAGAAACAAACTAAAAGAAGATAAACAATCAAACATGGCTGGAAGTACAAACCATACATCAATAGTAACTCTAAACGTTAATGGCTTAAACTCTCCAATAAAGCAACATAGGCTGGTAACATGGATTAAAAAAACAAACCCAACAATATGCTGCCTCCAGGAGACGCATCTGATTGAAAAAGACATACACAGGCTGAAGGTGAAAGGTTGGGAAAAAATATACCATGCACAGGGTCCTCGCAAGCAGGCAGGTGTGGCCATCCTCATATCGAATAAAATCGACTTCAAGACTAAATTAATCAAAAGGGATAAGGAAGGTCATTATATACTGTTAAAAGGAACCATTCACCAACAAGACATAACAATCATCAATATTTATGCACCAAATAATGGGGATGTGACGTTCATGAAAGAAATTCTCCTCAAGTTCAAGAATCAAATAGACCACAATACAATAATTATGGGTGACTTCAACACACCTCTCTCACCATTGGATAGATCTTCCAAACAAAAGTTGAATAAAGAAACTACAGAACTCAATATCACAATCAACAACCTAGACTTAACTGACATATATAGAATATATCATCCAACATCAAGTGGCTATACTTTTATTTCAACAGCACATGGATCCTTCTCAAAAATAGACCATATATTATGTCATAGGGAATCCCTCAGTAAATTTACAGGGGTGGAGATAATACCATGCATTTTATCTTATCATAATGCAATGAAAATGGAAATCAGTGATAAAAGAAGGAAGGAAAAATCCTACATCACATGGAAAATGAACAATATGTTACTGAATGATCAATGGGTTACAGAAGACATAAAGAAGGAAATAAAAAAATTCTTAGAGATAAATGAAAACACAGACACAACATATCGGAATCTATGGGATACAATGAAAGCAGTTTTAAGAGGGAAATTCATCGCCTGGAGGTCATACCTCAAAAAAAGGAAAAACCAACAAATAAATGAGCTCACACTCCATCTCAAAACCCTAGAAAAGGAAGAGCAAAACAACAGCAAATGTAGCAGAAGGCACAACAAAAATACAGAAGACTCAGTCTGGGCAAATCATATGTCTGGTTTCGGAATCAACGAAATTGAAACAAAAGAAACTATTGAAAAAATTAACAAAAATAAAAGTTAGTTCTTTGAAAAAATAAATAAGATTGACAGACCCCTAGCCATGCTAACGAAGAGGAGAGAGAACTCAAATTACTAACATACGGGATGAAAAAGGCAATATTACAACAGACACAACAGAAATACAGAAGACAATTAGAAATTATTTTGAAAACCTATATTCCAATCAAATAGAGGATAGTGAAGACATTGATAAATTCCTTAAGTTGTATATAAACAGACCAATATCAATAGATGAAATAGAAGAAGCAATCAAAAGACTTCCAACCAAGAAAAGCCCAGGACTGGATGGGTATACAGCGGAGTTTTACAAAACCTTTAAAGAAGAATTAATACCAATACTTTTCAAGTTATTTCAGGAAATAGAAAAAGAGGGAGCTCTGCCAAATTCATTCTATGAGGCCAACATCACCCTGATTCCGAAACCAGACAAAGACACCTCAAAGAAAGAAAACTACAGACCAATATCTCTGATGAACCTAGATGCAAAACTCCTCAATAAAATTCTGGTGAATCGGATACAAAGGCACATCAAAAAAATTGTACACCATGATCAAGTAGGATTCATCCCTGGGATGCAAGGATGGTTCAATATACAGAAATCAATAAATGTTATTCACCACATCAATCGACTTAAAGATAAGAACCATATAATCATCTCAATAGATGCAGAAAAAGCTTTTGACAAAGTACAGCATCCCTTTATGTTCAAAACACTAGAAAAACTAGGGATAACAGGATCTTACCTCGACATTGTAAAAGCTATTTATGCCAAGCCTCAGGCTAGCATCATTCTCAATACAGAAAAATTAGAGGCATTCCCCCTAAAATCTGGAACAAGACAGGGATGCCCTCTATCACCACTTCTATTCAATATAGTTCTCGAAACACTGGCCAGAGCAATTAGAAAGACAAAAGAAATTAAAGTCATAAAAATAGGAAAAGAAGAACTTAAACTATCACTATTTGCGGACGACATGATTCTATACCTAGAAGAACCAAAAGGGTCCACAAAAAAACTACTAGAACTAATAAATGAATTCAGCAAAGTGGCAGGATATTAAATTAACACGCATAAATCAAAGGCATTTCTGTATATCAACGACAAAACTTCTGAAATGGAAATGAGGAAAAACACTCCATTCACGATATCCTCAAAGAAAATAAAATACTTGGAAATCAACCTAACAAAAGAGGTGAAAGATCTATACAATGAAAACTACAAAACCCTAAAGAGAGAAGTAGAAGAAGATTTTAGAAGATGGAAAAATATACCCTGTTCATGGATAGGCAGAACTAACATCATCAAAATGGCGATATTACCAAAAGTTCTTTATAGGATTAATGCAATCCCAATCAAAATCCCAACGGCATTTCTTGTAGAAATAGATAAAGCAACCATGAAATTCATAAGGAAAAATAAAAGACCCAGAATAGCAAAAGCAATTCTAAGCAGGAAGAGTGAATCAGGCGGTATAGCGATACCAGATTTCAAACTATATTACAGAGCAATAGTAACAAAGACAGCATGGTACTGGTACCAAAACAGGCGGGTGGACCAATGGTACAGAATAGAGGACACAGAGACTAATCCACAAAGCTACAACTATCTTATATTTGATAAAGGAGCTAAAAGCATGCAATGGAGGAACGATAGCATCTTCAACAAATGGTGCTGGAAAAACTGGAAATCCATTTGCAACAAAATGAATCTGAATCCCCTCCTCTCGCCATGCACAAAAGTTAACTGAAAGTGGATCAAGGAGCTAGATATCAAATCAGAGACTCTGTGCTTGATAGAGGAAAAAGTTGGCTCCGATCTACATATTGTGGGGTCGGGTTCCAAATTCCTTAACAGGACACCTATAGCACTAGAGTTAATAATAAGAATCAATAAATGGGACTTACTTAAACTGAAAAGTTTTTTCTCAGCAAGAGAAACAATAAGAGAGGTAAATAGGGAGCCTACATCATGGGAACAAATTTTTCCTCCTCACACTTCAGATAGAGCCCTAATATCCAGAGTATACAAAGAACTCAAAAAATTAAACAATAAGAAAACAAATAACCCAATCAACAAATGAGCCAAAGACCTAAACAGACACTTCTCAGAGGAGGCCATACAATCAACAAATATATGAAAAAATGCTCACCTTCTCTAGCAGTCAGAGAAATGCAAATCAAAACCACCCTAAGATACCATCTCACTCCAGTAAGATTGGCAGCCATTATGAACTCAAACAACATCAAGTCCTGGCTAGGATGTGGGGAAAAGGGTACTCTTGTACATTGCTGGTGGGACTGCAAACTAGTGCAGCCAATTTGGAAAGCAGTATGGAGATTCCTGGGAAAGCTTGGAATGGAACCACCATTTGCCCCAGCTATTGCCCTTCTCAGACTATTCCCTGAAGACCTTAAAAGAGCTTATTACAGGGATACTGCCACATCGATATTCATAGCGGCACAATTCACAATTGCTAGACTGTGGAACCAACCCAGATGCCCTTCAATAGATGAATGGATAAAAAAATGTGGCATTTATACACCATGGAATATTACTCAGCACTAAAAAATGACAAAATCATGGATTTTGCAGGGAAATGGATGGCACTAGAGCAGATTATGCTTAGTGAAGCTAGCCAATCCCTAAAAAACAAATACCAAATGTCTTCTTTGATATAATGAGAATAACCAGGTTCAGAGCAGGGAGGAAGAGCAGGAAAAAAAGATCAACATTAAACAGATACAATAGGTGGGAGGGGAAAGGGAGAGAAAAAGGGAAATTGCATGATAATGGAGGGAGATGCTCATTGTTATACTAAATTACACATAAGAGGTTGTGAGGGGAATGGGTAAATAAACAAGGAGAGAAGTGAAATACAGTAGATGGGGTAGAGAGACAAGATGGGAGGGGAGGGGAGGGGGGTAGTAGAGGATAGGAAAGAGAGCAGAATACAACAGTTACTAATAGGGCATTATGTAAAAATGTGGATATGTAACAGATGTGATTCTGCAATCTGTAGTTGGGGTAAAAATGGGAGTTCATAACCAACTTGAATCTAATGTATGAAACATGATATGTCAAAAGCATTGTAATGTTTTGAACAACCAATAAAAAAAATGAAAAAAAAAATTTTAAAAATAAAGTGTACTTGCCTCTTCCAGCTTCTCCGCCATGTTGGCCAGCATCTCCAGCAGGGTCTGCACCACAAGGAACTGGTCTAGCACAAAGGTACAGGTCCTGGGGGACATTCTGTAAGGAAAGTGGAAGGATCATAAGTATGTCATTAGTGTTAAGCATCCAGGTCCCATCTACATTGGTGTCTACCAGCTGATGTCACAGAGAGAGATATGTTGCTTGCTATTTCTGCATCGTCAGCTGCCCATAACCACAAGACACTATCATTACTACTCTTGTTTGAGAGCATGCCATGTCTGAAGTGGATATCCTGACAAACACTGTGACTGAAACTTTGTAGTTTTGTGTTGTTGTCTAAAACAGGGACTCTTACTAACAGCAGAGAATAAGTAACCAGAGAATTTAGGTCACTTTTATAAAGTGTCACAAATTCACAAAATAATCAAACTTGAAGGTTTGATTTTTCCAACTCTCACATATTGGTTTCAATCTTATTAAACATTATGTTGATTAAAAAAAACAATATTTAAGGCTGGGCAAGGAAGAGGCAGTGGCATACTTTGTATGGGTGCATGTTGGGGTGGGCAGCATAGAAGAGTCTTGGGGCAATATGGCATCAGGACACAGCTAACAGTAGGCAAGACTGGGCTGCACAAGGGTCCACAAACAAATAGGAGCAGTCAAGGCACAATAGCAAAAACTCAAATGCATGTTACACAAATTATTTTAAGAGCTGCAAACAACTATGGACATTTCTGAAGACTCTTTCTCAGCACACTAGATCAAGATGCATGAATCTGCCTTCTTGGATCATTTGCAGTGTCCTGTGTGTCTAGGACACCTGGATACGTCAGCAAAAGTCTTGTCTTGCCAACACAAGTGTTGCAAATGATGATTGCTGGGGATCCTATGTTCCCTGAGTTTTTCTTGTTGCCTTGGGTATTGAGGAGCTTCCCAGTAATATCTGCTGGACAAGCTTCTGGAGAACATCAAGCACGGTCCTTGGAAACATAGCCCTGGAGGGGGCAGTGGAACCAACTGGACAAGTGCATTTACAGCTAAGGACAGCACTAAGGCTAATTGTAGCACAAATGATCTACAGGTTGCCAGCATAGACATCAGCCTTGGGTGCAAGCCGGGAGTCCCCCAGTGAGGTGTACACCTCAGTTACCATGTGCCAAATCATTGTATAACTATGAGGGAAAGGAACCCGGTGACTTTAAATTTACCAAAATGACATCATCATTTTATGACAAGCTGATAAAAACTGGTAAAATGGGGAAGTCAGCAGGATCCATGGCTCTTTCCCCACCAATTTTAGCAGATTATTTAAACATTACCTCAACCCCCACCTCAGTGCAAAGAACTTTATGACTTTGAAGTAAAAGACAAGGAAGTAGACAAAAATTGCCTTCTGTTTTCAAAGGATTTTTTTTCTGATGGTGTCACACAGAGTGGATGAAAACTGGGCTCAAGGGATGTTGACAGACAAAGCAGACATATTTCTGATTTCCAACAGAGTTTACTGTTGGAATGATGATGAATGAGATAAGCCTCCCATGCCACCATGCCAGGAGTTGATGCTAGAGAATGTCCTTTAAAAAAATCCCAGAGTAGCACTGCCCCAAAGCCCTCCAATACCAAGAAGATCACCAAAAAGCACCACTCCTTCTCTTTATTTACTGTGGCAAACATGTCTTCCTAGGTATCCCAGAATTGCCACTCCATGGACAATGGAGTGTTCTCAACAGCTCCAGCTACCCCACAGCTGCTGGGAGGATCATGGAACTATCTGGGATTCCTGCAGTGTCCCTTCTCAAGTTCGTATGAGTACCACCGAATTAAGAATGACCTCATTCCCAAGCAGCTATGACAACTGGCTCCTCATTCACTTTCCCATTTATTCCCCCTACCCATCTGCCCTTAGAACTGTGAATTCTTCCATCTACCACCCCATCTTCTGGCTACCATTGTCCTCACCTCCACACCACCACTGCTTGTGTAGCTGCTACTGAAATGGGACCCAGACCCATGGCAGGATCCACTCTACAGATTGCACATTTTCAAACTCAGTTTCACACCAGTGTTCATTTGGTATCCACCCATACAGACGCAAAAAGAAGATGAGCTAGATCTGAGAATAGTAAAGATGATTTTAATATTTTAGCATTGTCATGATGGCTGGTTCAAAGAGATATCAATGCATATTACTGAAATTTGGGTTTTCCTTGGCAATTCTGTGGCTTCTGTAACAAGTGCAGTGGTTAATGCTACCCAAGCTAAAGTTCCTATGTCTACTATGGTCAGACTAGTTAGGGGATGACAAAGTTAAACCTCTCCACTGCATAAGAGCCTTCCCAAAATCTTCATAGAAATGGTGTGGCTGGCACACCCAGGATTGTCCCTACAGCTATAGTGTCAGCAGCTCACAAACAAATATGTGATCAAACTAAAGGACTTTTGCACATGCCTGGGCAGATGACAGTCAACCAGGTCCACAATGCAGTGAGGGCATTTGCGGCACATAATCGAGAATATCCCACTAATTCCCATCCAGGTACAGAATGCTACCTGTATCTGTGGGCCTGCTTCACCATTTTCTGGCCTCCCCACAACCTCTGCCACCAATAGCAGGCTCTGCTGCCCATGCTGCTGCTGTCAGTTTCAGTCAAGCTGGTACCTCCCTGGCCTGTGCTTAAGCCACTTCATGACCTCCCCAAGTATCACAGCTGCCTTTCATGAAACAAAGCCCAGGGGTCAGACAGTGGCCATTCTTTCTGGGCTTACCACAATTTCACATGTTCTTCATCAGCTCATGGGAGCTCTTCAGCAAGCAAAGTGGACAATGACAGTAAAATATAATCATGGGGTTATTGCAGATGCCTTCTGGTGCCACCACCAAATGGAAGCCCTGAGTATCCCCTACAACATTGTTGAAGTTGAATTAAAGCTGGAAGTGGGGATAAATTGTGGTGAGTTGTTCCTACAGGGAGCCATGGGTCCTGAGCTACCACTTGATGGGAGGCCATGGCATGGCTGGCTACTGCCACATGAACAGGAATAGCCCAGTAACTGCAGCACAAGCAGGCACAGCCTTGGAACAAGAAGCTTTCCATCTGAAGATTTGATCCCTGGACTTTGAAGTCCCTTGCTCACCTACTCATCAGGCATGTTCCTCACTGGGGTCCTGTCATGAATGTGTCTAACCTGTTGGTTGTGAAAGGACTAGGTGGTGGTTTTCTATCTTTTTTGTGAGGCACAATATGGGAACTTAAAGGAGGTGTTTCATTTGTTCATAAAAAGTGAGAGGATGGCTGGTTCAAAGGCACATTACCACACAATTGGAAACTTGGCTTTTCCTGGGAGGATTTGTGGAAAATATGGGAGGAGATAAACCCTGGGAAGACTTAAAATCTCATCACACAAATGAAGAGCACATAGCAGTCTGGTTGAAAGAGCACATATGTGGACTTCCACAAGGTCAGAAGCTGAGCAGAGGGTTGGTGTGTTGCTCTCAAGTCTCAGCACATCCACATCAGCCAGCAAAGAAAGCAAAGTAGGTGTCTGGTTTTCACTACTCAGTTTGGAATGTAAGTTGTAACTTGTACTGAGCAACCATTTTTGTGTTTGTTTTATTTTGTGTTGTCTATTCAATGTATAACTAAAATGCACAGTTGTTTACAAGGCTTACCTAATGTATTTGCTTTTTAAAAAAAACTGAAATTTTCTTGTAATAGATAAACTATTTAAGAAATGAATTAATGAAATGAGAACCAAGGATCAGCTGGATTATCTGCTCTTTAAAGCAAGAGACTTATTTTGCTGTGGAATGCATCTTCCCTACTTCAGTCTTGTTCCCCATCATTGCATTTTGCTTCCTTAAGTAAGAACTGCTGGTTCTCTAATTTGGGTTTTTCTCTTTGGGAAACTAAACATACAACTCAGTCAGTCTCAGTAAAAGCCTATAGTAGGGAGAAAAGAAACTCAAAAAAAGAGAAAATTTAGTGATTCTTTCTTTTTAGTTTGATCATGAGTCAACCTAAAGAATTAATCCTCAATTTAATTTTATAGTTTTTTTTTAATTTTCCTAGAATTAAACCAATGAAGTGATGGAACAAACAAAACACAAGCATTAACTAGAAATGTATTCAGCAATAATATTTGATTTTATAACAGAAGCAGCTCAATTCATTCATTAGAAAGAAGGAAACATTAACCTTATACTTGCTGTCAGAGAATGGCTATAAAAAGTAATTTTCATTTTACCCCATTAATGGCATGTCCAAAAATTTGCAAAATGCACTGGTAAGTGATACACTTGTGTTTGAGTCAAATGCTGAAGAAACAATGTGAAAAATTTACTTTTATCCATTGTGGCTCTTTCTCAGCCACCTTGCATGTCCCACAGTAACATGAATGTGCATGATGTATACATTTTCTTGTAGTTTTCTGCTGAGGTTCGTTTACATTCAGAACTGAGTAATAGAGGAGATGTAAAATAACCAGCATTCTCTACCCTAAAACCACTCCTGACCAAGGTCTGCTTAGCAAATTCACTCCCTCCCTGCCTAATATGTCCATCAGCCATCACAGGATTCACGAATAAAAATGTCCCTTGTGTTCTCAGCAGATAGAAAGAAAGGGGGAGTTTATGCAGGAGCTATTTCTGGAAACTCTGACAGGCTTGAAGGGAGCCACTGTGCCCACACCTTAAAAATGTGGCAGGATCCAGCTGAGCCTAACTTTTTATGTTTATATCCATTTTTGTCATTAGCCACTTGCACCAATTTCATTATGGTGCCATACAGTCATGGGTTTGCAGAGTCCTGAGAACAAAGGAGGAAAAGCAGTCTAGTAGGGAGGTAGTTATCACAGTTTTTTCATTGAAACTAAGTACTGAAACAACAAATTTTTAAAAAATAAGAAGCAATACTTGAAGATAGGAACATGGGCTGAAAGACTTCATCAAATAGCAAGAGGGTTCATCATTTTGAAAAGATAAAGAATGTGAGGCTGGGGCTGCAGCTCCATGGTAGGAAACTTGATTGGCATGTATGAGGTCTTGGGTTTGATTCTCAGCACCACATATATAAAAAAATAATTTATCAACAACTACAAAAAATGTAGGATGTAGTTGAAAATGAAATAATTCCTAAGTAAACCACTGATTTTATAAAACACTGTGCATTATGTTCCTATAAGTTGAAGTAAAAAAAAAAATACTGAGATATCCACGTAATATATGAAGTTTGGTGAAATAAAACAAGTTAGACAAAAAAGCTGATGTCAGTTTTCATCTGTGTAAGTTGGCATTAATATATTTTAATATTCTTTATTTTAGAAATTAGTGTTTTTATAAAAATTTTAAGTTATAAAGACTACTACAGGTTGAGTTAATTTTTAACCTTTTTTTCTTCAGATATTAAGCTATGTGATTGGAGTATTTCTTTTAATATTTTTCTACTATAAATTTGTCTAAAATTTCATCTGTAAATAGATCATTAATTAGTATCATGTATGAGTTTTCTATTTTTTTTGAGACAGTAGATAAATTTTGTAATAAGGGCTTGTTATAGTCATATTGCAATAATAAAATCATAATTCATCATTTCTTTTTATGGTAATAATTTGAGGACTAGATAAAATGTTTAAAGATTCAAATTTGATGTTCAACCTTAAAAATATAAATAACATTTAAGTGACAGGGGAAAATACTTGCCTCAAATTGGTAATGCATTTAAGCAAATATAAAATTGCACTGGTATGTAATATTCATTTAAACAGCTTCTGCTTAGGCACAAAGATAAATAATTACACTGGGTGTAACATTTTGCCTTTTATCCAGGGTATAGTCATTGGGCTCCCCATTCTGCACATGTGTGCTGCTTTATTTTCTCATTAATCATTTTTCCTTCTTTTTTCTGTTACCCTTCCAATCTAAGCAATACCATACATTCTCAAAATCTCAAAATGTGACTGCCAAAGTGAAGAAAAAACAGGATAAAAACTGATGGGTGAGTTTGAGAACTCAGCCTTATTAATTAGGCAAGCTTGAGCTTGAGACAACCAAGACCCAGGATGCACATAGTCCAGCTGGATATGGGCTGGTTCTCGAAAGATATTTTCATAACAAAAGGACATTATAAATATATTAAACAGAGATCAGGCCCAGCGGCTGGTTGGGGACCGGAGCCGGCCCCACCCCCAGTGCCTGCAAGGTAGGAGAACCGGCGACCTACGGGCAGGGCAGGCCAGACCCAGCAATCTGCGGACAGACAGAGCTGACACACGCGCCTGCAAGGAACAGGGTCCTGCGACCCACCAGCGGCCTTCTGTGGGGCAGGCCCGTCCCCTCCCCCAGAGCCTGCAAGGTAGGCGGGACTGTCACCTCTAGCAGATCAGGCTTAGTGGCCTGCTGAGGGGCAGGACAGTCCCCTCCCCCAGTGCCTGCAAGGTAGGCGGGACTGCGACCAGCGGCAGATCAGGCCCAGCGGCTGGTTGGGGCCAGAGCCGGCCCCACCCCCAGTGCCTGCAAGGTAGGAGAACCGGCGACCTACGGGCAGGCCAGACCCAGCAATCTGCGGACAGACAGAGCTGACACACGCGCCTGCAAGGAACAGGGTCCTGCGACCCACCAGCGGCCTTCTGTGGGGCAGGCCCGTCCCCTCCCCCAGAGCCTGCAAGGTAGGCGGGACTGTCACCTCTAGCAGATCAGGCTTAGTGGCCTGCTGAGGGGCAGGACAGTCCCCTCCCCCAGTGCCTGCAAGGTAGGCGGGACTGCGACCAGCGGCAGATCAGGCCCAGCGGCTGGTTGCGGGCCGGAGCCGGCCCCACCCCCAGTGCCTGCAAAGTAGGAGAACCGGCGACCCACAGGCAGGTCAGGCCCAGCAATCTGCGAAGAGACAGAGCCGACACACGCGCCTGCAGGGAACAGGGTCCTGCAACCCACCAGCGGCCTTCTGTGGGGCAGGCCCGTCCCCTCCCCCAGTGCCTGCAAGGTAGGAGGGACTGTGACCACCAGCAGAGCAGGCCCAGTGGCTGGTTGGGGCCAGAGCCGGCCCCACCCCCAGTGCCTGCAAGGTAGGAGAACCGGCAACCTACGGGCAGGCCAGGCCCAGCAATCGGCGGACAGACAGAGCTGACACACGCGTCTGCAGGGAACAGGGTCCTGCGACCCACCAGCGGCCTTCTGTGGGGCAGGCCCGTCCCCTCCCCCAGAGCCTGCAAGGTAGGCGGGACTGTCACCTCTAGCAGATCAGCCTTAGTGGCCTGCTGAGGGGCAGGACAGTCCCCTCCCCCAGCGCCTGCAAGGTAGGCGGGACTGCGACCAGCGGCAGATCAGGCCCAGCGGCTGGTTGGGGCCAGAGCCGGCCCCACCCCCAGTGCCTGCAAGGTAGGAGAACCGGCGACCTACGGGCAGGCCAGACCCAGCAATCTGCGGACAGACAGAGCTGACACACGCGCCTGCAAGGAACAGGGTCCTGCGACCCACCAGCGGCCTTCTGTGGGGCAGGCCCGTCCCCTCCCCCAGAGCCTGCAAGGTAGGCGGGACTGTCACCTCTAGCAGATCAGGCTTAGTGGCCTGCTGAGGGGCAGGACAGTCCCCTCCCCCAGTGCCTGCAAGGTAGGCGGGACTGCGACCAGCGGCAGATCAGGCCCAGCGGCTGGTTGGGGACCGGAGCCGGCCCCACCCCCAGTGCCTGCAAGGTAGGAGAACCGGCGACCTACGGGCAGGCCAGACCCAGCAATCTGCGGACAGACAGAGCTGACACACGCGCCTGCAAGGAACAGGGTCCTGCGACCCACCAGCGGCCTTCTGTGGGGCAGGCCCGTCCCCTCCCCCAGAGCCTGCAAGGTAGGCGGGACTGTCACCTCTAGCAGATCAGGCTTAGTGGCCTGCTGAGGGGCAGGACAGTCCCCTCCCCCAGTGCCTGCAAGGTAGGCGGGACTGCGACCAGCGGCAGATCAGGCCCAGCGGCTGGTTGGGGCCAGAGCCGGCCCCACCCCCAGTGCCTGCAAGGTAGGAGAACCGGCGACCTACGGGCAGGCCAGACCCAGCAATCTGCGGACAGACAGAGCTGACACACGCGCCTGCAAGGAACAGGGTCCTGCGACCCACCAGCGGCCTTCTGTGGGGCAGGCCCGTCCCCTCCCCCAGAGCCTGCAAGGTAGGCGGGACTGTCACCTCTAGCAGATCAGGCTTAGTGGCCTGCTGAGGGGCAGGACAGTCCCCTCCCCCAGTGCCTGCAAGGTAGGCGGGACTGCGACCAGCGGCAGATCAGGCCCAGCGGCTGGTTGCGGGCCGGAGCCGGCCCCACCCCCAGTGCCTGCAAAGTAGGAGAACCGGCGACCCACAGGCAGGTCAGGCCCAGCAATCTGCGAAGAGACAGAGCCGACACACGCGCCTGCAGGGAACAGGGTCCTGCAACCCACCAGCGGCCTTCTGTGGGGCAGGCCCGTCCCCTCCCCCAGTGCCTGCAAGGTAGGAGGGACTGTGACCACCAGCAGAGCAGGCCCAGTGGCTGGTTGGGGCCAGAGCCGGCCCCACCCCCAGTGCCTGCAAGGTAGGAGAACCGGCAACCTACGGGCAGGCCAGGCCCAGCAATCAGCGGACAGACAGAGCTGACACACGCGTCTGCAGGGAACAGGGTCCTGCGACCCACCAGCGGCCTTCTGTGGGGCAGGCCCGTCCCCTCCCCCAGAGCCTGCAAGGTAGGCGGGACTGTCACCTCTAGCAGATCAGCCTTAGTGGCCTGCTGAGGGGCAGGACAGTCCCCTCCCCCAGCGCCTGCAAGGTAGGCGGGACTGCGACCAGCGGCAGATCAGGCCCAGCGGCTGGTTGGGGCCAGAGCCGGCCCCACCCCCAGTGCCTGCAAGGTAGGAGAACCGGCGACCTACAGGCAGGCCAGACCCAGCAATCTGCGGACAGACAGAGCTGACACACGCGCCTGCAAGGAACAGGGTCCTGCGACCCACCAGCGGCCTTCTGTGGGGCAGGCCCGTCCCCTCCCCCAGAGCCTGCAAGGTAGGCGGGACTGTCACCTCTAGCAGATCAGGCTTAGTGGCCTGCTGAGGGGCAGGACAGTCCCCTCCCCCAGTGCCTGCAAGGTAGGCGGGACTGCGACCAGCGGCAGATCAGGCCCAGCGGCTGGTTGGGGACCGGAGCCGGCCCCACCCCCAGTGCCTGCAATGTAGGAGAACCGGCGACCTACGGGCAGGCCAGACCCAGCAATCTGCGGACAGACAGAGCTGACACACGCGCCTGCAAGGAACAGGGTCCTGCGACCCACCAGCGGCCTTCTGTGGGGCAGGCCCGTCCCCTCCCCCAGAGCCTGCAAGGTAGGCGGGACTGTCACCTCTAGCAGATCAGGCTTAGTGGCCTGCTGAGGGGCAGGACAGTCCCCTCCCCCAGTGCCTGCAAGGTAGGCGGGACTGCGACCAGCGGCAGATCAGGCCCAGCGGCTGGTTGGGGCCAGAGCCGGCCCCACCCCCAGTGCCTGCAAGGTAGGAGAACCGGCGACCTACGGGCAGGCCAGACCCAGCAATCTGCGGACAGACAGAGCTGACACACGCGCCTGCAAGGAACAGGGTCCTGCGACCCACCAGCGGCCTTCTGTGGGGCAGGCCCGTCCCCTCCCCCAGAGCCTGCAAGGTAGGCGGGACTGTCACCTCTAGCAGATCAGGCTTAGTGGCCTGCTGAGGGGCAGGACAGTCCCCTCCCCCAGTGCCTGCAAGGTAGGCGGGACTGCGACCAGCGGCAGATCAGGCCCAGCGGCTGGTTGCGGGCCGGAGCCGGCCCCACCCCCAGTGCCTGCAAAGTAGGAGAACCGGCGACCTACGGGCAGGCCAGACCCAGCAATCTGCGGACAGACAGAGCTGACACACGCGCCTGCAAGGAACAGGGTCCTGCGACCCACCAGCGGCCTTCTGTGGGGCAGGCCCGTCCCCTCCCCCAGAGCCTGCAAGGTAGGCGGGACTGTCACCTCTAGCAGATCAGGCTTAGTGGCCTGCTGAGGGGCAGGACAGTCCCCTCCCCCAGTGCCTGCAAGGTAGGCGGGACTGCGACCAGCGGCAGATCAGGCCCAGCGGCTGGTTGCGGGCCGGAGCCGGCCCCACCCCCAGTGCCTGCAAAGTAGGAGAACCGGCGACCCACAGGCAGGTCAGGCCCAGCAATCTGCGAAGAGACAGAGCCGACACACGCGCCTGCAGGGAACAGGGTCCTGCAACCCACCAGCGGCCTTCTGTGGGGCAGGCCCGTCCCCTCCCCCAGTGCCTGCAAGGTAGGAGGGACTGTGACCACCAGCAGAGCAGGCCCAGTGGCTGGTTGGGGCCAGAGCCGGCCCCACCCCCAGTGCCTGCAAGGTAGGAGAACCGGCGACCTACGGGCAGGCCAGGCCCAGCAATCGGCGGACAGACAGAGCTGACACACGCGTCTGCAGGGAACAGGGTCCTGCGACCCACCAGCGGCCTTCTGTGGGGCAGGCCCGTCCCCTCCCCCAGAGCCTGCAAGGTAGGCGGGACTGTCACCTCTAGCAGATCAGCCTTAGTGGCCTGCTGAGGGGCAGGACAGTCCCCTCCCCCAGCGCCTGCAAGGTAGGCGGGACTGTGACCAGCGGCAGATCAGGCCCAGCGGCTGGTTGGGGCCAGAGCCGGCCCCACCCCCAGTGCCTGCAAGGTAGGAGAACCGGTGACCTACGGGCAGGCCAGACCCAGCAATCTGCGGACAGACAGAGCTGACACACGCGTCTGCAGGGAACAGGGTCCTGCGACCCACCAGCGGCCTTCTGTGGGGCAGGCCCGTCCCCTCCCCCAGAGCCTGCAAGGTAGGCGGGACTGTCACCTCTAGCAGATCAGGCTTAGTGGCCTGCTGAGGGGCAGGACAGTCCCCTCCCCCAGTGCCTGCAAGGTAGGCGGGACTGCGACCAGCGGCAGATCAGGCCCAGCGGCTGGTTGGGGACCGGAGCCGGCCCCACCCCCAGTGCCTGCAAGGTAGGAGAACCGGCGACCTACGGGCAGGCCAGACCCAGCAATCTGCGGACAGACAGAGCTGACACACGCGCCTGCAAGGAACAGGGTCCTGCGACCCACCAGCGGCCTTCTGTGGGGCAGGCCCGTCCCCTCCCCCAGAGCCTGCAAGGTAGGCGGGACTGTCACCTCTAGCAGATCAGGCTTAGTGGCCTGCTGAGGGGCAGGACAGTCCCCTCCCCCAGTGCCTGCAAGGTAGGCGGGACTGCGACCAGCGGCAGATCAGGCCCAGCGGCTGGTTGGGGCCAGAGCCGGCCCCACCCCCAGTGCCTGCAAGGTAGGAGAACCGGCGACCTACGGGCAGGCCAGACCCAGCAATCTGCGGACAGACAGAGCTGACACACGCGCCTGCAAGGAACAGGGTCCTGCGACCCACCAGCGGCCTTCTGTGGGGCAGGCCCGTCCCCTCCCCCAGAGCCTGCAAGGTAGGCGGGACTGTCACCTCTAGCAGATCAGGCTTAGTGGCCTGCTGAGGGGCAGGACAGTCCCCTCCCCCAGTGCCTGCAAGGTAGACGGGACTGCGACCAGCGGCAGATCAGGCCCAGCGGCTGGTTGCGGGCCGGAGCCGGCCCCACCCCCAGTGCCTGCAAAGTAGGAGAACCGGCGACCCACAGGCAGGTCAGGCCCAGCAATCTGCGAAGAGACAGAGCCGACACACGCGCCTGCAGGGAACAGGGTCCTGCAACCCACCAGCGGCCTTCTGTGGGGCAGGCCCGTCCCCTCCCCCAGTGCCTGCAAGGTAGGAGGGACTGTGACCACCAGCAGAGCAGGCCCAGTGGCTGGTTGGGGCCAGAGCCGGCCCCACCCCCAGTGCCTGCAAGGTAGGAGAACCGGCAACCTACGGGCAGGCCAGGCCCAGCAATCAGCGGACAGACAGAGCTGACACACGCGTCTGCAGGGAACAGGGTCCTGCGACCCACCAGCGGCCTTCTGTGGGGCAGGCCCGTCCCCTCCCCCAGAGCCTGCAAGGTAGGCGGGACTGTCACCTCTAGCAGATCAGCCTTAGTGGCCTGCTGAGGGGCAGGACAGTCCCCTCCCCCAGCGCCTGCAAGGTAGGCGGGACTGCGACCAGCGGCAGATCAGGCCCAGCGGCTGGTTGGGGCCAGAGCCGGCCCCACCCCCAGTGCCTGCAAGGTAGGAGAACCGGCGACCTACAGGCAGGCCAGACCCAGCAATCTGCGGACAGACAGAGCTGACACACGCGCCTGCAAGGAACAGGGTCCTGCGACCCACCAGCGGCCTTCTGTGGGGCAGGCCCGTCCCCTCCCCCAGAGCCTGCAAGGTAGGCGGGACTGTCACCTCTAGCAGATCAGGCTTAGTGGCCTGCTGAGGGGCAGGACAGTCCCCTCCCCCAGTGCCTGCAAGGTAGGCGGGACTGCGACCAGCGGCAGATCAGGCCCAGCGGCTGGTTGGGGACCGGAGCCGGCCCCACCCCCAGTGCCTGCAAGGTAGGAGAACCGGCGACCTACGGGCAGGCCAGACCCAGCAATCTGCGGACAGACAGAGCTGACACACGCGCCTGCAAGGAACAGGGTCCTGCGACCCACCAGCGGCCTTCTGTGGGGCAGGCCCGTCCCCTCCCCCAGAGCCTGCAAGGTAGGCGGGACTGTCACCTCTAGCAGATCAGGCTTAGTGGCCTGCTGAGGGGCAGGACAGTCCCCTCCCCCAGTGCCTGCAAGGTAGGCGGGACTGCGACCAGCGGCAGATCAGGCCCAGCGGCTGGTTGCGGGCCGGAGCCGGCCCCACCCCCAGTGCCTGCAAAGTAGGAGAACCGGCGACCCACAGGCAGGTCAGGCCCAGCAATCTGCGAAGAGACAGAGCCGACACACGCGCCTGCAGGGAACAGGGTCCTGCAACCCACCAGCGGCCTTCTGTGGGGCAGGCCCGTCCCCTCCCCCAGTGCCTGCAAGGTAGGAGGGACTGTGACCACCAGCAGAGCAGGCCCAGTGGCTGGTTGGGGCCAGAGCCGGCCCCACCCCCAGTGCCTGCAAGGTAGGAGAACCGGCGACCTACGGGCAGGCCAGGCCCAGCAATCGGCGGACAGACAGAGCTGACACACGCGTCTGCAGGGAACAGGGTCCTGCGACCCACCAGCGGCCTTCTGTGGGGCAGGCCCGTCCCCTCCCCCAGAGCCTGCAAGGTAGGCGGGACTGTCACCTCTAGCAGATCAGCCTTAGTGGCCTGCTGAGGGGCAGGACAGTCCCCTCCCCCAGCGCCTGCAAGGTAGGCGGGACTGTGACCAGCGGCAGATCAGGCCCAGCGGCTGGTTGGGGCCAGAGCCGGCCCCACCCCCAGTGCCTGCAAGGTAGGAGAACCGGTGACCTACGGGCAGGCCAGACCCAGCAATCTGCGGACAGACAGAGCTGACACACGCGTCTGCAGGGAACAGGGTCCTGCGACCCACCAGCGGCCTTCTGTGGGGCAGGCCCGTCCCCTCCCCCAGAGCCTGCAAGGTAGGCGGGACTGTCACCTCTAGCAGATCAGGCTTAGTGGCCTGCTGAGGGGCAGGACAGTCCCCTCCCCCAGTGCCTGCAAGGTAGGCGGGACTGCGACCAGCGGCAGATCAGGCCCAGCGGCTGGTTGGGGACCGGAGCCGGCCCCACCCCCAGTGCCTGCAAGGTAGGAGAACCGGCGACCTACGGGCAGGCCAGACCCAGCAATCTGCGGACAGACAGAGCTGACACACGCGCCTGCAAGGAACAGGGTCCTGCGACCCACCAGCGGCCTTCTGTGGGGCAGGCCCGTCCCCTCCCCCAGAGCCTGCAAGGTAGGCGGGACTGTCACCTCTAGCAGATCAGGCTTAGTGGCCTGCTGAGGGGCAGGACAGTCCCCTCCCCCAGTGCCTGCAAGGTAGGCGGGACTGCGACCAGCGGCAGATCAGGCCCAGCGGCTGGTTGGGGCCAGAGCCGGCCCCACCCCCAGTGCCTGCAAGGTAGGAGAACCGGCGACCTACGGGCAGGCCAGACCCAGCAATCTGCGGACAGACAGAGCTGACACACGCGCCTGCAAGGAACAGGGTCCTGCGACCCACCAGCGGCCTTCTGTGGGGCAGGCCCGTCCCCTCCCCCAGAGCCTGCAAGGTAGGCGGGACTGTCACCTCTAGCAGATCAGGCTTAGTGGCCTGCTGAGGGGCAGGACAGTCCCCTCCCCCAGTGCCTGCAAGGTAGACGGGACTGCGACCAGCGGCAGATCAGGCCCAGCGGCTGGTTGCGGGCCGGAGCCGGCCCCACCCCCAGTGCCTGCAAAGTAGGAGAACCGGCGACCCACAGGCAGGTCAGGCCCAGCAATCTGCGAAGAGACAGAGCCGACACACGCGCCTGCAGGGAACAGGGTCCTGCAACCCACCAGCGGCCTTCTGTGGGGCAGGCCCGTCCCCTCCCCCAGTGCCTGCAAGGTAGGAGGGACTGTGACCACCAGCAGAGCAGGCCCAGTGGCTGGTTGGGGCCAGAGCCGGCCCCACCCCCAGTGCCTGCAAGGTAGGAGAACCGGCAACCTACGGGCAGGCCAGGCCCAGCAATCAGCGGACAGACAGAGCTGACACACGCGTCTGCAGGGAACAGGGTCCTGCGACCCACCAGCGGCCTTCTGTGGGGCAGGCCCGTCCCCTCCCCCAGAGCCTGCAAGGTAGGCGGGACTGTCACCTCTAGCAGATCAGCCTTAGTGGCCTGCTGAGGGGCAGGACAGTCCCCTCCCCCAGCGCCTGCAAGGTAGGCGGGACTGCGACCAGCGGCAGATCAGGCCCAGCGGCTGGTTGGGGCCAGAGCCGGCCCCACCCCCAGTGCCTGCAAGGTAGGAGAACCGGCGACCTACAGGCAGGCCAGACCCAGCAATCTGCGGACAGACAGAGCTGACACACGCGCCTGCAAGGAACAGGGTCCTGCGACCCACCAGCGGCCTTCTGTGGGGCAGGCCCGTCCCCTCCCCCAGAGCCTGCAAGGTAGGCGGGACTGTCACCTCTAGCAGATCAGGCTTAGTGGCCTGCTGAGGGGCAGGACAGTCCCCTCCCCCAGTGCCTGCAAGGTAGGCGGGACTGCGACCAGCGGCAGATCAGGCCCAGCGGCTGGTTGGGGACCGGAGCCGGCCCCACCCCCAGTGCCTGCAAGGTAGGAGAACCGGCGACCTACGGGCAGGCCAGACCCAGCAATCTGCGGACAGACAGAGCTGACACACGCGCCTGCAAGGAACAGGGTCCTGCGACCCACCAGCGGCCTTCTGTGGGGCAGGCCCGTCCCCTCCCCCAGAGCCTGCAAGGTAGGCGGGACTGTCACCTCTAGCAGATCAGGCTTAGTGGCCTGCTGAGGGGCAGGACAGTCCCCTCCCCCAGTGCCTGCAAGGTAGGCGGGACTGCGACCAGCGGCAGATCAGGCCCAGCGGCTGGTTGGGGCCAGAGCCGGCCCCACCCCCAGTGCCTGCAAGGTAGGAGAACCGGCGACCTACGGGCAGGCCAGACCCAGCAATCTGCGGACAGACAGAGCTGACACACGCGCCTGCAAGGAACAGGGTCCTGCGACCCACCAGCGGCCTTCTGTGGGGCAGGCCCGTCCCCTCCCCCAGAGCCTGCAAGGTAGGCGGGACTGTCACCTCTAGCAGATCAGGCTTAGTGGCCTGCTGAGGGGCAGGACAGTCCCCTCCCCCAGTGCCTGCAAGGTAGGCGGGACTGCGACCAGCGGCAGATCAGGCCCAGCGGCTGGTTGCGGGCCGGAGCCGGCCCCACCCCCAGTGCCTGCAAAGTAGGAGAACCGGCGACCCACAGGCAGGTCAGGCCCAGCAATCTGCGAAGAGACAGAGCCGACACACGCGCCTGCAGGGAACAGGGTCCTGCAACCCACCAGCGGCCTTCTGTGGGGCAGGCCCGTCCCCTCCCCCAGTGCCTGCAAGGTAGGAGGGACTGTGACCACCAGCAGAGCAGGCCCAGTGGCTGGTTGGGGCCAGAGCCGGCCCCACCCCCAGTGCCTGCAAGGTAGGAGAACCGGCGACCTACGGGCAGGCCAGGCCCAGCAATCGGCGGACAGACAGAGCTGACACACGCGTCTGCAGGGAACAGGGTCCTGCGACCCACCAGCGGCCTTCTGTGGGGCAGGCCCGTCCCCTCCCCCAGAGCCTGCAAGGTAGGCGGGACTGTCACCTCTAGCAGATCAGCCTTAGTGGCCTGCTGAGGGGCAGGACAGTCCCCTCCCCCAGCGCCTGCAAGGTAGGCGGGACTGTGACCAGCGGCAGATCAGGCCCAGCGGCTGGTTGGGGCCAGAGCCGGCCCCACCCCCAGTGCCTGCAAGGTAGGAGAACCGGTGACCTACGGGCAGGCCAGACCCAGCAATCTGCGGACAGACAGAGCTGACACACGCGTCTGCAGGGAACAGGGTCCTGCGACCCACCAGCGGCCTTCTGTGGGGCAGGCCCGTCCCCTCCCCCAGAGCCTGCAAGGTAGGCGGGACTGTCACCTCTAGCAGATCAGGCTTAGTGGCCTGCTGAGGGGCAGGACAGTCCCCTCCCCCAGTGCCTGCAAGGTAGGCGGGACTGCGACCAGCGGCAGATCAGGCCCAGCGGCTGGTTGGGGACCGGAGCCGGCCCCACCCCCAGTGCCTGCAAGGTAGGAGAACCGGCGACCTACGGGCAGGCCAGACCCAGCAATCTGCGGACAGACAGAGCTGACACACGCGCCTGCAAGGAACAGGGTCCTGCGACCCACCAGCGGCCTTCTGTGGGGCAGGCCCGTCCCCTCCCCCAGAGCCTGCAAGGTAGGCGGGACTGTCACCTCTAGCAGATCAGGCTTAGTGGCCTGCTGAGGGGCAGGACAGTCCCCTCCCCCAGTGCCTGCAAGGTAGGCGGGACTGCGACCAGCGGCAGATCAGGCCCAGCGGCTGGTTGGGGCCAGAGCCGGCCCCACCCCCAGTGCCTGCAAGGTAGGAGAACCGGCGACCTACGGGCAGGCCAGACCCAGCAATCTGCGGACAGACAGAGCTGACACACGCGCCTGCAAGGAACAGGGTCCTGCGACCCACCAGCGGCCTTCTGTGGGGCAGGCCCGTCCCCTCCCCCAGAGCCTGCAAGGTAGGCGGGACTGTCACCTCTAGCAGATCAGGCTTAGTGGCCTGCTGAGGGGCAGGACAGTCCCCTCCCCCAGTGCCTGCAAGGTAGACGGGACTGCGACCAGCGGCAGATCAGGCCCAGCGGCTGGTTGCGGGCCGGAGCCGGCCCCACCCCCAGTGCCTGCAAAGTAGGAGAACCGGCGACCCACAGGCAGGTCAGGCCCAGCAATCTGCGAAGAGACAGAGCTGACACACGCGCCTGCAGGGAACAGGGTCCTGCGACCCACCAGCGGCCTTCTGTGGGGCAGGCCCGTCCCCTCCCCCAGTGCCTGCAAGGTAGGAGGGACTGTGACCACCAGCAGAGCAGGCCCAGTGGCTGGTTGGGGCCAGAGCCGGCCCCACCCCCAGTGCCTGCAAGGTAGGAGAACCGGCGACCTACGGGCAGGCCAGGCCCAGCAATCGGCGGACAGACAGAGCTGACACACGCGTCTGCAGGGAACAGGGTCCTGCGACCCACCAGCGGCCTTCTGTGGGGCAGGCCCGTCCCCTCCCCCAGAGCCTGCAAGGTAGGCGGGACTGTCACCTCTAGCAGATCAGCCTTAGTGGCCTGCTGAGGGGCAGGACAGTCCCCTCCCCCAGTGCCTGCAAGGTAGGCGGGACTGCGACCAGCGGCAGATCAGGCCCAGCGGCTGGTTGGGGACCGGAGCCGGCCCCACCCCAGTGCCTGCAAAGTAGGAGAACCGGCGACCCACAGGCAGGTCAGGCCCAGCAATCTGCGAAGAGACAGAGCTGACACACGCGCCTGCAGGGAACAGGGTCCTGCGACCCACCAGCGGCCTTCTGTGGGGCAGGCCCGTCCCCTCCCCCAGTGCCTGCAAGATAGGCGGGACTGCGACCAGCGGCAGATCAGGCCCAGCGGCTTGTTGCGGCCGGAGCCAGCGCCACCCCCAGTGCCTGCAAGGTAGGCATACCAGGGACCCATCGGGAGGTTAGGCCCAGCAACCTACGGAGAGACAGAGGTGCCCCTCGCGCCTGCTGGGTAGGCGGACCCTCGACCGGCCAGCAGAGCAGACCTAGGGCCCGCCAGCGTGGTAGACAGATCGCACCAATTGGTGGAGGATCACAGCCACCATCTGTCCTGCAAGGGAGACTTTTCAACTATACAAGAGCAATATAAATAAATAGAGGGAAAATCTCAAAAACACAACAGCTTCACCAAGCAGAAAGAAACGCCAGCAGTATGAAAAGACAAGGAAAGAAAGGACCACAGGCAATGCAGGTCAACTCAACTCTAGAAGAGGTAATAGCTGCAACAGATGGAATGTCAGACAGAGAGGTCAGGATATACATGCTTCAGATGATCTGGAGTCTCAAGGAAGACATGAGACAGCAAAATCAGACAATGAAAGATCACATTGACAAGGAACTTCATAAACAAATCCAGGAAGTAAAAGATCAATTTCACAGGGAGATAGAGGAAATAAAAAACAAACAAATACAAATCCTAGAAATGCAGGAAGCAATAAACCAACTTAAAAACTCAATTGAGAAAACTACCAGCAGAGTGGATCACTTAGAAGATAGAACATCAGACAATGAAGACAGAGTATTTCAACTTGAAAAGAGCATAGACAGCTCAGCAAGTCTGCTAAGAAACCATGAGCAGAACATCCAAGAAATATGGGATAATATCAAAAGACCAAACTTAAGAGTCATTGGGATACAGGAAGGCACAGAGCTCCAAACCAAAGGAATAGACAACTTATTCAGTGAAATAATACGAGAAAACTTCCCAGACTTGAAGAATGAGACAGAACCCCAAATCCTAGAAGCCTACAGGACGCCGAATGTGCAAAATCATAAGAGATCCACACCTAGACACATTATAATGAAGATGTCCAACATACAGAATAAGGAGAGAATTTTAAAAGCTACAAGAGAAAGGAAGCAGATTACATTTAGGGGTAAACCAATCAGGATAACAGCTGATCTCTCAACACAGACTCTAAAAGCTAGAAGATCCTGGAATAACATATTTCAAACGCTAAAAGAAAATGGGTTCAAACCAAGAATCGTGTATCCAGCAAAATTAAGCTTCAGGATGGAGGATGAAATTAAAACATTCCATGATAAACAAAAGTTAAAAGAATTTGCAGCTAGAAAACCATCTCTTCAAAAAATCCTTGGCAAAACACTACAGGAAGAGGAAATGGAAAACAACAATGAAAACCAACAGTGGGAGGTAGGACAGTAAAGGGGGGGAAAAATCAAAGAGAAAAACAAAACAGGTTTAACAGCATTAATAAACAAATATGGCTGGAAGAACAAACCATATCTCAATAATAACTCTAAATGTTAATGGCTTAAACTCACCAATTAAGAGACACAGGCTAGTTGAATGGATCACAAAACAAGATCCAACAATATGCTGCCTTCAGGAGACGCATTTGATAGGAAAGGATATATATAGACTGAAGGTGAAAGGTTGGGAAAAATCATATCACTCATATGGACTGCGGAAACAAGCAGGAGTGTCCATACTCATATCAAATAAAATAGATTTCAAACCAAAGTTAATCAAAAGGGATAAAGAAGGACACTACATACTGCTCAAGGGAACCATACACCAACAAGACATAACAATCATAAATATATATGCCCCAAACAACGGTGCTGCTGCGTTCATCAAGCAAACTCTTCTCAAGTTCAAGAGTCTAATAGACCACCATACAATAATCATGGGAGACTTCAACACACCTCTCTCACCACTGGACAGATCTTCCAAACAAAAGTTGAATAAGGAAACTATAGAACTCAATAACACAATTAACAACCTAGACTTAATTGACATATATAGAATATACCACCCAACATCAAGCAGCTACACTTTTTTCTCAGCAGCACATGGATCCTTCTCAAAAATAGATCATATATTATGTCACAGGGCAACTCTTAGACAATATAAAGGAGCGGAGATAATACCATGCATCTTATCTGATCATAATGGAATGAAACTAAAAATCAACCATAAAAGAAGCAAGGAAAAATCATGCATCACTTGGAGAATGAACAATAGGTTACTGAATGATCAATGGGTTTTAGAAGACATCAAGGAGGAAATTAAAAAATTCTTAGAGTATAATGAAAACACAGACACAACATATCGGAATCTATGGGACACATTGAAAGCAGTTCTAAGAGGAAAATTCATTGCTTGGAGTTCATTCCTTAAAAAAAGAAAAAACCAACAAATAAATGATCTCATACTTCATCTCAAAATTCTAGAAAAAGAAGAGCAAAACAACAGCAAAAGAAGTAGAAGGCAAGAAATAATTAAAATCAGAGCTGAAATTAATGAAATCGAAACAAAAGAAACAATTGAAAAAATTGACAAAACGAAAAGTTGGTTCTTCGAAAAGATAAATAAAATTGACAGACCCTTAGCCATGCTAGTGAAGAGAAGAAGAGAGAGAACTCAAATTACTAGCATAAGGAATGAAAAAGGCAAGATCACGACAGACACTTCAGAAATACAGAAGATAATCAGAAATTATTTTGAATCCTTATACTCCAATAAAATAGAAGATAGTGAAGGCATCGATGAATTTCTTAAGTCATATAATCTGCCCAGATTGAGTCAGGAGGATATAGACAACCTAAACAGACCAATATCAATTGAAGAAATAGAAGAAACCATCAAAAGATTACCATCTAAGAAAAGCCCAGGACCTGATGGGTTTACAGCAGAGTTTTACAAATCCTTTAAAGAGGAACTAATACCAATACTTTTCAAGCTATTCCAGGAAATAGAAAAAGAGGGAGAACTTCCAAATTCATTCTACGAGGCCAACATCACCCTGATTCCGAAACCAGACAAAGACACTTCAAAGAAAGAAAACTACAGACCAATATCTCTAATGAACCTAGATGCAAAAATCCTCAATAAAATTCTGGCAAATCGGATACAAAAACATATCAAAAAAATTGTGCACCATGATCAAGTAGGATTCATCCCTGGTATGCAAGGCTGGTTCAATATACGGAAATCAATAAATGTTATTCACCACATCAATAGACTTAAAAATAAGAACCATATGATCATCTCGATAGATGCAGAAAAAGCATTCGACAAAGTACAGCATCCGTTTATGTTCAAAACTCTCGAAAAACTAGGGATAACAGGAACATACCTCAACATTGTAAAAGCAATTTATGCTAAGCCTCAGGCTAGCATCATTCTGAATGGAGAAAAATTGAAGGCATTCCCTCTAAAATCTGGAACAAGACAGGGATGCCCTCTCTCACCACTCCTGTTCAACATAGTTCTCGAAACACTGGCCAGAGCAATTAGACAGACGAAAGAAATTAAAGGCATAAAAATAGGAAAAGAAGAACTTAAGTTATCACTATTTGCAGATGACATGATTCTATACCTAGCAGACCCAATATGGTCTACAAAGAAACTGTTAGAGCTAATAAATGAATTCAGCAAAGTGGCAGGCTATAAAATCAACACGCATAAATCAAAGGCATTCCTGTATATCAGCGACAAATCCTCTGAAATGGACACGAGGACAACCACCCCGTTCACAATATCCTCAAAAAGAATAAAATACTTGGGAATCAACCTAACAAAAGAGGTGAAAGACTTATACAATGAAAACTACAGAACCCTAAAGAGAGAAATTGAAGAAGACCTTAGAAGATGGAAAAATATACCCTGTTCATGGATAGGCAGAACTAACATCATCAAAATGGCGATATTACCAAAAGTTCTCTATAGGTTTAATGCAATGCCAATCAAAATCCCAACGGCATTTCTTATAGAAATGGAGAAAGCAATCATGAAATTCATATGGAAGAATAAAAGACCCAGAATTGCAAAAACAATACTAAGCAGGAAAGGTGAATCAGGTGGTATAACGATTATAACGATTCCAGATTTCAAACTATACTACAGAGCAATAGTAACAAAAACAGCATGGTACTGGTACCAAAACAGGCGGGTGGACCAATGGTACAGAATAGAGGACACAGAAACCAACCCACAAAACTACAACTTTCTTATATTTGATAAAGGGGCTAAAAGCATGCAATGGAGGAAGGATAGCATCTTCAACAAATGGTGCTGGGAAAATTGGAAATCCATATGCAACAAAATGAAATTGAATCCCTTTCTCTCGCCATGCACAAAAGTTAACTCAAAATGGATCAAGGAGCTTGATATCAAATCAGAGACACGGCATCTGATAGAAGAGAAAGTTGGCTACGACCTACATGCTGTGGGGTCGGGCTCCAAATTCCTCAATAGGACACCCATAGCACAAGAGTTAACATCTAGAATCAACAAATGGGACTTACTCAAACTAAAAAGTTTTTTCTCAGCAAAAGAAACAATAAGAGAGGTAAATAGGGAGCCTACATCATGGGAACAAATCTTTACTCCTCACACTTCAGATAGAGCCCTAATATCCAGAGTATATAAAGAACTCAGAAAATTAGACAATAAGATAACAAATAATCCCATCAACAAATGGGCCAAGGACTTGAACAGACACTTCTCAGAGGAGGACATACAATCAATCAACAAGTACATGAAAAAATGCTCACCATCTCTAGCAGTCAGAGAAATGCAAATCAAAACCACCCTAAGATACCATCTCACTCCAGTAAGATTGGCAGCCATCACGAAGTCAAACAACAATAAGTGCTGGCGAGGATGTGGGGAAAAGGGTACACTTGTACATTGTTGGTGGGACTGCAAATTGGTGCAGCCAATTTGGAAAGCAGTATGGAGATTTCTTGGAAAGCTGGGAATGGAACCACCATTTGACCCAGCTATCCCCCTTCTGGGTCTATTCCCTAAAGACCTAAAAAGAGCATGCTACAGGGACACTGCTACATCGATGTTCATAGCAGCACAATTCACAATAGGAAGACTGTGGAACCAACCTAGATGCCCTTCAATAGACGAATGGATAAAAAAAATGTGGCATTTATACACAATGGAGTATTACTCTGCATTAAGAAATGACAAAATCATAGAATTTGGAGGGAAATGGATGGCATTAGAGCATATTATGCTCAGTGAAGCTAGCCAAGCCCTAAAAAACAAATGCCAAATGTCTTCTTTGATATAAGGAGAGTAATTAAGAACAGACTAGGGAAGAACAGCACAAGAAGAAGACCATCATTAAACAGGGTTGAGAGGTGGGAGGGAAAGGGAGAGAGAAGGGAAATAGCATGGAAATGGAACGAGACCCTCAGGTTTATACAAAATTACATACAAGAGGAAGTGAGGGGAAAGGGAAAAATAATACAAGGGGGAGGAATGAATTGCAGTAGTGGGGGTAGAGAGAGAAGAGGGGAGGGGAGGGGAGGGGAGGGGGGATAGTAGAGGATAGGAAAGGCAGCAGAATACAACAGACACTAGGATGGCAATATGTAAAGCAATGGAAGTGAAACTGATGTGAATCTGCAATCTGTATAAGGGGCAATATGGGAGTGCATAACCCACTTGAATCAAAATGTGAAATATGATATATCAAGAAATATGTAATGGAGGGGTAAGACAAGATAATACAAATGGAAGAAATGATTTACAGTAGAAGGGGTAGAGAGAAAAGGGGAGGGGAGGGGAGGGGAGGGGGGATAGTAGAGAATAGGACTGACAGCAGAATACATCAGACACTAGAAAGGCAATATGTGAATCAATGGAAGGGTAACTGATGTGATACAGCAATCTGTATACGGGGTAAAGTTGGGAGTTCATAACCCGCTTGAATCAAACTGTGAAATATGATGTATTAAGAACTGTGTAAGGTTTTGAACGACCAACAATAAAAAAAAAAAATAAATAAATAAAATTTAATACAGTTTTATAAAAAAAAAAAAAAAAAAAAAAAAAAAAAAAAGAAAGAAAATGGTGGATATTCTTACAACTTATACTTAGCATTTATTTCAGATAATCCAGCACGAAAAAGAAAAAGTGTTTTCAATTTGCAGGATTATATACTCAGATGATCTAAAATAATTTATACACTATATAGAATTTAGAAGCAATTTTTTAAATGGAAAGTTTCAACTATATATAAATGTTTACTCAAATTTTTATATACTAAGAACAGATAAAAATAAAATTTTAAAAGATACATTTTTTCAATAGCATCAATGTCAATTACTTAACACATAATCTAAGGAGCAACACACAAGAATACTACATAAAATAAAACATGCAGAATATTACTGTTAAACATAAAAATTTAAATAAGGGACTGTATTAAAATTTGACCCTGCTATTGCCCTTCTCGGACTATTCCCTGAAGACCTTAAAAGAGCATGCTACAGGGATGCTGCCATATTGATGTTCATAGCAGCACAATTCACAATAGCTAGACTGTGGAACCAACCCAGATGCCCTTCAATTGATGAATGGATAAAAAAAAATGTGGTATCTATACACAATGGAGTACTATGCAGCAATAAAAAATGACAAAATCATAGAATTTGCAGGGAAATGGATGGCACTAGAGCAGATTATGCTTAGTGAAGCTAGTCAATCCCTAAAAAACAAATACCAAATGTCTTCTTTGATATAATGAGAGCAACTATGAACAGAGCAAGGAGGAAGAGCAGGAAGAAAAGACTAACATTTAACAGAGTCATGAGATGGGAGGGAAAGGGAGAGAAAAGGGAAATTGCATGGAAATGAAGGGAGACCCTCATTGCTATACAAAATTACATATAAGAGGTTGTGAGGGGAATGGGAAAATAAACAAGGAGAGTAATGAAATACAGTAGATGGGGTAGAGAGAGAAGAAGGGAGGGGAGGGGAGGGGGGATAGTAGGGGATAGGAAAGGTAGCAGAATACAACAATTACTAATTGGGCATTATGTAAAATTGTGGATGTATAACCGACGTGATTCTGCAATCTGCATTTGGGGTAAAATTGGGAGTTCATAACCCACTTCAATCTAATGTATGAAATATGATATGTCAAGAGCTTTGAAATGTTGTGAACAACCAATAAAAAAAAATAAAAATAAAAATGAATCAACAAAAAAAAAAAAAAAAAAAAATATATATTAAACACAAAATAAAACCAAGAATGTCTTCTCATTAAAAGAAATATTCTAAGGATAAATCTGATAAACTGATTTAGATAGTGGACAACCAACTCCTAGACTCTAGATTAGCTGTTTATAAAATATCCTTAGAATGATTTCAAACTGATCTTTAAAGTCAGCATATTAAGATAGCTAACTGCATGTTGTCTATATAACAGACCCACTGAGCAAGAATTCTGGCCTAACAACTTACCAGTTCTTAGTTTTCTATTTTTTTATTTCCTTTCCTTAAAAAGACCCTATAATAATTATAAAACCTTCATAACGTTGTTGTTAAAAATAAGAAGACAATGTACATGAAAAGATTATCATGATTTCAATGGAAATTTAAAATAAGCAAGGGAGCATCAATGGTCTCACATATGATGAATTATCTCCAGTTGAGGCACAAGAAGCACCACTCATTTTTTATCAATTATTTTTACCTGTATTCTATTTTGACAAATCATAAAAGAATACAAATCTCTGATTATATTGCCAAGAATATTTTAGCATTTTCATGGCACTTTCAAGGTAAATGATCATAAACTTTGGATTTGTGAATTCTTTAATGTCTTTAACTCCAATTAAACTGTTCAAGTATGGACTGCCTGAACAGCTTATAATCTCTTAAAGAACCTCAAAACCTATGAAGGTTTGAAAAAACTTCATCCTGCTAAGCTAACTTCATATTTCCACAGTGACAGGCCTGCTGCAGGTACTCTCAGAACATGTGAGTCAGTGGAAAGAAACCTGCCAGTGATTCGCAAAAGCAATGCTCTGAGACTTGGCTTATGACCCCTCTCTCTGGGTCATAACATTCCTCCCACACAAATGTAATATAAGGGCTGTCAGTAAAAGACTTACCCTGTCCAGAAAAACTTGAAGCCATATACGTCAGAGCATTGTGATACTGTTCACTTTCTCTCAAGCACATCAGAATTATTTCCACAACTTTGTACCATTTAAAGTCAACCATGAATGTATTTCTCACATCAAATCTATACTCCTCCAAATAACCTTGACATGTTTACAGTTATATTCACTATAGCAATGATGCTGAGCCTTATTCTGCTTCCTAAAATTTATGATGGTCACTGGAAAAAGAAGGATCCAGTTCATTAACCAAAGCCAACTGAATGATTCAAACCCAAATGACTCCCAGCACCTGCACAGCAGAGAAGGCCTAACATTTATGAGCAACTATGGTGGAAGCTCTAACTCACAATCACATGCACAATATCAACTTTAGTTTTAAATTTTTTCTCCAGTCTCATTACTGCAAAAGTTTTTATTCAGAACTTTACTTTGGAAAAACTTTGCTTTGCCCTCCCAAGTCATGAAAAAAATTCTAACTCTCACAATGGGCTCCTCAGAATTCCCAGATTGCAGCAAAACATCCAGCTTGTCACCATGGCTCAGTATTGATAGCAACCGGCCTCTCAGGGTGCACAAGGCATTCACTCTGAGTTACAATGATTCTGGCAATGTAAGTGTCTGGCCCAGTTTCCTAGAAGTAATAGTAAAATTATTATTATTTTACTATTATCTAATAGTAAATTTAATAGAAGAGTTACAGCAACCTGAAAAAAAGGCAGTTCCTTGAGTTACCCCGGCCTCTCAGGAATGAATGTTTTGGCTTTGTGTGGTGTGGCACCCTATGACCGATTGTAGCTATGAGGTGTGAGGTGTGATGAGAATAAAGAGTATAAGCACAGAACACAGCCTGGAGACCCATCATATGGGGACAGCAAGGGGAGGACATCAGATAAGCAGAACGAGTGACAGAGCCATGGATATACCTGTTATTTCAGCCATCAACTACCATTCCTGCCCTCTTTAACCAAAACTACTTTCACAATTGTCATGGATGCAAAAAGAGCCAACAACAAGCCCCCTCAATGCTTCACCCTTTTTACTCCCCCACTGCCATGAAGTTCAGATGAGAAAAAGAAGGGCCTGGTAATCAGATGCCTTCATACCTGGGTCCAGGGTCAGCTTACAATTCCACTGATAGTTGCACCTAACTGAAAAATTAACCATCAGTCATAGGCTCTTTTTATGGCAACCACTAACTAAAAGACTCAGAAACAATCAGGCATCAATTGGGAATTCTCATAACACCTAAGATGGTCTCTGTGATAACCATGTCCAAACAGATGCAGACACTGTCTGAGAAACTGCAAGGAGCCCAGAGTGCTCTTGCTATCTGGAGCCCAGCTCCAAATAATTCATTACTTGGAGCATTAAGTTTGAGGATATAAAAAGCAAATTAATTTCCTGCCAGTTCCAGTTGGATTGGGAAGCTGAATGTCATTTAGTTGGTCTCCCTTCAGGAAATGAAGGCAAAGAAACAGAGAGAGAGTCCTCATGCATCTTCAAGATACAGGCTTCTAAGTTCCCTTCTAAATTGAAATCTCTGGTGAAAATAGACAGTATAATTCTGAATGATGACTAATTGCTCAGGGGTAAAAAAATATTCACCCCAGGAAGAAACCAGACTCATGGATCATAGTTTTTGCCAATTCACTGCAATTCAGACCTGGCATCTAAAAGCAGAGAAAATGCAGAGCACGTTCCAGGAGATCTACTTTCCAGACACAACATGGGTGGTCTGCCACTTGAGCAGTGCTAGCTAAAGAGCAGCTGTCCCTGGCTAGCAAGTTCCTATTTGGCAAAAACAACCCCCAACACTGTTCCAGTTTTTCTTGTAAATCCCAGCCTAGTTTGATCAATTTGTCAGCATGCTTATTGGGAAAATGACAAGACACAGCGTTCCTGGTCTTTGTTTCTGCCCAGATCATATTTAAGGGGCTGGTTCTTCCATTCTGCCTCAGCTAGACAGCATCTCCCTTATAAACTGAGGAAAGGGTGTGCTTACTGGGTCAGGGGCTGAACAGAGGATGATCTTCTCCTGGCATCACAGAAGTAAGCAGCTTTCAACTATCTGCAGGAGTTCCCTTTCCTGGACATTGTCCCATTAGAGAGCTCATGACCCAGGACTCGATGATCCAGCATGTCCAGCATGACATTAAAAAACTTTAGGGGATAAAGTATAGAGCATAAAAGTTCCAATTTTGCCCAGGAAATGGCTTAGAGTAGGCAGAGAAGGACACTGGGAAAGAACAGCCCGAGGTGGGGTAGAGGAAGATCAGACCAGGTCAGTATTGTGTGGGTGCTTTATAGTAATTTTCCAATTGCTTAGTGATTTTGTAGATATTGTATCTAATGAACAGGGTAAAAAAAGTCAGAAATGTGGTGTGGAAGCAGATAAGCCCAAATTGGGTCATATGAAGTGTCTTGCTCTGAAGTGCATGCTGTGCAGATGAGTCAGTTTTGGGAGATGGCCATTGAGTGTCATCCTCCAGTGCTGTCAGAGTTGTCCCAGAGTTGTACCAGGCAGTCAGGAGTGTCCACTTTACAGCTTACAAGAACTGATGTGTGAATAATTTTATAATAATATCAGAAAAAAGAAACAGAAACTTCTCACAACTTACAACACTGAGGCCCAAATGTGTTAAACAGTTTCTCACAATCCAAAAGCTCTGAGGGCTGAGGCTCACCAATATTTCTGACTTTATTCCCAGGAAAGAGAACATGAGGGCCAAAGGCGTGAGTCCAGAAGCATAAATGGATGAAGCCAATCCCACTGAAGACAAGGAGAAAAGGACACAGAGCAAGCCTGCCAGCACAGATGCTTCTTGGGGACTAGAGGTCTCTTCTAGTGGCAATGCTTTGCACTCTAATGAAAGCAAAGCACCTACCATCCAATACACCCCTGCCACCTGTCCTCTCGGGTGTTCAGAACTGGCAGGAAAACTAGGACACTCTGGGCTCAGAGCACCCGAAGGCATGGGGAGAGGAGGGAGACATCCAAAGTGAAGGGCCTTTAGCTTTCTCTCAGTGTCTCCCTGTACCATTGTGAAAAGTCCAAAGCTGCCTGAAAACTTGGCAGTGAAGAAGAACGGAGAAGGGTAGAGAGCAGAAGGAGCCTCACTCTGGGTGTCTAAGCTCACAGAGGGTGCTGGGCACTTCTAGCTGGCCCTAGCCCCATCATGCTCTCACAGGTGGAATTTTGCATGGATCATCCCTACAGTTGTGGCACTAGAATATGAGATAATCCTAGCTCATTCCTGGCACTAAGGACAGAACACTTCCTTATCATAATCAAAGAAAGCATAGTAAACCAAGACCCAGGGCAAGCTCTGGGCAGGCATCGGGTGCCAGGGACCAAAAGGGAGTTCTCCTTCAAAGAATAGCCTGACAGTTACAAGAAACAGCCCCCTAGGAGACATCTCGCCTGGGAGACACCCTGCAGCTATCCATTTCCCTGAGACATCCTGCGGCCATCTGTCTTCCTGAGACATCCTGCGCTATCTCACCTTGTGAAGACTTCTGGCAACTGCTGATTAGAGAGCTCCCCCCATCCCCAGCCCATAAATACCCATGTGAACAATAAAAGTTTGCAGCTTGATTAGAACTTTGTCTTGCTGTCACCCTTCGTGTCTCTTGTCCCTTCATTCCTCCCCATCTAGGTTCGCTTCCCACGTTTATGTGTCCTGCTGGTCGGGGCATTTGGCGCCCAGTGTGGGGCTCGAGCCTTTGACTTAGGGGGAACGCCGTCCTCCGAAAAGACTTGGCCAAGCGGGAGCGTGTGATCGCCGCGGAGACACGACCGAGAGACAGATCCGGGAGGAGAGCGAGGACGACGCAAGGTGAATGACACACCATGGGACAAGCAGATTTGTCACATGAGTTGTTTTTGTCAGGCCTCAAGGAGGCCCTCAAGACACGGGGGCACGTGTTAAGAAAAAAGACTTAAAATTATTCTTTTCATACGTAGGAGAATTGTGTCCATGGTTTCCCCTTGAAGGGACCATTGATGGTAAAAGATGGCTTAGAGTAGGAGACTGTTTAAAAAATTATTATGAATCCTTTGGCCCAGAAAAGGTGCCTATTCTCACATTTTCTTACTGGAACTTAATTAATGAACTTCTTAAAAGTTCACCCTTTGACAATGGTACCTTAAGACTTGTCAGGATTGGGGAAGAGGCTATGCAAAAGACCTCTTGTCTCCCCTCGGCATGCCCTTCAGTTAGTATAAACACAGACCCTTCTCAGTCTCCCCAGGACTCTGAGAACCTTCCTGGTCCCGCTCAAGACCCCGCCCTAATAAATAAGGCTCCAACGGTTACCAACCGCCTTTATCCAGTTTTAAATCTTGGAGACATATCGACCCCTGAGGAGGAGGCTACCTTGGACAAGGAAGCAGTTCGCTACCATTCAGAAGACCCGCCACCTCTCAGGACCCTGCCATAGCCTATAGGACTTACATATCCCCCAGCCTCATATATCCCTTCTGCCTTTTGTGCTCCGGCCCTGCAGGGGCCAAATGCCCCCTCAGACATTTTTTCTCCACTTCCCCTGCCTGACCTGGCTCCCTTGCGAGAGTCTCTCAAACATAGACGGGAACAGATCCAACTTTTAAAATAATTAAGATCCCTTGACTCTGAGCTCAGCTCATTAGCCTTAGGCACAGAGTCAACTCAGCTGGCCCAAGGCAATCCGATACAAAGGCTAAGCCGCGCCATTGGCCTGTTCTCGCCTTCCCTGTCACCTGCAGTCAGACAGATAAGCCCGCCCAGGCTGAGGACAAAGAGGTGAAAGCGGAGGAAACATATCTAGAGGAGGAAGCCAAGGAAATGGATTAAGGGGATGAAGCAGGGGGAGGGCAAGAGGAAGATCAGGACTCAGAGGATGAGGAGTTCACCCCTAGGCAGGAAGGAACCCAGAGTGCTTACAAAAAATTAAGCTTGCGCTTTCTTGAAAAACTTAAAAAGGCTTGTGCTCACTATGGTCCCACTGCGCCCTACACATTGGCTTTACTAGAGAGTCATAGCGCACAATGGCTTACTCCTAATGACTGGAAATTTTTAGCCCGAGCTACCCTCAGTGCCCGAGACTTCCGGTTATGAAATGCAGATTTCAAAGAGCACTGTCGGAAAACTGCTCAAAAAAATTTAACTAAGGCCTCCTCTAAATCCTGGACTTATGTTAAGCTAGTGGGCAATGCGCCCTTTGACACTAACCCTAAACAGGCGCATTTCCCTGCTGGACTTTTGGCACAGATTCAGACGGCTGGCTTACAGGCTTGGGGACGCCTCCCTCAAAAGGGCTTGGCTACCACTTCCCTGGCAAAAGTCCGACAAAGGCCTGACGAGCCTTATAGCGAACTTTGTTGTCTGGCTTAACCTAGCCGCGGAGCACCTGCTTGGACCAAGAGAAAGCGAAAGCCCCTTTGTAAAACATTTTGCCTTTGAAAATGCCAACCCCGCATGTCAGGATGTTCCTCGACCACATAAGGACAAAGGGGAACTTTCTGACTTAATAGACTCTGAGCCGGGGTGGGTGCAGCCCCATACCATGGGTCTGGCCATAGGTGCTGCCTTTACCAAGGCCTTTCACAATCCTGGCTCACGTACTTGCTTTACTTGTAAACAGCCTGGCCATTTTGCATGCGAGTGTCCGACAGGCAAGCAAAGCCTAGAGATGGTGTCTCCTAAAACCAGGGCTAAAGCGCCCCCAGCCACCCTTTGCCCTAGATGTGGTAAAGGTCGTCACTGGGCCAGTAAGTGTAGATCTAAGACAAATGCCCTTGGACAGCCTACTTCTTCCCACTTCCCGGGAAACTCCCTGCGGGGCCAACCTCCCCCAGGACAAACCCAGGGGCAATAGGGTTTGTTCCCTCCCAAACTCCCAACCTACCTCAAAATTCTTCTCTACGATTGCCTCCCTCCAACGAGCCACCCCAGGCAGTGCAGGATTGGAGCTCTGTGCCACCACCAATACAATATTAGACTCCATGCAAGGGCCCCAGATAATATCCACTGGAATAATATCCCCCTCCATCTCATACATGTGCCCTTATTCTTGGAAGGGCCTCTAATACTTTACAAGATGTTCAGGTCTTCCCTGGCATTATTGATAATGATTTCACTGGAGAAATAAAAATACTGGCCACAGCTATTAATGGAGTTGCAGCCATCCCAACAGGAACTAGACTCGCACAATTAATACTCCTTCCCTTATATTCAGGAGGCACTTCCACCACCCAAACCCTACCTCGGGGGACTGCCTCCCTGGACTCCTCTGACACGTATTGGGTTCAGGCCATTTCTCACAATAGACCCACCCTTACCCCACTTATTGAATAAAAGGACTTCCAAGGAATTCTAGATACTGGGGCTGATGCCACAATTATCTCTCAAAAATACTGGCCATTAGGCTGGCCCCTCACCTCATCCTTGACTGACCTTAAAGGGATAGGACAGTCAAAAAATCCTCTAGTCAGCTTTAGGGCTCTTAGCTGGACTTATAAAGAGGGTAATAAGGGAACTGTCACTCCTTTTGTTGTTCCTGACCTCCCCGTTAACTTATGGGGCAGAGATATTTTGAGTCAAATGGAAGTTATTCTTGCCAGTCCCAATTCCATAGTGACTCATCAAATGCTTTGTATGAATTTTGTTCCTGGTACAGGCCTTGGGAGACTGAGACAAGGACTGGTTGAGCCCATAAAACCCATACAAAAAACAGAGACATATGGACTTGGGTATTCGGATTTTTAGTGTCGGTCCCTGACCCTCCTGTACCCCATGCAGATAAGATTATTTGGGAGACTCAGACTCCTTGTGGGTGGATCAGTGGCCCCTTACCCAAGAAAAATTGGAGGCTGCCTCCATGTTAGTGCAGGAACAGCTGGCAGCCGGCCATGTAGAGCCCTCAACCTCACCATGGAATACTCCTATTTTTGTTATTAAGAGAAAATCAGGCAAGTGGCGCCTTTTACAAGATTTACGTGCCATTAATAAAGTTATGCACCTGATGGGAGCACTACAGCCAGGCATTCCCACACAAGTGGCTATTCCAAAAAACTATTGTAAAATGGTTATTGACTTAAAAATTGCTTTTTTACCATTTTTTTACATCCTGAAGATAGACTCTATTTTGCCTTTAGTCTCCCTCGCATTAATTTTCAGGGCCCTATGCAGAGGTTTCAATAGAAGTTTCTTCCCCATGGTATGGCTAACAGCCCTAGTGTTTGCCAAAAATACATGGCTCAAGCAGTAGACCCTGTAAGAGAGCGAAGGCCACAAACTTATATTTTACATTATATGGATGATTTGTTAATTGCTGCACCTAATAACCATGACCTTAATAATTGTTACTTGGACCTTTACAAAGCCCTCACTACCTTGGGACTACAGATAGCTCCTGATAAGGTTCAAACACAAGACCCTTATACCTATTTGGGCCTTAAACTTCAAGATAATCGGATCCAAATTCCTAAAATATAACTACGTGTGGACCAACTTCACACCCTTAATGATTTTCAAAAATTACTGGGGGATATTCAATGGCTAAGACCATATTTAAAATTACCCACTTGTGTACTTCTTTCTCTTAATAATATTTTGAGAGGTGATTCCCACCCCTCCTCCCCTCGAAAGCTTACTCCGGAGGCATGACAGGCATTAAACCAAGTCACAGAAGCCATTGCCCAACAGTTTGTAACACAAATTTCCTATAACCTTCCTCTGGTTCTGGTTATTTTACACACTCCTCATACACCCACAGGAATATTTTGGCAGTGGGATCCACATTTTAAAAATAAAGGCTGCCCCTTGCTTTGGATCCATTTACCCACCACATCTTCCAAGGTTATTACTGTTTATCCTGCTCAGGTAGCTTCTATTATTATCAAAGGTCATTTGCTTTCTCGACAACATTTTGGCAAAGACCCTGATAATATTTTAATTCCATGTACTAAGGACCAAACCCAATTTTTACTACAGACAAGGGATGAATGGGGTATTGCCCTATCAGGCTTTTTGGGAACAATTGATAACCACTTCCCCAATGACCCCCTTTTACATTTTGCCCAATTACATCCATTTATTTTTCCCAAAATTACTCAAAAGGCTCCCATTCCCCAAGCCCTTACTGTCTTTACAGACGGCTCCAGTAATGGCTGTGCAGTCTTTGTTGTCAATAACCAGCCTACCATCTTTGATACTGTCTATCAGTCAGCACAGCTTGTGGAATTGTTTGCCATAACACAAGTTTTTATAACATTTTTCGATAAGCCTGTTAATATTTATACAGACAGTGCCTACATTGCTCACTCTGTGCCCCTGCTGGAGATTTCACCTGCCATTAAGGCTTCTTCCAATGCTGCTTTTCTGTTTCACCAGCTTCAGCAGCTAATTCACGCCAGACAACACACATTTTTCTAAGGACACATCAGGGCACACTCTGATCTTCCTGGCCCTCTAACACAAGGCAATGCCCAGGCTGATGCAGCAACTCGTTCCATCTTTCCAATTTTTGTTGTTTCCATTTAAAAGGCCACAGAGTTACACAATCTTCACCATCTAAATTCCCAGCGCCTTTGATTACTTTGTAAAATTACCAGGCAGCAGGCACGAGAAATAGTAAAAGCATGTCCTGCTTGCACTGTCTCCCTCCCCATTCAACACTTGGGAGTTAATCCCCGAGGATTGCTGCCCAATCAGGTTTGGCAAATGGATGTCACTCATTTTCCTGAATTTGGAAAAACCAAATATATACACGTTTCTATAGATACCTTCAGTGGCTTTATTTTCGCATCACCACATTCTGGAGAGGCTACCAAAGATGTCCTTTCCCATCTTGTTTCAGCCTTTTCCATAATGGGTAAACCAATACATATTAAAACAGATAATGGTCCTGCATATACCAGGGCCAAGTTTAAACAGTTTTGTGCCACCTTGCAAATTTGTCATACTATTGGAATTCCATACAACCCTCAGGGCCAAGGCATTGTGGAATGTGCCCACCTTACCTTAAAGACTTGGCTAACCCGCCTTAAGGCTTCCACCCTTGTATTTACCACTCCCAGGGATCGCCTTAACCATGCATTATTTGCCCTTAATTTTCTTACCCTAGACAGTGAAGGCCATTCGGCCGCAGACAGACACTGGCATCCCTCGTCCAGTTCTGTTCACCCACCTGTTATGTGGCACGATCCCCTTACAAATAAATGGAAAGACCCAGATCCTGTCCTCATCTGGGGATGAGGCTCAGCTTGTGTTTTGGATCAAGAGCAAGCAGCCCCAAGATGGTTACCAGAACGCCTGGTTAAATAGATTCATGACTTACCTCCACCCAGGGATGGAGACCCTCCCCCTGAGGACAAATTTTCCTCTTTTTCAGATGCAGCCAATAATCTGTGTGAGGATCCTGCTTAAGGCACTTCTGTTGAACAGGTTTGTACACGGAGGCCTTGGCCCTCCACCTTCCAACATCAGGAAGTACCTTTTTGGCGCCCCCTGTGAATGCAGGGGAGGATTTTGGACTCAGGCTCCCACTAGTTGGACCCAGACTGCTGACTGTATGACTAAGGTGGCTTACCTCCGTGCTGAGGTTGACCATAAACTTGGAGGATTTCATAATCCTGAATGGGTATGTGTTAACAAGCCAAAGATTATTCTCCCCAGTACAAGTAAAGCTCTCCAAAATTGTTCTGCAACTTGTACGCATACCCAGGCAATGCATATCTCTTGTTATGCATCAGCCTCAATTTGTGTTAACAAAAAGGGAGAACAATTTTTTGAAGCCACCCTATCCAAAACTCATGCAGCAAGGGGGACCACTATTCATTATACTCCCGTTCTCTTTGACCGGGGAGGAGAAGGCATATACACCAAGTTACAGTCAGCTGGATGCCAAGGCACTGTTGGTAAACCCCCCCTGCTGGCCCATTAAGGCCCCTACAGGGGTCTCTGATGGTGGAGGACCCACTGATGCTGTCAAGCATCTTCAGATAATCAAACTTTTGAAACCACAAATCCCTGAGCTCACATATCATCCCTTAGTGCTGCCTAAATCCCAGCTCCCAGATTTAGATACCAATACATTAGATATTTTGGAAACTACCTTCTTCTTGCTTAATAATTCCAACCCCACCCTTTCTGGTGATTGCTGGCTCTGCATGACAACAGGGGCAGTCATGCCTATGTTGGTTCCTATTAATTCTATCATAGACAATTATAATACATGCCAACCCAGATTTCCTTTTAAAGTACAGCCTATAGGCACATTTACATTATGTCTTTTAGGCACAATGCAAAATAATACCTATGATATTGATGTTGGAGTTACTTCCTTTGGAAATTTCTCAACAGTAAAAAATTATTTCTCATCCACCCCATCTCTTTGTCCCCCCAATGGCACAGTTTTTATGTGTGGAGGAAACTCAGCCTTCCCCAGGCTTCCAGCGAATTGGACCGGTGGCTGTGTTCTTGCCTTATTACTCCCTAATATAACTATTGTCCCAGGAGATGAACCTCTACCCATTCCTAGCCTAGACACCTTAATTAAAAGACATAGGAGGGCAATACAGGCCTTACCACTCCTTGCCACCCTTGGAATTACAGCTGCTGTGGGCACAGGTACAGCTGGCTTAGGCACAGCTATACACTCTTACCGTCGCCTATCTCAGCAACTTATAGGTGATGTACAAACTCTATCAGGAACCATTAAAGATATACAGGACCATATAGACTCCCTGGCAGAAGTGGTCCTTCAAAACAGACGAGGCTGAGATTTGCTGACAGCTAACCAGGGAGGTATTTGCTTGTCCTTAGGGGAATGATGCTGCTTTTATGCCAATAAATCAGCCATAGTACGGACTAAAATTAAGCAGCTTCAAGAAGATCTAGAAAAGAGACGAAGGGAACTATTTGAAAATCCCCTCTGGACTGGGCTTGATGGATTTTTACCCTACCTTCTTCCACTATTAGGCCCTTTGTTGGGTTTACTTTTAATAATGTCCATAGGACCCTGCATTATAAACAGGCTGGTTCAATTTATTAAAGAACAGATTGATATTTTAGCCTCTAAGCCCATACAGGTTCACTATCATCATCTGGAGATGGAAGACCGCACTGCCAACATTTAAAAGGATGCTATACCCTTCTCACAGGCTTATTTCTTAAGTTTACATCCCCACAGATCCTCCTTTCTTAAAAGTGTCCTTTTACCTGAACTCAAACAAGACCAAACCAAAAAGTAAATTGTATGATATTTACTAATTACTGGCCTGTCATTTTGACTCTTGTTTTTTCCTTAGATTCTGTATTTTTTGAGCTCATGGACAAGTTAATGCTTTCTGATCAGTTCTATTTTTGATGAACTGTGGAGTTTTTAAACATTGCAATGGAAATTAAAAAAAAAAACTACAAGGCTTTGTGTATGTGTTACACTCATGTTATGTGTTGTATGTCCTATGTCTGTGTGTGTGTGTATCCATATATCATGCAGTTATATGATAATTGGCAGGTATACAAAGAGTGCTCAGAAGAAAAAAAAGGGGGGGGATCCAAATATCTTTGATTCACGTGATTCAAATGGTTCAATTTAAACTGGGTAAACAGATAGAAGTAAAGATGTCTTTAAAATTAAGTTTATAAGTTTTTTCTAGGTGTTCAAAAATAAAACCTAATAAAATTTTGATGTCTATGAAATAATTGCTTAAATTCAGAAATTTCCAATATTATTTCAAAATGTGAAAAAAAAGAAGGTTAACAGATGAAAAAGAAAAACTAAAAGTTTCTCGATATGGATTTAATAGAGGGAAAATCTGTTTCTGGATAAAAAAGTCTATATGATTAAGTTAACAAAAGAGCTTAAGCAAGTGATGAAAAAGGTCTGTGTAAATTGGTTATATGTATAAGTTTTTAAAATTATACAACTATGGTTAAATAACAACTGTTATTTCTTCAATATTGTAATGTTATTTCTTTAAGAGCTAAACTCAGTCAATATAAAATCATCAATGTAATTATGGTGCTATTAATTCATATCTTCCAGGTATAGAAGCCTGTAAGGTAGAAGCTTCAAAAGAGCATTATATCAAGCTGGTGTTCTGAAGTTATATGGTAATTTTAGGCTTAAAAAAACATGTTGGAGATTTTATTTATATCATTTGTGTTCTCTAACTGGATTTGTTATCAATAAGATATGTAAAATTCCATGTTACTTTACACTGAGATACAATTTAAATGTATTTTCAAGTTAATGGGAGCCTAATCTGTGTGAAGGTTTTATTGTACAACACAAAAGTACTTTGCTACTTAAAAAAAAAAAGGCGGGGGGTAGAAGTTTTCAGCCTTTAATTCATGTTGTAGATGTGATGTGTTAGCTAATGTTCATGTAAACATGAGCAACAATTTATGTAGGCTTTGTAAAATGATGTCTAAAAAACAAAGATCAGCTTCAGAACTATAGTACTTAAGATTTATAAAGAGCCCTGCCTTGCCTGAGATAAGGCTCTATGTCCTGTCTCACTACATGTGAGAGCAACTATGAAAGAAGCAGACCAGATTTCAGTACATTTAAAAGTTGTGTCTAAAAGTTGGTTCTTGTCACGATTACCAGGATCTCAAACAGGGGATTATAATGTATAACTCTGCCAGAATTCAAGGTAGCTATTACATAAACTAAATATGCTTTTACCCTAGTTAATTTTAGTTTGTAGTTTGCTTATAGGTGGTCTAAGGATTGCTTGTTGCTGTTCTACAGAGGTACTGATTTAAGAACACACAATCTGGGCTAATTTAAGATAAGGAGTTATCACCTACAGGATAGAGAGACATTAAAGCCCAGTACTATTAATATAAGGCTTTTAAAACTTATTTGCTGGATGTTTAAGATTAAGTTCTAAAATTAAAGTTAAATTAAAAGGGCCAAGAAAACCAATATTTGGCTCTTGCCCTCAGAGTCAGTCTGAGTCAGGGAATAGGGGACTTCTCCAAAGGGCTCTGCAACCCTAGGCCACATACCCTCCTGAACAGGGAGATTAATGAGACCAGTGGAGGACAGAAAGCCAATCAGTGCATTTGCTGTGAAGAGGAGGGTTACCAGAATAGGGAGACATCCCTGATGCTTCCAAGGGAAGCCACGTGGTCAAGCAAGGCCTGGACCCATCCTAGCGCAAATGGCACTAGCAGAACTGAGAAGCTGCTGTGAAGTTCCCCAGGATTTCCAGAGTAACTCAGCTGAGTTAACAATAGGTAGAAACAAAAATCAGTTTGACTTGCTTCATCTTAAACACTTAGCAAAGACAGTAAAAACCTAAACACTGCTATTCCTGGGCATTTTAAATGATAATAATAGTTAAATGTAACTTCCAAAAATAAGTAAACTGGAGGCTACAAAAGAGATTTTCAGACAGGAATGCCTGATAACCATCAAAAGGAACTGCCAGAATAGTTTTTAGTTTAAGGCATTTATTTCTAACCTACACAGGTAGGCTTAATGTTTGCTAGTATGGTTATCCAGCCCTAAGTAACAAAATTAAAGATTTCTCTATTAGACATTGGCCGGTAAGGTGTGGTCATATATTTTATATAAGTAAGGGGGAGATGCCAGGGACCAAAAGGGAGTTCTCCTTCAAAGAATAGCCTGACAGTGCCAGGGACCAAAAGGGAGTTCTCCTTCAAAGAATAGCCTGACAGTTACAAGAAACAGCCCCCTAGGAGACATCTCGCCTGGGAGACACCCTGCAGCCATTCATTTCCCTGAGACATCCTGCGGCCATCTGTCTTCCTGAGACATCCTGCGCTATCTCACCTTGTGAAGACTTCTAGCAACTGCCGATTAGAGAGCTCCCCCCTCCCCAGCCCATAAATACCCCTGTGTGAACAATAAAAGTTTGCAGCTTGATAAGAACTTTTGTCTTGCTGTCACCCTTCATGTCTCTTGTCCCTTCATTCCTCCCCATCTAGGTTCGGTGCCCACATTGATGTGTCCTGCCGGTCAGGGCAACCAGGGAGGAGATGGGCACCAATGTGCCTTAGGAAAAACAATCAGTCAATACCAAGTACTCAAGCACAACTTGGACCCTGTAATCCCAGGAACATGAAGGCACCAGTTTCAGAGAAACACAGCTGTGGGATTTGGAAAGGGAAAGTGGAGAATGCACTGAGTAGAGTACAGAGAGAGGCAGATGTGCAAAACAGAGGCTTAATGCTCATAAGCTGCAGCCTAGGGTGGTGCTTCTGAAAAGAACAGCGAGGACTTTGATTTGCACTCTGTGCTTTGTTTTGTGTGAACTTGCCAGATGTGACAGGTTCATATGCGACTCATGTGATGACAAATCCAAGTGAAACAAGCAAAGCTGAGCGAAATCACTGTTGCACATGGAACTTTCTGATGCTGAGCAACTCATTGTTGGGTCAGGAACAATTAGGAGAAATCCTCTTCTCCACAATGTGCCAAATGACTCACGTTTGCTTTCTCTGGGCTACTACCCAGAGCTTCTCTCATAGCTGTGGCCCTCTCCAAGGCATACGTGGGCCTGTTTGCTGAGTCGGGAGTGCTTGTGGGCAGGACACAGCCCAATCTACTAAACTTGATGAAGGAGAGCAGAGGGAGGCAGCACTGTTCTTCTCCTATGCTGAGTGCTAGAGGCGCAACCACAGCAGGGCACTCTTTATTGACATTGTATTGCCAAAACTCTGGACCCAAGAGTCTCTTCATAATGCACCTCCTGTTTCTGCTTGAGCTCTTCAAACAAGACTTTGTAGCACTCCACCTTTTTACATAATTGAAAATACATAAGATCTACAAATAAAAGCCTCCCTTCAAAAGGAGTTTGCATCTTCTTGTTTTCCAAGGCTGGGCATCTTGGGCACAGCTTTTCATCTCTAGTTGTCAGATCTCTTCTGGTAGGCCTGTCTTTCTTCCTGTCATGTTCTCACTCTACCATTTCCCTCCCATTGTCTACCTTGTAGGAGACACAGGGGCTCAGTTGTTGATCCCTGGGTGTTTAGAGCCCCCAGACCAACTTTTCCAGGGACAAATCACCTCTCGAACTATGCAAAGCCCACAGATGTCCCTTTTCTGAGTCTTCATGACAACTCCAACTGGCCAAGATCACACCTGATTTTTTCTATGTGCCTCTTCTTCTCTTCGCTGCTGATCACCCTCCCCACCCATTGGCTGTTGTTCTAGCCTAGCAAAGAGACTGCTACCTGTCCACACTGCTCTCACAGCCCAGGAGCTCCCAAAAAATCCCATATCTATAGCCGCTCACCTTCTCACCCTCATCAGGGACCACATACATCCTCTCTGTGGCAGCCACCAGGTCTCTATGAACAGTCACTTCTTGTGCTCTGGAGTTTCCTTCTGGGATATGCATGTCTCTAATTAGCACAGGCTGGTATTCTGATGCGTTAACCCACAGTATACAGTGCACATCAGTGCGAAACATATCAGAGAAACCGAACTAAAAAAACTTTTAATTTGGGGCTCTATCAATCTCTATTAAGAAATACATTAAAATAATAGTTTTTAATTGATTATAAAAAATACATGAAAGGGGAATGCATTACAATTCTTATTATACATATACACCACAATTTTTCATGTCTCTGGTTGTATATAAATTATATTCACACCAATTTGTTTCTATATCCATATATGTTTGATTATGATGTCCATCATATTCCACCATCTTTACTAACCCCATGCCTGCTCCCTTTTTCTCTCACCCTTCTGCCCTATCTAGAATTCTTATATTCTTCACATGCTCTCCCTCCTTAACCCATTAGGATTCAGCCTCCTTATATCAGAAAAATTCAGCATCTTTTTTTTTTTTGAAATTGGCTAACTTCACTTAGCATTATCTATTTCAGTGTCATCCAATTACCTGTAAATGATATGATTTTATTCTCTTTCATTGCTGAGCAAAATTCCATTGTGTATATATGCCACATTCTTTTTTATCCATTCATCTACTGAAGGGCATTGAGTTGGGTTCCACAGTTTAGCTATTGTGAATTGTGCTACTATAAACATTGATGAGGCCTCTGTGGTTATGCTGGAAAGATGTCAGCCACTGACCATAAGCCTGGTGCCACCTCCAACTCAGTCTCTCAAGACGTGTTTATGAACAGAGCAGATCAACAGCGCAGACCTTATTCTCATCACCAAAAAAAACAAATTTTGCAATGATCAGTTTCTCTAGAATAACCACAAACTTCTGGTTACCTGAAGATTAACCTACTGTGGTGAATTTCCCAAAAACCTAACTTCTTTGTGTAACAGGGTATGATATTTATGGCAATTGATGCTTAGCATCCCAAGCAGCCATGTTGTATAGATGGATATCTAGCCCTAGTCATGCAATTTGCAATTGGCCTGCACCCTGTATTATTTGGTGGAGGCATGAGTTTCTTCTGGGTTTAAGGGTTTTGGGGGGGAATTTTAGTGGAAAGGTGCTGGATTATTTGGTGGAAAACAAGAAATGGAGGGAGGGCATGCAGCCAAAAGGCAATTACTGAATATATTTCACAATAATTGGACAAAAATGGAATTTTCAAGAGATTGCCAAGTAAGACAGGAACTGGAAGATTAAATAATTGTTAAGGAGAGGAAGACAAAAGAGGTATGACTCTGAAGGTGTTTTCCCTTTTTGAAATACTATACTGGGATAAAGTTCATCATCCTTAAATACATGAGTGAGTAAGCAGTTTGTAATATACTTCTCACCTCTGGACAAAAATCACCATATTATATTTGAAATACTTCCATCAGCTCTGAAAGAAGACCTGAAGCTTCTATAGTCACTCCCAGAACCCCCACCCTTCTTTCCCAATAGCTACCCTACATTCTCTCTGCATGAACTAACTAGTTCTTGATATTTACAATAGAGATTACACCTATTCTTTGATAAAGTTGTCTTTATTTAGCTCAAGGTGTGGAGGAGCCCTGCAGGTCATGTATCACAACTGTCTCCCTCTTAAACTGGAATAATCCATATTCTACCTCCCTCATCCTCTCCATTGTTCTGTCCATTCTTTATTTGTTTTTTTTTCTGCTTTTTAGGTTTGAGCACCACTGACATGGCTCCCTGCAGCTGCATAGCCATCCCACTGGTCTTTGTGGTGAAGTAAAGTGGCAGCAGAACACTGGAGCAAGGAATTGTGGTACCAGTGGGATCCAGGTGGCAAGCATGACCTACAGCCATGTGAACTCGCCATACAGGCACCATTAATCAGAGCCCAGGCCAGTGAAGCCATGCCCACTTGTTACTTATGCTCATTCAGGCCTGGGCCCAGTACTGAAGGCCTGTTGCAGAAGCCCCCTTCCTGCAGTGCTGCATTCCCATTCCAGCACCTAAATCTTTCCCTCTGACCTGTCTTAAGGAAATGGAAGTTGGCAGATCTGAATAAAAGTCAGAACTCCAGAGCCGACTAATAGCATTATTGCCTTTCCAAGCTCTCATTAGCATAAGTTTGGACCAATAGCACTAACCCAAGTGCTATATACACCCTGAAAAGTGCTATATACTTCCCTGGCAGGTCAAATCTGCTGTTGCTGTCACCAGCATCTTTTTTTATGACAAGTATTTGGTTTCCAATCTTCAATAAATACTATGGTTACATTGATTCAATTTGGTTTGTGGATTCCATCCATCAAAAGCACAAGATAAAAATCCGAAATAGAAAAAAAAATTGGTAGTTTGCTTCTGAGGTTTTCTGCTGCACTTTTTGGCTTCACTTGCCATCAACCATGGTGAGCTTGCTTTTGTCTCAAATCCATGGTTTTGTAATATAGCTATGAACTTCACACACAAACATTATTATCTCATTGTGTGGCTATAGTTCTCCAGAGTGTATACTTAGAGGGGACTTATTGGGTTTTGTGGCAACTCCCAAGTTTCATTCCTTAAATAGTCTCCCCTGATGTGATATAATGAAACCAGGACTAATGAAGGTGGGACATCTCTAATCTCCTTGGTGCCACACAGCCCCATGAATCTACCTGTCTGGAGGCTCTCAGAACTGTAGCTTAGGGTGAACAGGAGTTTTTATTTTTTGGATGTGGATGGGGACTCACTGGTAGAAGTGAATATCAATCCCTGGCTCCCTCTGTTTTTTGGAGATCCAGGAGTGAGCTCAAAGTTCCACCCTCTAATTACATGCTGGCCACTCTAGTACTCAGTCCGGGCCTCCAAAGGCTTCTCATAATTTCACACTAAGGTAAGTCCCACAGGGTATACTGAGTAAACAACCACCCAAGCACTGTTCCTTGACCCTCCATTGAAAAGGAAAAGTGTGTCGCATGGTGGCAAAGGCTAAGGCACACTCCAGATCGCTATCATTACAATAGCTCTTCCTCTGCTGACACAGTGCCTCTCCTAGGACTTCTGCAAGTGCCCTCACTATCCCAGCACCCACTCTGGTTCTCCCACCATCTGCCCCATTCTGCAACCAAAGTGGTTCCTTCAAAACCTATTACTTCATGTAACTCTCTAGTCAGAGGCTTCCAGGCACTATGTCTCCCCACCACACCACAGTCCTCACAAGACCTCTGGAGCACAGCAAGATCTGGCCCTCACTGCCTCACACCTGTTGAGAGCCACAGCCGAAGAAGCCCCTGCAAATTTTCAGCTGCCAGCTGATTGGCTCCTCTGTGGTTATGCTCATTGGGCTGTTTCCCCACCCTTTCAGATCACAGAGCTCCTAATTGGGGGATTTTTTTCACTTTGCCCACATGACCCAGCCAATCAGCCTCAAGAGAAGGATGAGTGGGGGAGTTGAGAGGCTTGTGGGAAGCTGGTGTTGGCAATTGGGCTCTGAGGGAATTCCTGGAGAACCTCCTGTGGTGCGGCATGTGTATTCTAAAAATAAAGTTTGTTTCTGCTTGATAAGTTGCTCGTGAATTGTGCCCAGCCAGATTGTGGCACATACCCATACTGGTCAGTCTTTGATTCACCTGAATTTTTCCTGGCTCCCCTTTCTTTTCTAACACTTCATGCACTACCTCTCTCAGGAGCTGCACAGGGTTCCAAGGTCCTCTGACTAGCCCTGTGAACCTCAGAATGCCTGCTTTTACAACTGTGTCCCACAGAACCCCTGCCATCAGCACTTTTTCCCCCAGGTCCCTGCTCCTGGAATTGTGCCCCTCAGGACACCCTGCCACCAGCACTGCCTCTGCAGGACCCACAGTCCTCCTACACCTCTCTTCAGGTTTCTGCTGTTATCATCTCTCATCATATCAGGGATCCCTAGAAAGTGTTGAGTTCCTCTCTCAATGCCCTCTCTGAACTCTTCCTAGGTCTGATTGTGATCTTCCAAGTTCATGTGCTGGAAACCTCATTCTGGAAAAGAGTTCTAATAGGAGGAATCTTTAAGAGCTGACTGGTCTGTGCAGGCTTCACCCTTTTTTCTCTCACTTAGTCTTGGCCTTTCTAGCCCTAAACTGTGAGAAAATTAAATTTATTTTTTTTATAAATTATTCAATCTGTTTACATGTTGTTACAGCAGCACAAAATAGACTAAGAAACACTTTAACCTGGCTTCACAGTACTAAGCAGTACAGAAGACCTGCATGCTTGATTAGGCCTCTGTCCCCAGAAATGAGGGCATGGAATACGTTTTTTTACTGCATATGTTCATCAGTTTCTGGTGGAGGTTCAGAAAATATTTGTTGATGATTTAAGTCTCTCTATGACTGAAATAAGCATTGTCACTCTGTATATTAAAAAAAGATGAGAAATAAACAAAAACATACAAAGTGTAATGACCACAGCAAGATCCTTTTTATTAAGTCTGACATACAGAGGTGAATAATGCAAATCACAACACAGATAGTTTGACAAGACAGGAGAAAATACAAAATAAATAGCCACCATTAAGATTGCCTTGGTTATCTAGACCTACCGTCATAAGAAACTCCATGCACATGTCAACCACCTGTGTTCTCCCCAGGCTCTGATTCTGTTTTCTGTGTGAGTCAATTCCACACAATGTAATTTTGTCAAATGTAATATAATTGCTCAATGAACCTCTGCACACTCACAAAACTGTGTAACCAGATATGTTATCAATAAATAAACGTGTTATTTATTCTGACAGGAAGAGTCTGGACATTTTCATCTGTCTCATGAAGGTCCAAATTAAGGTAAGCAGTATGGCAAAGATGGAAAGCATGTGAATTGGACAGTCTGAAGACAGTTTCTCAGGCTGAATAATCCTTACAGGTTCTAGGCCAAGTGTGGAGGACACAGCAGGGTGAGAACAAAGAGTCATAACCTTCCTGGGGCCATGGTGAAAACATGCTTTCTGAAAACATTCTAAGATCTGTGTGCACTGTGTGCTGGAGACTTTTGACTGCTCTGTTTTCCAGAGTCCCAGGCATCTTGTGTCTTGCTAACAGCTCCTCAGGAAGTATTCCTGGCAGAGCCTCACCTGCTGCTGATACAACAATCAATAATACAACAACAATCAACAATACAACAGTGGTTCTCAAGGTGCCTAGATCCTGCCTTGCTTGCACTTTGGTCTCTTCAAACTCAGGGAAAGGGGTGACTACACCTTTGAAATGATGCTGCTGGTTTCCAATCCATGCCATGTGTACTCTGCAAGAGGCAGTTTCCAGAAGTCACCTGAAGATAGTTAGCTGCTCTGAACCTATTACCTCAGAACCCGAGTGGGAGGTAGAGTGGGAAGGTTTGGGTCCTTCTAGCTCCAGTCATCTACAATAGGAATCATGCAAATCCAGACAGTGAAGAGGAGCATTAATGGTTTATATCAGCCATGAAATTAACTAGATAGACTGACTGGTCAAGAAGTAACATGTAAAATATATCAGCTATGACATACTGAAAAAAACACAGAAAACAGACACTTTCTTTATTTATAAACAATTGAAAAAGATGATAACTAATAAAGATCTTCACAACAATTATATGGATGGTTACTCAAGTTTTAGGATCATTACAAGTGGTAGGCCAGGTATAAAAGCACACATAGAAACTATCTAAAAATTAATTTAAAAAAATCAGTAGACACACCCAACATTCTGTTATATTTGTCCATTGCAGAAAAGACAAAAATTAGTCCAGACCACATGGGTTCGGCCTCATTCTGCATGTTTGAGAACCATTGAATGAGACCTGAAAACAATAGGACTCAACTTTTGACAATCTGGTCTGCATGGTGGGCATACATCTGGTTGCTCTTCTCAGTGCACAGAAAGCAGAAATTAGTCAAAGGCCACTGGATAACAAAGGCCTTGTGGGGTCCCTGATGTGCTGTGCTTTTCTGTTGGCAGGGAATAGGGAAGCTGCCTGGCTGTCAAGTGCAGGTGGGCACACCAGAGGCCCCTATGATGAAGCACTATCTGGAGGCACAGCAGGATTCATCCCATACAAGAGGAAGCTGTGTTTCACACACAGTACCTAGCAAGTAAGGCCAATGTCTGCAAGGCAAAGAAGTGGGCTTGAGTACTACAAGGCAATGTGCCTTGCAGACCCTGCTCTGGCTCCTTATTTTGCCTTGGCCACTGGGACCAATGTCTATTGGAGGCAGTGAAGTAAAAAGCCCAAGGTAGAGTTATCTTGAGTCCTGTATGACCAGGGCCAGCAAAAGGGAGAAGAAAGCTATCCTGCAGCAGCACAAGACACGGTAGCCAGACATGACCCCACCTGGTTGTCTGAAGCTTGTCCACAAAAAGCACAGTCCTGTGAAAGACCAGGAAAATTCAGGGTGTGGAAGACCATAGACATCAATTGGTAGGAGAGGCAAGGTTTTTTGAGTTCCAGGGGAGTCATGTGTGACACTTCAGAGGCTTCAGGACCTATCCTGAGGACCCAGGGACACTGGGAGCCTTTGTGAACCCTCATGGAGAAGCAGCCTAATGGGACTTCTGTGTTTTAACATAGCTTTGCTTTTGTTCTCATCAAAGCTTCTCCCTGTGACTTCCTCTTAGGAGAGAGCCAGTGTTGAAGTCAATCCTTATTCTCAAACTGCAGAATAGCTTCTCCCAGGGCTGCAGCATGGGCAGTAAGCATAAGCTGCCATCCAAAATCCCCATGCTGATGTGGGCCCAACGTGGATAAAGCCAGCACCAAGGCAAACCAGGGCACAAAATCCACTGAGCTTAGGCAGCCCTGCTGGGCCTAGTGTGGATACCTTCTCTACACAGTGCTACATCCAGAACCCCCAGGTTCCATGATCGCAAGACCTCAACCTCTTGCTTGACAGAAGAGAAAATGAGAGTGGAGCAAACCTGAATTTAAATTGAGGCTCAAGCATTGTTGTAATAGCTTCAGTACTTTTCCAAACCCTGATTAGCATAAATTTGAACCAACAGCCTTGATCCAAGTGCTAGATTCATTGCTCACTTACTACACTTAGATGGTGACCTGTTATTGGGTCTGTTTTTATCTCTGTAGGAGTACTGATTTTATTTTCATATCAATTAAATTCTATTCCATTAGTCCGCATTCCTTATCTCATTAATTTAATTCTTTGGATTTCATTACTTTAATTCTTTAGATGTGTGAGGCAAACTTAGAAAGACATTAGTGGAAAACTGCTAGAGCTTATTGGAGAGAGCACAGCAGAGGTTCAGAGCTACAGCACTGACAGTTATGATATGCCACTTAATGATAGTGGAGAAGATTCAGACTTTGCTGGCTTCAATCTTCAAAACTTACATTTGTATATGATGTGGATTTCTGGATGCTAAGCCAAATCAGCCATCCTATTGGTGCTTGCGAAGATGCAGTTATGGAGCTCATGTGGCCCGTGGCCCTGAGGAGACTGCCATGTAGCCAAGGTAGTCTTGAGGCATGGCAGACCAGTGCTGACATAGGTCAGGTAAAGCTATTCTGACACTCTGTTGAATCCTGGATTGTACACATGGGCACACCTACCATAGAAGTACACTCAATAGCAGTGCCATGGCTTCAGAAATGCACTGAGAATGTGCATTCAATGATTTAGTCTCCTGATTCCCAAAGTAGGGAGCAAAGTAAATCTAAGTGTGAATTGGATTCAGGACTAACAATGTAATTATTGATTTTCCAAGCCCTAGTTACCATAGTTTGGACCAATAGCAGTAAAACAAGTGCTGTATACATCCCTAGACTAGCAAACATGGCAGAGAAAACCTGCTGTCTGTTTCTTTCTTGTGTGGCATGAGTTGTGTTCATGTTACTCAATTGATTCTAATATTACACTCACTCATACTGGTTTGATAATTTCATTCTTTGAATTCATAATATACAAAAGAAGAATGAAAGGTGAGCTGCTGGATTCTACTGCACCACTGGTGGTCATGGTTTGACATTAGGAGCTGCAGTGCTTCCTCGCTGCAGAGGCCTATAGCTTGTGCAGATCTCACCCAGCAGCAGCAGCAGTGAATAAAGTTTCACCTCAAAACTGTGGTTTCCTAAGGCATCTCCTCTTTTATTAGCTGCTAACCCTTAAAATGAGCCAGCTTGGCTATAGTGATCTGCATCTTTACAGACTGGTAACCGGCAGAACTTGTGAATTCAGCTTCTTAAACTCTCTCTCTCTCTCTCTCTCTCTCTCTCTCTCTCTATATATATATATATATATATATATATATATATATATATATATATATATATATATATAATTCAACTTCTTATACTATATATATATAATATCTAGTGTATATATATATATATATATATATATATATATATATATATATATATATATATATATATATTGCTTCTATCATTGTTGCTTGAGTACAGACAACAACTCTAATGAGTGGCTACCTTATCTGTTTGTGGTGTTGAGATTTAAGATAAGTTTCAAGATGGAGCCCTGGACCAGAATGCAGGAACATAGAGATCTCTACTAGCTTTTGCTGTTGACCTTTTCACACTGGGTTTCTAAAATCCTTGAAAAAATGAACATAGTAGCTCTGGCCCCTTGAGATCACTAGTAAAAAGACTTTGTGAAGCCCACTGATTCCCAAACAAGAAAAGAAAAGTGCCTAGTGCCAATAGGGTGAACATCACCCTGTGTGGTGAAACTGCAATTTCTAGAGAGCATGTGTTTTTGTTTATTTCATCATTTTATTGTTATTTTACTGTGTGGTCTTAGGCTGAAGTCCATCAATCTATAAGAATGAGTTTATCATATAGAAAAGTGTCTTGCTCTGGTAAGGCTATGTTGGGAGGACTCAAGCTGGAATTAAGAATCACTGTCAGAAAAGAACTGCAGTCTCTGCATGCACATCACAGAGGGACATGGCCTTTTTTCTAGCACTAAGGGCACAATAATGAGACCAGTTGGAGATGAAACTTCACCTTTTCCCTTCGTGGGATGAGTCTGTGCACACTGCAGGCCTATGCAGCCAAGAAAGCCTGTTTTAGTTTTTACTGTTAATCACAGCAGAGGATGCCTGCATTGTCAGCTGTGAGGGTGGGAATTGGTCACTACAACTACAACTGAACAGTGTGTTTCAGCTTTGTGCTAGAGCTCCATTCATGGGGAGGGCCTCCAGTATTGTGAGAGACTCTAGAACTTCACTACTAATTTATTTCAAGGTTATTCTCACACAAATCCAAAGGATGTCCCAGAAGATAGGCATGAAAGCAGTATATTTTTTTAAGTATAAAAAATAGATACAGAACTCTTGCAATGGCAAGAGGGAGACCTACAGAAGGTTTTCAGTGTAAGTGAGCAAGCCTAGGAGATTATCTAGTACTTGGGTCAATGATATTAGTTCAGACTCATGATAATCATAGTTTGAAAAATTACTAATATGATTGTCACAACACTGAAGCCTGAATTTGCATTAAAGTTCACCCAAATAATAATATTTTTGCAATATTGGGTGGCAAGCAAGAAGTTGAGGTCATAAGATTGTGGAGGCTTGAGTTCTGGAGACAATGCTTTGTCAAGTAGGCATACACACTGTCCTAAGCCTGGTCTTGATAAATCAGGTACACAATAATGTGGTGGGCTCCATCTGGCTACAGCTTCAACCCAAACTCTAGGCCATGTGGGCAGCCATTCCAGAGCTCTGGGACAAGGGTTAGCTTCAGTAAGGTATTATGATACAGGAATTATACTCTAAAGTAAACAATGATGAAAATATCAGGAGACTAATGTACCTTTCTTCCAGTCTCCTTCTCTTATGAGCATGGGACTGTTTTCCAAAGTCCATGAGGTGAACATCACAGCACCTGGGTATCATTGCTAACCTATTATGCCAGCTGTCTTCCAACAAGACAGACATTAAAGAAACTAAAAAAAAAATTAAAGTAATACTGCATTATTATAAATTTTCTCTGGAAAATACATCTACTTTTTAATAAATTGTCTATTCTAATGTGCAATGAGTTTAAAATAACTTAAAACAAATTAATTAATATTTCTAAAATTTCCCAATCTTTGTTTCACTGAAAATATTTATACTTATTATTAACTCACAGGAAATTGTTTGGGGGGTCCTCATAATCTTTAAAAATGTGAAGGGATTCTGCAGCACTAAGAAGAGCTGATACAAGAGTGTTCCTGAGAAATATGAACACAGTTAGGTCACTGGGGTTGGGTCTGTGAGTGAAGGACAGGGCTCAAATGGATCCACATCTAGTTTTTTTTAAAAAAACTAGATCCAGTTTTAGAATTTTAGCATTCTGTGGAGCTGGGTGGTTTTTATACCATACTTTTGTATCTTTTGATGTGTCTTAAATAATTCATAATGAAAATAAATTGTCATGAACATGTCAATTAGAGTGATGGAAGGAATTACCAGAAACAATATCAACAAACATGGCTGAGTTTTGGGTTTAGTGTGAGGACCAAGGTGGACAAGAAAGGCTGTAAGACTCAGCACCCTGGCAGTTGAGCAGGTTCCATTCCACTTGATACTGGATACACCTCCTCCGCACCTTGACAAATTAGAATCTTCAAACAAATCAAGTGAAGAGAAACGGGGGAAATGGAAAACACCATGCAAAATGTAGAGATGAGGAGAAGTTCTGCAAGGAGGAGGAACTGCACCCTCTGTTAGGTTGTGGGACTATGGGGGCTTTTTCTTCCCCTTCATTTTTTATCTATTCTGTTATGTGGCTGTATAATTTTATGTAAACCATGAAATTATTTTTTAAATTAACAATAGATGAAAAAAGACATTTTTTTTCCTCCAGGGAAAGACTGGCTACCACATGGATGCCTGGTGGCTGCCAACCTGCTGCTTCTTAGAGACTGTGATTATAGGTGGATTCTTCATCTCTCCTAGACTCTTCTTTGGCTGCCTGTCCTCAGCTGGTGCTGCTCCCTCCAGGGCCTGCTCTTTCTGGATCTGGTCTTCTCTGTCTCTCTGTTTCCTCTTCTTTATTTAGAAGATTACTAATCTTTGAATTGGAGTTCACCCTTAATAATTTTAAATAAACTCTATTTGCAAAGACCATGAACCTCCCATTCGAATATTCAAGGTGAACATGAATTGGGGAGTACATCATCAACATACTACAGAGACCAAGTAAAATGAATTACTAAAGACACATGCTCCAAATATACTTCTTGCTTCAAATAAAGAAGTACATGGGTTAAACGTACGCTCCTTTGATAGAACTCTAAAGCAACACTGTACACACACACACACACACACACACACACACACACACACAAACTGTTTAAATTTCTAGAACAACAAATCATTTTTTGATGTGATATGTGTATCAACCACCCATAAATCCAAAGATGTACTCATCAATATGAGTACTGAATACCTTCATGCTTTTACACTCTTCCAGGTGTATTAATTTGTAACTGAAACTGAGCTTTCACAAGAACCAAGTTCAACAGAAAATATTCTCATTCACCCTCCAATTGGCAAACAGAAAATTTGTTATATAATAGGCATTAGCATAGTATTTGTAGGTATAATTATAAAATTTGCTGTAGGTGTACTATTCTCTTTGAAGACATGTGTTTGTCTGTGAGTGTGTGTATGTGAAGTGAATGGGTGGATAGATAGATATTGATGCTAGACAGGATCACAGTGGATAGCTGGGAGGGTGCTCTCCAGTACTGCCGTCTCTTAATGGCACAGCTCTCTTTGAAGTTGGGCTGGGTGCATGTGACTGAGCCCTCATAGTAGTTTGGATGGATCATTTTCCTCACTTTCATACCTGGAGAAAATTCCTCCAGTTTCTGTGTACTGTGAGAACAGATAGCCATGTATCACAGGTGGCTTTAGTACCAGCTCAAACCAGCATGAATCCCTGGGTCAGCAAGGACTCGCAACCGGAATGGAAGTGAGAAATAGCCATGCTTGTCGATTTCATGGAGCCTTTTTTTAAGTGTCTTTTCTTGCCATAGTTTGGGCATTTAGAGATTTTCCAAGGCCTATTTACTGAGGCGTTTTCCACTGGGTGGTGCTATTGGGAGGAAGTGGAACCTTTGAGAGCTGGGCTTATTCTTAAGTCCTGAGGCCCCTGAGATGTATCCATGATGAGAAGTATGGGACCCTATCTGTTTCCTCCACCTCTTTGACATCCTGGCTGATGACAGGAGAAGTTCTTCTCTGCCACACCCTCTAACCATGATTGACCACCCCACCACATGTCCAAAGAAACAGCACCAACCCATTATGAACTAGCATATCTAGAACTGAGGGTCCAAAGTAACCCTTTGTCTTCATAAGATACTTATCTCACATATTTCTTACAGTGAAGAAATTGGACTTACACAATTATCAACTTTCTAGAGACTCTGAAGCAGTAATACACGCCCTCCTCTTGCTCTTATAGCCCAGCATCCACAGTGCCTCTTTGAGGCAGGCCTGGGCAAGTGCATGACCTGTTTCCTTGTAGATAGAGCTCTTTCATGAGGCTGGCTCCTCTGCCTTACTTGTTGTTATTGCCCAGGCCCAGGTATAAGGAGCACACGACTTTCTGATTTGTCTTTCTGGATAAAAGAGGAAGAATTTGTAAAAATCTCAATTTTCAAGTAGAATTTTTTATAAAGTCGATGCCTCTATTATTACCACTAAAGTCTCACACCTGAGTTGTCACAGATCCAATTGAGCCTTTAGCCCTCAACAATGAACTGTCTGCACTGGTTTCCAGACCCTTCCACTCTTTTCTTCCCCATCCCAACTCCAGCCTGCCCAGCTCTCTGGGCATATATCTTCCCACTTCCCAGGAATGAAGGTGACCTGGTGGTAATGGCTCTTTTACATCTTGGCATACATAGCGGCAGGAAGACACACTCTTATTCACATCACTTCCTGCAGCTTCAAGAGGTATTCCACCTCATGTCTTTACCAGTTGTCTCTGCTCTGTATATTCTCCTGTATGGCCATGTTCCTCCCTGCAGTGTATAAACATTCTAAAAATTTTCATCTCTTGTGTGAGAGAGGGGTATTATTTTATTTTGTTGCATATGTATTTCCAGTTTTCCAGCACCATTTGTTGAAGATGCCATCTTATCTCCAGTGTATGTTTATGGCCCAATTACTAATATAAAATAATTATAATCTTGTCAATTAGTGATTAGTCTCTGTGTCCTCTGTTCTGTACCATTGGTCTACAAGTCTGGTGTGGTGTGAATATCATCCTCTTTTTGTTATTATTTCTCTGTAGTATAGTTTATATCTGTTATAGTTATGATACCTCCTTTGCTATTCTGGCTAATAATTCCTTTAGCTATTCTGGGTCTCTTAATGGATCAAGGACCTAGGAGTTACACCCCAGAGACTCTGCATCTAATAGAAAAAAAATGGCCCTAAATCTTCATAATATGGAGTTAAGGTCCCAACTTCTTTGATAAGATTTTGATAACATAAGAATTAAAATAAAGAATAAAAAAAATAGGATGAAATCAAACTAAAAAGATTATTCTCAGCAAAAGAAACAATCTATGAGGTGAATAGAGAGCCTACATCCTGAGAGCAATTTTTTACAACTCACATATCAGATAGAGCACAAATATCTAGGGCTTACAAAGAATTAAAAAAGCTAAGCATCAAAAAAGAAAATAATAATAATAATCCAATCAACAAATAGGCCAAGGACCAGAAAAGACACTTCTCAGAAGAGGATACATAATCAATATATGAAATATATGAAAACATGCTCATCATATCTAGTAATCAGAGAAATGCATATCAAAACTACTCTAAGATATAATCTCACTCCAGTCAGAATGGAAGATATTATAAAGACAAACAACAATAAGTGTTGGCGAGGATGTGGGGGAAAAGGCAGGCTCATATAAATTGTTGCAGTCAATATGGAAATCAGTATGGAGACTCCTTGGAAATCTGAGAGTGGAAACACCATTTGACCCTGCTATCCCTCTCTTTGGTCTATAAACAACAACATAAATCTTTAAAAAAGTATACTATAGGGACACAGTCATATTAATGTTGATAGCAGCACATTTTACAATAGCTAAACTGTCTGAATGCCTTTCAGTGGAAGGATGGTTTAAAAAAAGTGGCATCCATAAAAAATGGAATTTTACTCAACAATAAAAAAGAAAAAATTATGGCATTTGCAGGTAAATAGATGGTATTATTGAAGATAATGCTAAGTGAATTTAGCCAATCCCCCCAAAACAAAATGCCAAATGTTTTCTCTGATATATGGAGGCTGACTCATAGTGGCTTGGATAGGGAGGAGGAGCACAGAAAAGTAGATGAATTTTATATAAGAAAGAAGGGTTGGAGAGAAAGGGAGGAGGCAAGGATTGCAAGAATGCTGGAATGTGATGGACTTCATTATACATAGCACAAGGATGAAGAACCACATTGGGTGTCAACCTACTTTATATACAACAAAAGTTATAAAAAAACTGAGGTATATATGTGTAATTAGATTTTTAATACAAAAAGGTACATTTATAAAGGCATGAAATGGCGTGAACATATTCTATATACAAAGATATGAAAAATTGTGTTATGTGTAATAAGAATTGTAATGCATTATATTGTTGTGTATTTAAAATAATAAAATCAATTAAATAAAATATAAACATTTCTATTTATTAAAGCAAAACTTCCCCTCTGGATCCTCAAGTTGACAGGAAGGAAAAGGGAGCTACACTCGCCCCAGGCCTCAGACAACATCATGTATACAAAAAACAGGCATCATTTCAATTCAGCTGTATCCCTTTTTTCCAAAAAGATGCTTTTTTAGCAGATGGAGGAGGCCAGTGGACACTCTCCAACAGGTTTTTAGTATCTCTGGCTTTACCACAGTCAGGGAAACTGACAGTGTGCAGAAACATTCCTAAGCTCACAGGCTCAGGTATATGCTTCTCTTCAAAAACCTTCCTACTTCTGCACAGCCCATCCCCTAATGGTGGAGCTGCATATCACAGTGGCTCTGCCTCTGACTGCAGTTATCTTCAACTGTGGAGTTCACCTGAGAATCACCACTGGAAAAGGGAGGCTCTGCCACTGCAAAAAGAGTGGAGGATGACCTGGGCAACCTCCAACCAGGCCCTCTGCATAGAGGTCACAAGGCTTTGTCCTGGTCCTTGTGGTCCTCAATTCTGTGGTCAGAGTGCACACAAATCTGTTCCTGTCTGCTGGCCAAGCTTTTAATACAGGTGTGCAGTTTACCTGGATTCAGTAGCTCAATTCCTTTTTCCTGCCAGACACATTCTGTATTTTACTCCTGAATGATCAATTCCCCGCTTAGACCATGGCTTTGATAAACATGGTATCACATCATACACTCAACATCAAAGGGCCTTGCCAAGAATCTTGTATGTCCTTCTGTGGTCTGCCTCTAGGAATGTGAGAACCCTGAGCTAGGTGATAAAATGTGCTAGATTCCCAGTGAATTTCTGTTTAATGAATGAGTGGAAGGAAAAATAATCCCCCTTTAATACCCATAGCTTGTCACCAAGTTTGTTCTATTTTATTTCCTCAAAACTTGCATGTCCCTAAGCTCCTTTCCCTGCTTTCCTAGAGTGAGTTACCTGGAGTAACTTCCTGCTGAGCTTGGAGCACAGCTCCTGCTAGACCTGTCACTCAGCATCTCACACTCCTCAACACCACTCTGATGGCCTTGGATGTACCACACATCACACTGCTATACCACTCAGAGCCTCTGCACAACTGCTCTCATCCATACTGTGTGGAAAATGAGACAAAGGACGGCAATGAGGCCTTTTTGTGATGGGATCCAGTCCTATTATAAGCATCTCCCACATGATTTCCCACTCATTCTCCTAGCACCAGCCAAATGAAAGTATCTCATGTGCCCCATGCCCAGGTATTTTTCTGAAGATAAACTTTTAGTTTTAGTTCAGTTTTACTTTATAGGAAAATTAAAAGACACTGCAAAAGATTAGTGATACCCTCAGCTAGTTTCACTAATGGTTAGCATAGACATGGTTTGAACATCTGTCACAATCAATCAATCTACACTGACATGTTGACTAATTCCAAGTATTACTCTGTAGTTCTTGTCTTTCTTCTGTCTACAGATCACACCAAGGACACTATGTTATGGGGTGTGGTCATGTTGTGTGGGCTCCTCTGAACAGTCATGATATCTCAATCTTCCTGGTTTCAAAGTACTTCACAGAAGCATTGAGAGGCACTAGTCAGGGCTTTGTACGTCATTCTAAACTACTCTGCTTTGAAGCAATTTTCCAGCCTATGATCTTGGGCTTTTATTCTATTCAGAAGAAAGAAATTAATTCACAATTAAAATAATTTCTGTAATATTGAAACAATTACTGGTAATAACAATCTTCTCAAGCAAATTATCCTGGGAGTTATTTAGAAAGAAAAAAATGAACAGCAAGTGCAGTTGGAATTTGAGTTAACAGCTAATTCTTCAACTGCCAGTTTAGAATTTAAGAAAAGTACAATTTCTAAAAAAAAGAAAGAAAGAAAAGAAAAGAAAAAGGAGGCTGAAAGAGGATAGGAGAAAGATGAGGAGAGAGGGAGACAGGAAATGTTCTGTGTCGACTGAACGTTAGAGTTTTTAATTTGAGAAGAACAAGGATTTGGTAATATTAATCCACCTGTGCCCTTGATTTTTATGGAGACTTCTAAGTACAAAGAGAGCAGTTTGTTATGACTGAAGGGAAACACATCCCTATAGGCCTTCATCCAGGTTTAAAAAAAAATAGGAACCACAAAGGAACGTGGAGCCTTTGAAAATCTATAAAGATGAGTAGGAACAAAGGACATTAAAAATTAATTCAAAAGACTGAAACTGCACCACTATGAAATCCCCTGGATTAATCCCCTTGTGGCTGGGGTTTGGTCTTGCATGGGGGCAAGGTTGTGAGTGGGAGCTGCTGTTCAGGAGCTTACCCAGGTGGTTTTAAGAGGGCCCCAGAGGCACAGGTGAAACCTGTTATCTGACTCATGTCATTATGTTAACTTTAGTTTCTGCTTGGTAGTTTCCTAAAGCAGCAGATACCTGGCTACCTTGCAATTGAACCTGCCCTTGAGTAGACCAGGGAGTCTGTAACTGATGCACTCTCCTCCTCTTGGAACTACAGAATTCACATTTCTCAGGTCAACCATTCATATCAGGTGACTTAAATTCCAAGCACAGTTAAAGGGTGTGTGTGTGTGTGTGTGTGTGTGTGTGTGTGTGTGTGTGTGTTTTCCTGAGGCCTGAGTTTTAATCACAGGCTGACCCATGGGTGTTGGGTAGAAATACACCTGGTCAATCATGTATGTCCACATGGCCAGACTATAGAGCCCATGTGGTCACTCAGCCTGGATGTTGCTGCAAAGACATTTTAAAGATGTGATTGACACTGAATTCTGCAGAACGAGAGTCAACAGATTTCCTTCCATAATGTGAATGGGCCTCAGCAAATAAAATTCCTTAGGAAATAAATCCTTAGGTTTCTGAAAAGAAACCTCTGCCTGCAGAATAATTCCAGATAAAGCTGCAACCTCAGCACTTCCCTGGGCCTTCAGCCTGCAATATGCCCTGCACATCACCTTAAACTTGCTACTCTCCAAAGTTGATGAGCCAGTTCATTAAAGTAAGGTGCTCTCTCTCCCTGTCCCTTTCAGTACTGCAACTACACAGTTCAGAAGATCCATGCTTCCTAACATGTGACCAATGTGATCCTACAGATAGGTTGGAACTTACTAGTGACAGGGAGTTCAACATGCTGCAGTGTAAATGAAGCAACAGAGGTCTCCTCTCAGACTGGGCTGGAAGTCACCCTACCATGGACTTTGGTTCTTGCAGGCCCACACTGGGCATACACTCTGGACACATTGCATTTTCTTCTACTTGGCAAAGTTGGGAAGTGTGCAGGAACAGAGTTTTGCTATTCTATCATCTTCAAACTATGAGATGCCATTATTTGAACTATCAATGAAAGTGATGCTTGAAATTCATCCTCACCAGAAAGGCATTCTCTCACCCAGGAACATAACCAATAAGGAAATTACACTCAGAGAAAAGGTAAAACTTAAGAGAATTTAAGAAAAAAAAATCAAAGAACTTCCCTGATGACCCTAGGTGGGATCTGTGTTGAGGAATACTTACAGAATTGAACTCTGGCCAATGTTCAATGACAGGGGCCCAGTATTATAATGTACTCTCTGAGAATCAGTTACTTCAACATTCCCTTATTCTCACCTTGGTAATCTGAGATCCTAGAGGATTCTCTTTTCTTTTTGAGCCTCTTTCTCCTCTCACTGCCACCAAATATGAGAATATGAGTAGATCCTTATTTTCCAATAGAGGACCTCTCATTTCAGATGAACTACCAATGGTGAGGGATCATTTGGAGAATACTTTCTGGCAAAGGCTGTATTTTAATCATCAAGTGCATAAGTATCATTTTTTCAAAAAGTTAAAATGTAACCACATTTTCAGTTAATTTTTTTTCTGTTTTGAGCATTTTGTCTCCTTAAATATTGAGGTATCTTTTAGCACTCTGAGTTGCCACCTCATTATCATGTGCTTTTTTTTTCATAGTACATAATCTGCCTCTTGTTGAGAGCCATATTTAAGTCGGAACGGCACCTAGCATTTTGCCAGAGGAAATGGTTGAAAGGTGAAGCCAGTGAGGCATTGAGATGATGATGGTTATGTTAAGCTGTGTATTCAATTGTATATAGACTTTTACTGTCTAGCAATAGGGCTGCTCTTGCTGCCTCAGGTGCCTGTTACTTTGGAGTTCCTTTTCAGTTCTCACAGGGTTCAAGACGAAAGGCACAGAGCCTGGCAGAGAGCAGGGAGAGTTCCTGGGCAATGTGCATGGAGTTCTGGTGGAGTTTGGGCAATAGTTTCCTGTTTGAAAATACAAGTGCTTTGCGGCAGCTCGGTGATTTGTGCCCAGACTGCAGCATTTGGTGGCCCATAATGGGAATGCCTGAAGCTTGGGGGTAAGTAAAATTGCTTGCCCCTAAGAGAAGGTGAGAGAATAAGTGACCATTTCAGAAAACAATGTTTTTTTGTTTTGATTGGTTTTGTTTTTGTTTGAAGCTAACTGTCCCTAGAACTTTCTCAGAAAAACTGGGGAAAATGGTTGGCTCAATGTTTGAATTTGTTCACCCCTAAGATAGAAATAGATCACGAATATACATTTCAAGATAATAAGAAAATTCATACAATGCATTTTTGTTTTGTTTTGGTTTTATTCTGTATCAGTTTTGTTTTGTGTTATCTTTATAGTAGAAATATTGAATCAGAAAGTAGTAAAAAACAAACCAAAAGAATGTCAGGTAAATTGTTAGAGGTTAAGACTATGGTAGAAAACATGTTAGATAAAGCAAAAGAGAAGGTCTCTTGAGCTAGTAAAACAGAGGAAGAAAATTTAAAAAAAGAAGAGCCATCAGGAGGGGAAAAAGTTACAACAGGAGGCTCCTACTAACACCTTTCGATCACCAGAGGGCATAAATGCCCAACCAACAGCTCCATCTATGGAGACAACATATTCTGGGGCCCCCCAACCCCCATAGTTGATAGATGGGATCCTGAGACATGACTTCAAAGATTAGCATGCCCTGAACTTAAGCAGGCAGGATGACAGCAAATTCACCATGCTTTAAATTTCAAAACAGTGAAGCAGTTAAAAGAGAATGTAACAACCTATGGTCCCCAAGCATTCTTCACTGTAAGCATAGTCAAATCCACTACCAACTTGGACATGACGCCAGCATATTGGGCTAGTATGTGTAAAGGTGTGCTAAATGAAGTTCAATATTCTTATGGAAGGTTGCCAATGGGGAATTTGCATGGAGACTGTTAGGCAAAATACAGTAGCCTTTTATTCTAAGAGAAATATAGATATGTTGTTAGGGAAAGGACCTTATGAGGGTCAGCTGCAACAAATTGCATATAATTGTATAATATACTCACAAATTGCTGCAGATGCATTTAGGAAATGGAAGACTTTACAAGGTCATGGAGGTATACAAGGTAAAGGAGCTAATGAATCTTATGCTGAATTTGTAGACAGGCTTATTCAAACAGCTACAAGAGTTTTGGTATATACAGAACAAGCAATGACATTAATTAAACAGCTAGCCTTTGAACAAGCAAATCATGTTTTCTTGGTGCAAACAGGCCATTAGACCATGAAAACATGAAGATTTAAACATATATATTAAATTATGTAGAGACATTAATGAACAAGGGCAAGTATTGGCAGCTGCAGTACAACAGGCTTTAGATGCCAGACTAAAAACATGCTACAATTGTGAAAAATCAGGACAATTTAAAAGGAGTTGATGCATAAGAGGGGTGTTTAACAAACCTAGGTATCAAAGGGGTAGAATACCTGGTATTTGCCCAAGATGCCGTAGAGAGAGATTGGGCTAATGAGTGTCATTCTCAAACCACCTTAGAGGGTACTCCTTTATCAAAAAGTGGACAAGAACCAGGTGTTTACCCAAGGTATCAGGAGAAAGGTATTGGGCTCCATTACCAAATAATAGACAGAAGGGCCCAGTGCTCTGGTGCCCATGACCACAAATATATGGGGCACTGGAAGAACACAGAAACACCATCAGGGTAGTTCCCAGGACACATTATACATCAGATCACTCATTAGACAATCCAGAGTGAGTGCAGGGTTTGACATCTGTGCCTCTGCCAGAGCAGTACTAACTCCAGAGTTGGAAGTTAAAATCATTTCCACATTGGTAAAAGGATCTTTTCCCCAAAGAACAGTAAGCTTATTATTAGGACACAGTTCTTCTACTCTAAAAGGACTTATGATAAGTCCTGGAGTAATTTATCCTTATTATGAAGGGGAAATAAAAATTGTAGCTAGTTCTTCAAGAGGTGTATCAATAATTTTACAAAGAGATAGAAGAGCACAGTAATTAATAATATCCAGCCTGCATGATAAGTTTTCCAGTATATCTATAGAACGAGGTTCCAGGGGATTAGGCTCCACAGGTGTAGATTGGGCTATGCTGTCTTTAAATTTAGATTCTCGCCCAATGCTAAAACTAAATATTCAAGAACAAGAATTTAATAAGCTACAGGACACAGGTCCAGACATTAGCATCATCTCTTCTCAAGAATGGCCAAAACATTGGCCATTACAATAAGCCACTCAAACTCAAACACTTTGAGGCCTAGGAGTGGTGACTAATCCCCATAGAAGTGCAATGGTATTAGATTGGAAAGATCCGAAAGATATGAAGGAACTATACAGCCATATGTATTGAATCATCTTCCTATAAATATTTGGGGATTAGACGTTCTAGATCAATTGGTTTTGACATTAACAAATAACATCAATTCAAATGTGCCCACTATTATGGGTAGACAAGGTTTTAGGAAAGGAAAAAGATTAGGAGAACAAGAACAAGGTATAGCAGCACCAATACAAATAGATCAAAGAACAGAGAGACATGGATTGGGTATTCAGGAGGGGTCAATGAGACAATATAAATTACTTGGAAATAATAAAGACCTGTATTGGTTCCTCAGTGGCCCCTGACTAAAGAAAAGATACAAGTAGCCCACGACCTTGCCAAACAACAATTAGTGGAAGGACATATATATACTTCCATATGTCCCAATAATACTCCCATTTTTGTCAATAAAAAGAAATCTGGTAAATGGAGATTTGCAAGATTTAAGAGCCATTAATAATGAGATAGTTATTATTATCATAGCTTGCTCAATCGGGGATTACCCCATTATCTGCTTTGCCAAAAACCTGGTATGTTTTAGCTCTAGATATTGAAGCTTTTCTGTTTGTTTGTTTGTTTTCTGTTTTTTTGTTTGTTTGTTTGTTTGTTCTAATTCCAATTTATCTTGAGGGGATAGTCCACGTTTTGTATTTACTATCACTGAACTGAATCATGAAGGTACTGATCAGATATAGATAGAAAGTACTCTCTCAAGGGATGGCTAACAGCCCAACTATGTGTCAACTTTATGTTAACAAAGCAATCCAGCCCCTTAGAAAACAAAATCTTGAACTACAAATATTTTACTATATGAATGATGTATTATTAGAACACAAAGATAAAAAAAAATTTAGAAAGTTATGCCATACTTAGAAACTTATTAAAAAATTATAATCTATAGATAGCAATATGTAAAGTATCATTACATTTTCCAATTAATTATTTAAACGTTCTATGGTCTATTCACCAAAATTTCAAATATGAGTAGATCAACTCAAATCACTTAACAACTTTTAAAAGTTATTAGGAGACCTAAATTGGATAACACCTTATCAAGGCATACCCACAGGAGAGTTGGAACATTCATTTGATATCCTAAAAGGTCCATCAGGTCCAAATTCACCCTTCATGTTAACACCTAAAGCAAGAAATACATTAAAAATTATTGAAACATATATGAAAATATGCATTTGGATAGAATTAATATATCAAATTTGCCTTTATTACTTATTGTGCTACTAATAGAAAATATTTCAACAGGAGTATTTTGGCAAGAAAGTCCATTATTGTGGATACATTTATCTTATTATCTTAACGTTATTCTTACTAGGTATCCAGAGGCTGTAGGACAATTCATACTCAAAGAAATAAAAGCAGCAAAGTGAGTGTTTGGAATTTCTACCAGTACAATTATTACTCCATATACTATGGATTAAATTGATGAGTTAGCTAATGAGTTAAATACTTGGGCAATAATCATGTTTAATCATGTTTTATTTGATAATCACTTGCAATCTAACCTTTTGCTGTTTTTCTGGTCTTCACATCCTGTAGTTTTTCCAAAATCTATCATGAATGCTCCAAATATATTCAATAATAGGTCAAATAAGGGTACAGCAAAAGTAGTTACCCTTGATCAAACTTTTACATTTGTAGTACCCGCACAATCAGCTCAAAAGGTAGAGCTTAATGCAGTATTACAAGCTTTTGTGATGTTTAAATATTATGTATTTAATTTATTTTCTGATAGTATATAGTTAATTCTATACTATTGCTTGAAGATGCTGGTAGAATTACTACTTCTACTATTTTTTCTTTGCTTTCCACTATCCAAAGTCTAATCTGGGATAGAAAAGATCCATTTTTTATAGGACATATAGGGGCATATACAGGATTGCCTGGAGCCCTTAGTTTGGGAAATGATTTAGCAGATAAAACTACACATGACCTACATATTTTCTCTACACTAGAAGAAGCTACAAATTTTCATAAAAAGTTCCATGTTAATGCTAATTCTTTACAAAAGCATTTTAAAACAACTAAGGGAAAAGCTAGACAAATAATGCAACAGTGTCAAAATTCCGTGAACATTTTACCACAAATTAATCTTGGAGTCAATCCTAGAGGACTGATGCCTAACTATATTTGGTAGTTGGACCTCACACACTTTCCAGAATTTTGAAAATTAAAATATTTGCATGTTGCAGTTGATACTCTTTCAGGATTTTTGATGGTTCCCCTTCATGCTGGAGAAAAAAACTAAAAATATTATAGCTCATTGCTTAAAAAATTTTGCCACTGTGGGTGTTCCAAAACAATGAAACATAGATAATGGTCCTGGGTATATCTCTACCCCTTTTAAACAATTTTGTTCATAATTTGGCATTACTCATATAACAGGAATCTTATACAATCCACAGGGAAAAGGCATAGTTAAAACAGCTCATCAAAATATTGAAATGTACTTATTAAAGCAAAAAGAGGGAATTGGGGAGGGTTATATATCCTCCAAAGATAAACTTAAAATAACTGTTTTTACTCAAAACTTCTAAAATTTGGATTCCTCGGGGCTTAGTGTCGCAGAAAGGCAAAATATGTACATAAGCCCAAGGTACTTAGGAAGGATATTCTAACAGGACAATGGAAAGGTCCTGACCCAGTGATTGTCTGGAGTCATAGGTCTGTTTGTCTGTTTCCACAGGGAGGACAGCAGCTGATTTGGATTCCAGAAAGATTAACTAAAGCGAATTCTACAGACCAAAAAAAAGATGACTTGTTTCAAATCCATAACAGCTGATATCCTTACATCTGTGACTGTGGTTCTCCCACACCTGGAAACTAATGAATAATTAACATTAAAGCGTATTTCAAATGTAAAAAACCTTGGGCTTGCTTGTGGGAATGCCTTCAGACCCATTATGCAAGTTACAGGAATATGGATGGATATGCAAAGAAGAGTCAAACCCAGGTCATAACTAGGATGCCTTTTTCAATATCTATTTTATTATTTCCTTTTCCCATATCATGAAGTTCTATTTTATTTTTTGAGCTCATACAGACCTAGGTTAATGTTTTTCTGATCATTTCTATTTATTGTCTGTGGAGTATTTAAACATTGCAATGGAGATTTCACCTTTTAAAAGCTACAATGTCTTTACTACTATGTTATGTATTGTATGTATTGTATTATGTGTGCACACTTTTGATTTGTGTTGTATGTCTTCATGAGAAAACGAATCCAAATATTTATTTTATTTACGTGATTTAAATGTTTAATTTAAATTGGGTAAACAGCTGTTGAGGATTGTTTTAAGATGTGAACAAAAAAAGAGGTTAACAGATCTGCTTTTTACTTCCACTTTTCCTTTTCATTATACCTAATTCTATTCAGAATACTAAATTGTTTAGAAAATTACTTTTTTTTAGTGCCTGCTGGAATGCTACATAATTTTTTTTAGCCATCATTGCCATAATTCCTATCTTTATCCAGTGTCAGTGAAGACAAAGATAAAACCAAACTACAGTTTCTGTGATAGCTATCACAACAAACTGTATAAACTAATCCATCAATGAATAATGTAACTTAACAAGTAATGCTCAATCAAGGAGTCAACTTACTTTGGGAGAAAATGGACATATTAATGGATTCTTCTACTTTAAACTGCTTGCAGAACTTCCCAGGACTATGTATCACTTGTATTCATTGTGAACTATCCTCCCCCTTCTGCTTGTGATGATCTAAAATTTGGGGGCCAACAGAGGTGAGGCAAAGAACCTCACCCCCCTACTTGAACCAAGAGCAAATTTCGGGGACAACAGAGGTAAGGCAAAAAACCTCACTCCCCCACTGGCACCAAGGATAAATTTGTGGGCCAACAGAGGTGAGGCAAAAAACCTCCTCCCTCCAACTGGTGCAAAGGCCAAATTTGGGGGCCAACAGATGTGAGACAAAGAACCTCACCACCCCCCCCCCGCACACTGGTGCAAAAGCCTATCCACAAGTATGGCTGTATGCTGGACCAGTAGTCAATATCGGGTAAGATTCAATTACAGTGGTACCAACCTAAGACAGAAGGGTTACGTCTTGAGGTCAGCTCATGTCATGATGGGTAAGGACTATATGTAGTATTGGACAACTTAAGGCAGGCAGGTCCCTAAGCTACATGCTTGTTGTTTAATTAAACAGAAGGTGGGAGATGATGAGAGCCATAGTAAAGTTGGAATGACTGACACCTAGCCTTTTTGTTAGAGGGAATGGTTGAAAAGTGATGCCAGTGAGCCATTGAGATGATGATGGTTATGTTGAGCTGTGTATTCAAATGTATATAGACCTTCACTGGCAATAGGGCTGCTTTTCCTGCCTTGAGCACCCTCTACTTTGGAGTTCCTGTTGAGTTTTCAGGGCCCAAAAGGGTAGGTGCAGAGCTTGGGAGAGAGAAGGGAGAGTTCCTGGGGAGTGGGAATGGAGTGCTGGTGGAGTTCAGGCAATAAAGTTTTCTGTTTGAACATACAAGTGCTTTATGGGGGCTCAGTGATTTGTGCCAGGCCAGACTGCAGCAGCCCCTGGTAATAATAAAAGGTTCTCTCTAATTCTTCTTCAAGATCTTTGACATGCTTTCTATAGATCTCCAGCTGTTCAGTTGTATGGCTGATGTTTTCATTCACTTTGGAAAGTTTCTTCTCTCACTCTTCCTGGTAATTTTCCTCTACTATTAATTTTCTTTGGAGTTTCATTACAGTTTTTGATTTAGTTCAATAATGACATTAAACTTCTACTAAAAATTCTTATTCTCTCTTTTAAATTATGTATTTTTGACTGCAAAGATGCTCACTCTGTTCTAAGATTTTTACTATGTTCTATAAGGTTTTCTTTTACTTCATTTTCTTCAGATAAGAAAGTAAACATTTTTTTCTCCTTCTAAGATTTTAAATGTGGCATTTAACTTAGCACCCTAAACCTGTTCCTTCAAAGCTTCTTTTGGCTGATCATCTGAGAATAAATCTGATTCACTCTTCATTTTCAATTCCAAGTTACCATCATCTTTTAGTTCTTCTCAAAGCACAGAAGCCTAATCTTTCATCTGCCACCAAGTGTTCAGTAAGAGACTAATTTGTTTTTCTTTCTCTCTTAGAACTTGTTCTGCATATACTGTAGAGTCTTCCAGTGTTATTTTCTGTTTATTAAGGTCATTCACTTTTTCTCTCAGTACTTCAGCTTTTTGTAAATGTTGTTTATGACTATCCTGAAGTTGGAATTTTTTTAAAACCTCTTTTGTTGCTACCTTAAACCCTTCTGCAATTGTTTGAAATATTTTCAAGGTTGTTTCAGCTTTGGTTGTTAGTAACTTGAGAGGTTTTGATTCATCTTCTAGGAACTTAATCCTTCTTGATATATCTGCTATCAATTCAACCTGTACAGAATTTTAGTTTTCTCTTCTTTTAGCTCTTTTTCTAGAAAGAGTATTTCAATCCCAATTTTAGATTTAGAGATATCTAGCTTTTCATATATTGCCTCCAAATTTTCTGCTTTTATGGACTTCTTCTTCAAAATGGCATCCTTTAAAGATTACTCTAAGCCTTCATACTCTTTTTGAACAAGGCTAACTTTTTCAAATAGTTGACAATTTTATTCAATTAATCCAGCAAGTTTTAGAGTAAGCTTTTTCTCTCTTCTCACATAACACCTGCTTCTAATACATTGACAATATCGCCACAGAAACAGGAGAACAGCAAAAAATCAAACAGCTGCATATATCACCAACTCCCAAGGATATCCATAAAGATGAGGGCCTGGATTCATATCTGCAGATAATGATGCCAAAGCCCTGAATACTTCTTCCAAGACCAACCCACATACAGTTGAAGGACAACCCCTTCATCACACTAAGGCTGCTTTGCTTACATCTCCTGCAGACAAGGCCTGCCCAGCTACACCCAAAAGCTGTGGACACTCAAGTCTTTGGTCAGGAATGCAAACCTGAGCCAGGCAAAAGAGCATACCATTGTGAAAAAGCTCTAGGGGTGACGGATTTTGAAGCTTTGGGCATAGACAAGGGAAGCCAAAGTCATATGCTTTCAGGGGCCTAGCACTTTCAAATGCCTTTCAGGGAAGTCTTGGCTCCTTCACTATCTTGTGCATCCTGAAGAAGTGCAAGTTCAAGTCTGCTCCAATTGAGGCAGAAAGGACTCCTGTCCATGTCACCCTCCCCTTGGTTTAGTTTTAGCCAGGCCAAGGTGGAACTTATTATATCCTATTCCATTCAGTCATAATGTCAACTAGTTTAATATAACTAAAATTCTAAAGTTTTGTAAAATGATTTAAAGAGATAGTTCATCATATATTTATATTTGTAACACTTGCCCTTTTATTGTAATGACTCATTTCTTGTCCTCCCCTCTTGTCCACTTCCTTCTCCCTCCCTTCTTTCTTCCCTTTCTTCCTCCTTCCTTCCTTCCTTCCTTCCTTCCTTCCTTTCTTCTTCCTCCCTTCTCTCACTTTCCTTTTCTTCCAGTGTTGGGAGTTAAACTCCAAGGCTTTCTCCATGCTAGGCAAGCTCTCTAACACTGAGCTACATCTGCATCATGCTGACTCTTAAAACAAAAATAATCTGATTTATTTCTATATAAAAATTCTCATGTCAGATTATTTCAAAAGTATTTTTTTTTTAGAAATGTTGCTAACATGGGCAAAAATCAGTTTAACAAGTTGCTTTTCTAAAATGCTGCATATATAATATTTCTAAAAAAAATAAAACTTGAGGTTGGAGTATGGCTCAATCGGTAGTGCACTTGCCTGGCATGCACTAGGCACTGGGTTCAATCCTTAGCACCACATACAAATAAAATAAAAATATTGTTTCAACTGAAAACTAAAAAATAAATATTAAAAATTCTCTCTCTCTCTCTCTCTCTCTCTCTCTCTCTCTCTCTGTGTGTGTGTGTGTGTGTGTCTCTTTCTCTTTTTCTCTCTCTCTCTCTCTCTCTCTCTCTCTCTCTCTCTTTCTCTCTCTCTCTTCATAAAAAATACTTTGTAATTTAAGTTGGCTTTCATATCAATTTTTTTAGAGTACCACTTATTTAAGTCTTCAAAATCATTTTTCAGATGTTCTTTTGACTCCTTATAATATATAAAACTTCTAAGAAACTGGGCAATTATAAATATATAGCAAAAAGAAGGATAAGACGTGACTCTTTGAAATGGCTTTAGTTTCTGTAAATGAATTAGGATGTTGTTAAGATAGAGTTCATCGCTTGATGTAAATAAAAGACATCTAATATATTTTTGTTCCTAATTATGCTTGAGTTTCTGATCAGCCAAATCTAATGTTGAAGGAAAGAATTCACTAGTAGTCTTTGGTTTCCTAAATGTCTCTGAAGTTCAAAGGCAATATGCCACCATGTATAATTAGACCAATTCTATTTCTAGGGCCAGAGGTTTATCAATGTAAACTAAAACTCTTTTTCAGTTCCAAAGGATATGAAAGTTTGGAAATATTTTAACAATGTAATTATGTGATATTACAAATAAGTTAATTAGTTTGTGGTGAATATTTTACAATATTATTCTGTATCAGAATCAAATTATTAATTTGGCACAGTGTCACACACCTATAATCCTATTAGCCATTTAGGAGGCTAAGGCAGAAATATCAAAATTTCAAGGCCAGCCTTAGCAATTTAGGGAAATCTTGTCTCAAAAAATGTCCACAGATTGTTCCAGATGCATTAAGCTGCAACAACACTTGCTGCTGTCCGCTGCCAACTCATGACCCTGTAGGCCTCACTAGATACTAAATAACATGTCTTTTCTTTATCATTTACCAAATGGTGAGCCTGGAGACTTTAAATTCAGCAAATATGACATCATCATATTTTGATGACATATTGTTGAAAACTGGTTCAACAGGGTAAGTCAATGGGATCAATAGCTTTTTTCTCAACCAAGTTAGTGCAGATTAATAAACCACAGCTTCAGCTCCCACCTTAGTACAAAGCACTATATGACTTTGAAGTGAAAGACAAAAAAGCAGCAGACAATGACTGCCTTCCATTTTTTTAAAAATGATGCTCTGACTGTGATTCAAAGAGGGGATGTAAGCTGTGTTGAAGGAATGTTGGCAGAAAAAAATAGGAATACTTATAATTTCCTACATTGAGTTTAACTTGGCTGCTAAGGATGTGACACAATGGAATAAGCCTCCGATGCCTTCAGTTGATGCTGTATCATGTACCTCAGCAGCAGCCCAGAGAAGCACTGGCCCAAAGCACTCCCGACACCAAGAAGAACACCAAAAATCTCCACTCCTTCACTTCCTTCACTTTGGCAAACAAGTCCTTACCTGCATTCCAATACTGCAATTTCATGGAGGTCATCCCTCCTGTGCTCATCAGCTCCAGCAACCCTCAGCTGCCACAAGGTTCAGAGAACTTCCTAAGATTTCCTTAAGTGTCCATTCTCAAATTCACGAGAGTACTTCCATGTTCACTGTGACCCCACACCCAAGCAGCACATTGTCAACTGGCCGCTTATTCATTTTCCCATTGGATATTCCCTCTCCAGGTGCCTGTGGAACTATGAATCCTCCCTTTCCAGCACTACCTTCTCCTGGCTACCACTATCCTCTCATGTCCATCCTGCAATGTGCTGTGCTGCTTCTTCTGGAATGATACCCTGTCTCATGGCAGAATCCACTGCTCACAGGTTAGAAGATTGAATATTGTAAAAACATTAGTTCTCCCCAAGATTATCTACATATTTGATGATATCTCATTACAAATTCTCGAAGTCAATTTTCTGGAAATGCGTATGTTAATTCCAAATGTATATATTAATAAACATATATCAATTTCAAAATTTAAACCAGTATACATCATCTTAGAAACTGGGATCATAGTATGGTGAAAGTAATTAGGAAGGGTTGAGTTTTGAGTATTAATTATTCTTGCTTTTTATATGATCTACTTAATTTTTAATGATGTTAGGGTTTAGCAATGATTTGCAAAATTTATTTTAAAATACTCTCATTTATAAATAAATGAGGGTTGATTTTAGCAAATCAATGATTACAAGTATCCAGGGATTATTAGATATCTATGATTTTCTTACCAGAAATCCTTAAGTACTGAAATAATATTAGCCTAATTAAAAGAAAAAAATAAAGAAAAAATAAAATGAAAGAAACTACAGCCTCTGATCCAAAATATGTAATTTGATTTTCAAGACGAAGTAGGTTTTTAAATAAATAAGTCAATTTTTTTTTTTTTTTTTTTTTTTTTTTTACGATAGGGCTGGCTCTCCTTACATATTATAGGTCAAGTCTATGGATTTAGATCTGGAGAAAACTTCATATAATGTTCTGCAAGCCATGTAAGAAAAGGAGGGTCATGAAGTGTCCATGGTTCCTTTAAAACAATATACATTATTCCCAAAGACAACACCTCTGGCCCCAAATTGTAAGTCAACCATTGAAGATGCAAATTCCAGACAAAGATGATTTATAATTAAAGTAATCACAAAAGACTAGAAATTTGTTTATACATTACATCATAACAACTCCAGAAACCTTTTATCCATCATATAAATGTTGGTTGATAAATGAAAATTAATAAGCCATGAGTTTTCAGTATGTCTTCAGGAGAGCCCTAGAAATGCTACTATGCTGCATTCTTTCAGGAGGTTTTCTTCTACCTATTATTGTGTAAAGTTTACACTAGTACAAATTCTTTAAATTTTAATTGAAGGACAGCAACCTGTGTCTTGGGTATTTCATAGGTGCCAATTTCTAAGGTGCCAGATTGTATATATGGAAAGAAAAGCCTTTTGGCTAACACAGGAGCTGAAACAAATGGCTATTTTGTTCCCTAAATATTTCTGGACATGGAATATAGTGAAGAATGATGATTTTACTGAAGATGGATTTAGAAGGAGCAGTTTATGAATAAGAAAATGTCGAATAAAATATCACACTGTTCTGAATGATTGCAGAAATGAATCCTATTTTAAACCAAAGATAATACTCTAAACAGGCCAGACTTTAGGTTAATATGAATCTATAGTTTGCTTCTTGCATGCACTTGCCTTCAACACATTTACAGAACACATATGCTTTGTTGTGTGACCTTTTGGCTGAGTCCTGATTCCTCAAGTTTCCATATCTGATATACTTGTAACACCCCGAGTTATTGAGGTCAACATGAGGATCCTAAGTCCATGAAAATAAATCTCTTGTTCACATTCTGCAATTAAAAACAGGTTAAAAGGGGCTGGGGATGTGGCTCAAGCGGTAGCGCGCTCGCCTAGCATGCGTGCGGCCCGGGTTCGATCCTCAGCAGCACCACATACCAACAAAGATGTGTCCGCCAAGAACTAAGAAAAAATAAATAAATGTTAAAATTCTCTCTCTCTCTCTCTCTGTCCCCCTCTCTCTCTCACTCTCTCTTTAAAAAAAAACAGGTTAAAAGCAAGGAACTCATAACATAAGGTAACTCCTTTATGAAAAGTCAAGCGGCTGTCCTATATGATTTCAATTTTAAACTATTATCTTGATATGTTTAGGGCTTTAATTTATGGAACAATCAGGCAATCTTTATATTTAACTTTAAATACCTGAATATTAAAAATTACCTTAGATAAACATTTAAGGTGAAACTTCTGAACAACTTGTCACTTTTATTGTACAGCAATGATTTGTAAACAATGGTATGATGAAATCCTAGAGTATAATTTAGGAACATAAAAACAATTCAATAATTAGGCAGAGATTATGTTTAAACAATCTTAGCAGACTAAAAGTAATAAGTATTAAATTAATCAACACAGCTTAATTGAAGCTCTATGTGTAACATTTTTTATTGGACTTGTTATTAATGGACTTTTAAATGGTACCACAACTTTAACTCTGGGTAAATATGGATAATGAACCACTGTTGCACACACAAAAAAAGAACAAACACTACTTTAATAGCCCTTTCTTTCCATGGACCTTTTTCTGTTTTACAGAGTAAAAACACTGAGGACTCTCTCTTTCCCTCCCAGGGATATCTACATGGGTTGGCAAGATATTGTGTTGAAGGCTGCTGAAATAACTAAAGAAAAATAGTGAAAAAAGTAAAATGCAGTAGCTAAGGCTGGAAATGATAAAAGAATATTTGTTTGTCTTCAAACATACTTTTGTTTTCAAATTTGTACTTCTTGTATTTTTTAATTTAAATGTCACCATAATATACAGTCATATGCCACCTAACACTTTGGTAAACCAAAGACCACATACATAATAGCATGTACCACATAGCTAAGCATGCAGTAGGCTATACCATGCAAGTTCTAACATGTGTGCACAATATCACCTAAGATGTTTTTCTCAGAGGTATCCCTGTTGTTAAGTGCATAACTCTACATTTAAGAATGCTCTAGTTTTATGGTGGTACAGACTTAGCTGAACATGTCTTCCAATCTCTTCAGCTTTCCGTTTTTGGCTTTCTTTTTAACTTTCCCCTTCTTTTTTTTTCCACTTTTGTTTTTTTTCCTATCAGTATGGTCCCCTTTCTTATGGTTCACATTTATTTGTCTCTCTAGAGAGTGCAAAGTCTGATCACTGGCTGTGGACATAGATTCTCTTCCTGATTGTAAAGTTCAATCTGTGTCTTCTTCCATGGGATAATAACATAAAATAAAGACAAGATATATGGTGAATCATAGCCACAAAAGTAAGTAAGCAAAAATGATTGAGAATTTTACTTTTTAACATTTTTTACAGCAAAATAGTCCTTCTATCAACTTTGATTACAACACTCTTTAATTTTGAGAAGAATTAGAAGAAAATATGGGATGTTGATGAGTCCCATACACACATGTCTGCTCTGTGAAAAGGATATACCACAGAAAGACAGAAACAATTTCCTGGCTAGATAGCTAGATGCTTCTATATGCACAATAACATTCTGGTTTCTACACAACATGTATGAGTGAATTATTTCAACTCTCCTTACAAAGCACAGACCTCTCAGAGACTTTGCATTATAGTGGCAAAATAAAAGAAAAGAAAACAAGCACGTCTCCTTTATCAAGTGCTTTCTTTCTTTTAGTAAAGGCAGTTTAGACACATCCTTGTCACTCATTAATTTGGTAAATTGTGTCACTTAATAAAATCACACCACTGTTAGCACAGGACTTCTTTCCTAATGGTCCAAATAGGTCTATTTATGAGTTTTGGAAACCAAGTTGTTGGCTTTTTGGATTTTAAAAACAATAGATCCTCAAGGGTTCTGAAATGTTTTTTTTATATTGTTAATGTCAACATCATTAGTGAATGCTAACCTAACATTTCATTTTACTCACTAATAAACGGGTACTCTCTTCTGAGAGTAAGGCCTAAGGAAGCATCAGTAAACATTTGTTGAATAGATGACCATATAAACAAAGAGCTAAATATATGAAAAGTTCTGGTTTTTTGCTCTCTACTTATAAAGAATTACTTTACAAAATTTAAAACCATAAGGGTATAAAGATATTTTTTAGTAATTTAGTATTTTTATTGGAAAAGCAAAGACCAGATGTAAAAAAACTACACAGGATGACTGACTGTCTTCAAAAGGTATAATTTTAAAATGACAAAGTGGCTTAAATAAATAAAATATTAATACTGGAAAATTTCACTAAATTCAACAAATCTTCTGACCACCACCAACTTTAATCAATTAATGATAGGTAAATATCTATGTATTAAAAATTGATGAGAGTGGCCTCCTGGGTATACAAAGCTCTACATAGGAACTGAGCATGTGATTGTAAATATTGTGGTTTTTTAATTCTTATTTTAGTTGATTATTTTGACTTTGGAAAAGGGGAAAAATTAACAGCCAGCAATGCAGATGATGTCAAATAAAAGGATCTGCTGTTCTTGCCTCTGACTTTTAACACAAAATGTCAATTTTTGGCAAGGGAAACAGGTTTTTCTGAACAACAAATGTAATAATGAAGACAAAGATAAGAGCAAATGCCATGAAACATGAGGAAAAGTCAATTGATATTTAGAAGGGTACTACAGAATGGGTTTCAAAATAGAAGAAAATTTCAAATTCTTTACTCCTAAGATACTCTACTCTAAAACACACTGTTTAATTTTAAAACCATCTCTCAGTACATATGAATAGATAGATAAAAATACTAGAATTATTCTTCCATTGTTCAATTTTACTCTGCATTCTAAACTTCTCTCTAATCCAGGCTCTCATATGAATTGAGTAAAATCTCCCAATGGTAATGGTAGTATGTCACTTGCATTCTTCTTCTCTTCGAACAAAATGCTGCAGAACAGGAACAAGGAGGCCTCACATTCAGTTTTATAAATGCTTGCATATTTGCTTATGGTTCCCAAATGATTTTCACATTTAAATGATGGTTCACCATGGAGGTTTTCTACCCAGTGTGATATAATGGCATTTTTTTTCAAAGTCAAAATCAAATGTAAGGTTCATAATAATCAAAAGGGTAGTACCCATAGCACTATTTATGGTGTAAAAAGTGTAAAATGCAGGGCTGGAGTTGTGGTTCAGCAGTAGGCTGCTCACTTAGCATGTCAGCATCAAAAAAATAAAATATAGATATTAAAATTATTTTTTAAAGGATAGAATGCATAGAGATTTGCTGAGATCATGTATATGGGGCTGTGACAATGTATACTCATGGAGAGTGTGTGGTGTTATCAAGAAGAAGCACCCCTAGGGCTGGGGTTGTGGCTCAGTGGTAGAATGCTCACATAGCACAATAAGAGGCCCTGGGTTCGATCCTGAACACCGCATAAAAATAAGTAAAGATATTTTTTCCAATTACAATTAAAAAATAGATATTTTAAAAAGGAGATCCCTTGCTGGAAGGATTGTGAGAATTAGTATGCAGTTACAGAGCTTCCTGAGCAAACCAGAGGCAAAAGGACCAGTCAGGAACTCCTAACAATAACATCAAATATTAAATAATGAGAGGTCAGGCTGAATTGTAAAGAAGGCATAAAATTAGTGTTCTTGAGAATACATTAAGAATGCTTGGCAATGAAGAGTTTATACAATGAGATGATAATTCCAAATTTTGAGCCTGGAAGTGCTAATGAGAAAAATCATGATCATCCATTTTTATGTGTGCAACACTAAGTGTGTAAACACAATTTCTTCTCTATCTTTTGCACTGCCAAGTGTCATTATTCACCTGAATTATTCCATTAATATTATATAAAGAAGAAGCAAGAGTTGTGGCTCAGTGGTAGAGCACTCACCTAGCACATGCAGGGTACTGGGTTCAATCCTTAGCATCACATAAAAATAAAATAAAGGTATTGTATTCAACTACAACTAAAACAAAACAACAGAATATATAATATGTAAATGTATCCTTCTTACCACCAACATTGCTACTTGCCTTACCTTCCCCCCAATGACCCATTTCAAATTCATGGTCACAAAAATTATAATATTTTACTTGAAATTCTTTAAAAACTTGTAAAGTTCCTTAGAATAAAATGTAAACAATTAAAAAATTTACCATGGACTATGATCCTCTCTCTACATACATCTGAAACTCATTCCTCACTATGATCTTACAGATACTGTATACAACATTCTAACAGAGCTATGAACTACAGAAATCTTGAGATGGGCCCCATTACACACACTACACATAGCCCCTCTTTACCCAGTTGAAGATTCTCAAAAGGGAGTACTGGACCGAAGCAATATCTTTCTGGGAAACGTTTTCCACTTCTACATCTACTTTCTTCTCCACCTGAAATCTACACAAGCTGGGTGGGTGGCCCACACTTTGAGGCCATAACAACCTGTACATTACCATTACACTCAACCACACAACTTATTATGAGTTGATTACATCTGGGTTAGATTGCTCCTAGACCCTCAGGAACTTACAGCCAAAATATCAGAATATAGGTGCCAAGTTTCATTAATACATGCTTTGATATTTAAGTAGTATTTGTATTATGTGATATCCCATTTGGAAGATTGTTTATATATTCCAGAAAATTACAGGATTTTAAATAAAAAAAGATGTATTCTAAGTGTGATTTTGGTGAAATATTTAAATACTTTATTCTTAAAAAAAGATTATGAATAAGAATTCTATAATTCACACAATTTACATATGAATTTCATGCACTTTTGCTGAAGTTACTTTTAATCTGAAAAAAAATAAATTTAAGAAACAGTTTTGGCTACTTCACATGCAGACACCCATGCTAAATTCACAAAATGCAGTGTTTTCTGTGAACTTGACCCACTTTTTTTGGTCATCTATGACTCCCTTGTGTTGTCCTGGACTGAAGGCCTTCTTTTTTTCTTTAAGGTTCCATGTGTGATCAGCCACAATCTGTAAACCTATACATCTTTTGATAGAAATCTACAATTTTTTCCACATCCTGACTCCTGTTACTTATGCTAGAATGAAGGTGCAAGTGCTAATACATTTTTTAAATATCAATTTCAGTTCTTTTGAATAAATGCACAGAGATGGGTTCGCCAGTTCCTGAGAGTTTTAGTTAATTTTTTTGAGGAACTGTCATACTGGTTTCCATAGCAGCAATAGCATTTTTTACTCCCACCAATGTAGGGGTGCCAATTCTCCTAGTCCCCATTAGCACTTGATGTCTTTTTTGGGTTTTTGAGAGAACACATGGAGCTGTAGTATGTGGTGTGATGTTTCATTGAGGATCTGATTTTCATTTCCCTGAGCACCTTATAACAATCATCTGCCACACACCAAATCAACTGAATCAAGGATGAAGATCACATGATTATCAAATTCAACACCTTCACAACAAAAACACACAATAAATTAGAAATAGACAGAAATTAACTCAACCCCATAAAGGCCATACATGAAAACCTAATAACTAATATAATACTCAGTGGCAGTGGATGCTGTTCATGTATGATCAGGAATAAGGCAAGAATGCCCAAGTTCACCACTTCTCTTCAGCAGAGTACTAGAAGCCCTAACCAGAGAAGCTAGGAAAGAAAGAGAAAGAAAATATGCCTCAATTAGAAAATAAGTAAAAAAGTCTCCATTTGCATATGGCAATCTTATGGACATAAACCCATAATATTTCCATAAAAAAATCAGTGAAAAATAACATGCCTGCATTTTAAAAGATGAAAAAAGATGCTTGTCTTATGCCACTTGCAAATCACTTCAAAATGAGTGTAAGACTAATGTGAGACTTATGGCTATAAACTTCCTAGATAAAAACAGGAGAAAAAAACTTTGTCTAGTCATTCTTAATAGTCTCAGAAATGATTCGATGTTTCTTTCTTTTTTTGTTATAATATCAATAGCACAGACAACAAAACAAGTATAGATAGTGGACAACATCTTCCCATACTGCAGAAGGGGACAAACAAAGTTAGGACAGAAAACAACCTGCAGTTGTAAGGAATGCTTGTACACTGTGAATTTCCAGAATATATAAGAATGTCCTAGAGTTTAATAGCCAAAAAAATTACCAAATGAAATCATTTCCAAGAACTGGAAGAGACATTTCTGCAAAGAGACCCATCTTTTTATTAGCCTAAGCACCCCCCAGGAAAGGTATGGTTGTGAGCAAGAAATGATGCCCAGTTACTTTCCCCAAGAATCTGAGGTCTGATCCCCAGCTGGTGGGGACCTTGATTACAATGATCAATTTAAAAATTGCCACAATGACAATAAATATGTTATTTAAATTGAAATTCTTGGCCAAAATTTAAGCATGCACTTTAAATTTTGGTATATGTTCTGAAACTTCTCTGACAATTTTGCATTGCAATTATCAGAGCATGAGAATTCCATTTTCCAATCATGTCAGCATTAGATTTTCTCATTCTCTTTATTCTTTGTATTACATAAGTACACACCCATACTTTACATATTCTTTGGATAACTATATTGACATGAAATGCCATCTCAAGTTTATAGTATTTCATATTTTATAAATGACCTACATCTGTCTTTTTCCTTTTTTAGTAGGCTGTTTGTTTCTTTTTCTGGAATTATAGGAGCTTGGTGTATGATTAACCCCTGGTGAGTGAACTGTCCAGACACCCACAGAAACATCACCAAAGTACGGTTTTCAAGCAACTGTCAACAGTTTTGCCTCATGTACAGAGCTCTTTGCCAGCTTAGAAATTCTGATTCTACTTCTAAATTTCCAAAGTGAAGTCAAATTTTTCAGATATGATATTCTGGTGAATATGGTTGATATTATTGACAAGTCCGAGAAGATAATTTCAATATTTCACAATGATGTTTTATTTTTACATGGATAATATTTGTAATTTGAAATTAAGTACTATAATATGAGCAATTCAAGATTAATTAATGAATAGATTCACTCCATGAAATACTACTGAAAGTAAATGCAAATGAAATCAGGAATATACATGAGCTGCTTTCATTTATCTATTTGTATGTCTATCTATTTATTTATCTATCTATCTGGGCTATTTGTTTCTTGCTTAGCTCCTAGGGACTTTCCTGGTGGAGGGATTGACTTGCAAGTTATCTAGGCCCTGGCAGCTGTGCAGGTTGTAAAGTAAATTCTGGGCCAGGCATAAGCTCTCACAGGGGTCTCCTGGTGGCAGGATGGATCCAGGACTATCCCGTGCATGGGTTCCCATGCATGTAAGAAGGGCATATTTTGAAGGAGCAAGAGCTCCAGCAGGGTTCTGCAGGTGGTAGGATAGCCCTGGGCCTATCCTGAACTCCTGTTCCTGCACAGGTCGTCGAGAAAGACCTGGGCTTTGTATAGCTCTGAAGTGTGTCTTCCTATGGGCAGAGGTGATCCTTGGTGGATGTTAAGTTCTAGTCTGTGTATCCAGTTGGCAGGATGAACTCATGACTAACCTGTGCTGAGGCTTCCCTGCAAATCTACATGGTCAATCTGGGCTGAGACTGAGCTCCTGCTAGGTTCTGCTGGTGGCAGGAAAGACCAGGGCTTACCCCATGCTCCTGCTCCCGCTCAGTTCATAGAAGCTAATCTGGGCCAGTACTGGGTCTTGGCTGGTGTCTTTCTGTTGCAAGAGGAGAGCCTGGGCCATGCCTGAGTTTCAGCAGGAGTTTTAGTTGGTGGAGGCTATCCTGAGCTGTAGCTTGGTTGGCTGTTGGGTGCAGGTTGTCCGGACTGAACCTGAGATCTGGTGAGGGTCTCACAGAGGCTTAATGGACCCTGGGATACCCTGTCCCTTGGCTCTTGGGCGTTTTGGCAATGTAGATCTAGGTAGAACCTGAGATCCAGGGGGAGTCAGTCGGTGGAGGAATGGATCCTGGGTTACATTCAGCAACATCTTTTGTTTAGATCGGAAAAGCGGACCTTTGTGAGACCTATGGCTACAAATTGCCTAGGGGAAAAAAAAACGAAGAAAAATAAACTTAATTTTTCAGTCATTCTCATTAGTATTGGCAATGATTTCTTTGTTTTTTATTTTTCTTCCTTCCTTCCTTCCTTCCTTCCTTCCTTCCTTCCTTTCTTTCTTCCTTCCTTCTTTCATTCCTTCCATCTTTTCATCCTTTGTTTCTCTGTCTCTTGTTCTTTCTGTCTTCTTTCTTTCTTTCTTTCTTTCTTTCTTTCTTTCTCTCTTTCTTTCTTTCTTTCTTTCTTTCTACAACATCAATAGCATGGACAACAAAAGCAAGAATAGATAATAGACAATATCTGCTCATAATGCAAAAGGGGACAAAAGTCAGGGCAAGAAACATTCTGCAGTTGGAGGAAACACGTGAAACTTTGAATTTCCAAAATATATAAGAATGTCCTAAATTTTAATTGGAAAAATGTTACCAATCCAATGAAAATATGGCCCAAGAGCTGAGAGAGACATCTCTAGAAGGAGGCCTCTCTTTTTTTTTATTGTAATCAACCCCCAGGAAAGGCATGGGTGTGAGCAGAGAAATGGTGCCAAGTGACTTTTTCCAGGGACCTGAGGACTTATCCCCAGCCAGTGAGGACTTATCCCCAGCCAGTGGGGACATTTATTACAATGATCAATTTCTTTGTAAAATTTAAAAAAATTGTCACAATAACTATACATATGTTATTTGAGTTGGAATTCCTGGGTTAAAAGAAAATGTGAACTTCAAATTTTGGTATATATTTTAAACTTCTCTTCAGAAGGGTTATGACAATTTTACATTGCAATTATCAAAGCATGACAATTCCATTTTCCAACACTGACAACATTAGGTTTTCTCATTCTCTTTATTCTTTTTATGTGATATGCACACACACACAAATGTACTTTATATATTATTTGGATTACTATATTGACATGAAATATTATCTCAATATATGGTATGTCATATTCTATAAACAGCCTACATTTGTCTTTTCCCATTTTTATTAGGCTGTTTGTTTCTTTTTCTTGAATATTAGGAGCTCAGTAAATGATTAATCTCTGATGAGCTGTTCAGAAGCCCAAGGAAATGTCACGCAAATACTCTTTTCTACCAACTGGGAACAGTTTTGCCTCATATAGAGAGTTTTTTTGCCAGCTTGGTAATTTTAGTTCTATTTACCAATTTCAGACATGAAATCAAAATTTTTAGATGGGGTATTCTGGTGAATATGATTGATATTTATGAAAGTCAGGAAAGAAATACTTAATATTTTACAATCATGTTATATTTTTACATGGATAACATTTGGGCCACCCAAATCAAGCCTAGGTAATAGAAGTAAGTCTCTTACATTGAATAGAGTCAATACATGAAGTCCTACTGACAGTAAATGAGAATAATGTCAAGAATAAAATGAGCTACTTTTCTTTCTTTTTCCTTCTTTCATTTATTTAGTTATTAATTGTTTTGGTTATTTATTTATTCATGAGTTCCTGGGGTGGTTTCTCCTGGTGGGATGGACCCATACCTAAGTATGGTCCTTGTAGCCATGCAGATTAATTAGTAGGATCTGGTCAGACCTGAGCTCCATTGGGAGTCTGCAGATGGGTGCATACAGTCCTGGGCCCTTCCTGAGCCCTGGAAGTGTCTGCCAGTGGACTGAATTAGTTGAGCCTCAATTTGGGTTAAGCCTCAAATCTGGTGAGGGTATACTGGTGGCTTGATGGTCTCAGGCCTACCCTAGGCAAGGACTCCCAGGTAGTTGCAATATGCTGATCTGAGCACAGCCTGAGCTCCATAGGAGGTCAGCCAGTGGTGGGGTTGTCCTGGGCTTACCCTGAGAATGAGCTCAAGAGAGTTTGGACAGGTGGATCAGATCTATACATAAGCTCCTTCAGTGATTGGCTGGTGGGGGAATGGACCTGGGGCCATCTGTGCCCAGGCTTCCACTGAAGGTTGTCCTGGCAGATCTGAGATGATCCTGGGCTCCCAAAGTTGTCTGGCAATGAGAGGATGCAGTCCTGATCTGAGCCTAAGAACCATAGAAGTAAGGTGGTGGCAGGTAGAACCATGCTTTCCCTGGGGCCCAGCTCCTGAGCAGAGGTTGAGCTCCAGTGGAGGTGTGCAGGTGGTGGGATGCAACCAGTTCTACACTTTTCAGGGTTCCTGTGCAGGTCAGTGAGGGAATCCGGTGCCAAGCCTAAGCTCCACCTGCTATCAAGCAATGATAGAATGAACTCAGGCCTACTACCCTGGAACTGGACTCCTACAGGTATATTAGAATAACCTGGGCTTAGCCCAAGCTCCAATAGGTGTCAGCAAGTGAGAAGAGGCAGTCCTATCCTGGGCCTGAGCTCTGGTGTGCATTTGACCATAGATAAAGGTGATATTGGGCGGAGTCTAAGCTCTAGCAGGGTTCGGTCACTGGTGGGATGGCACTGCACCTACCCATGCTCAGCCCCCCATATGGGTGGACTAGGCTGATCTTAGTAGAGCCTGAGCTGAGTAGGTGTCTGCTTGTGCAGCGAGGCTGTACAGTGTGTCCTGAGCTCTGCTAGGGGCCTGCTTGTGGCAGTTGGTCCCAGTCTTATCTTGAATCAGTCTCTCACACCTGTCAGCACTACTGATCTGGGTAGGGTTGGACTTCTGTGACTGATTGTCAATGGGTGGAGTTATTCATGGGTGGAGCCTGAGCTTTGATGCCAGTCTCATTGTGACTAGATTGACTTGGGCTACGTTGGACTTGGGCTTCCTCTCCTGCCAGGAAACAGAGTGGGATCTTGGCATAGCTAGAGCTCTGGTGGGTTTCTGTAGGTAGCAGAATGGAACTGGGGCTCCTCTTGCCCGGGTTCCCAAAGGTCAGTGAGGCCCATCTTGGCAGTGTTTGAGCTCTGCCTGTGGGTGAAGGTGGTCCTCTGTCTGGCCTGAGTGCTTCTTGGGGCCTGATTGAGGCAGATGGTCACAGACCCATCTTGAGCCAGGCTCTCGAGCATCTCAGCAAGTGTAATCTGGACTAGGGCTTAACTTTAGTGGCTGTCTGACAGTGGGCAGAGTCATTTCTGGGCAGAGTCATTTCTGGGTGGAGCCTGAGCTGAGGTACCAGTCTAAAGGTAACTGGATAGATATGGGCTACCTGGGCTCAAGTTTCCTACTGCCAGGTGGAAGAGTTAGATCTAGGCAGAACTTGACCTCTGGTAGCGTTCTGCATTTGGTATAATGGAACAGTCCTCTCCTTGCCCAGGCTCTTGCGCAGATCAGGGAGGCCAATATTGGCTAAGTTTCAGCTCTGCCTGTGGGCAGAGGTGGTCCTGTGTCTGGCCTGAGCGCTGCTTGGGGCCTTCTTGTGGCAGTTGGTCCCAGACCTAACTTGGGCCAGGCTTCCTTGTCTGTCAGAGAGGGTGATCTTAACTGGGGCTGAATTTTGGTGACTGTCTCACAGTGGGTGGAGTCATTTCTGGAGTCATCTCAGGTACCAGTCTGAAGGTGACTGGATGGACTTCTGCTACCCTGTGCTTAGGCTCTGTCTCCTGCCAGGTCTTCGAGTTCGATCTGGGCAGAGCTGAAGCTCTGGTGGGGTTCTGCTGGTGACAGGATTGAGCTCAGCCTCTCCTAGCCTCAGCTTTTTCACAGGTCAGCGAGGAGAGTCTGAGCTCTGCAGGGGTCTGCCTGTGGGTGTTCTTCCTGTGGGTGGAGGTGGTCCTGGGCTGAGCCTGAGCTTAAGCAGTGCGGCAGTCTGGCTGTGCACAATTCACAAGCCACTTATAAATCAGGAATAAACTTTATTTTTAGAAAGCACACCCCACCCCCCCAAGAGCTCTTCAGGAATTCTCTCAGAGGCCAACTGCCACCATCAGCTCTTCCAGTGAGCACCTCAACGGCACTTTTCCTGCCCTTGAGGCCTATTGGCTGGTTCACGTGGGTGGAGCCAAAACAATACCCCAATGAGCAGTTTCTTGGTCTGAAATGGTTGGGAAATAGGCCAATGAGTGTCACCACAGAGGAGCAAATCAGCTGGAAGTTTCTGGGACGGAAGTGAGCTAAGCAACTGGAAGTTTGCTGTGGCCTATGTGAGCCAATCAGCTAGAAGTTTGCTGGGGCCCTTTTGACTGTGGCACTCAACATCTCCCCCTCTCTGTTTAATTAAACAACATGTGGCTTAGGGACCGTGCCTAACTTAGGTTGTCCAATACCACATATGGTTCTTACCTGTCATCGAATGAGCTGTCCTCAAGGCATAAGCCTCAAGTCTTAGGTTGGTACCATTGCAATTGGACCTTACCGGTCATTGACTACCGGTTCTGCATACAGCTATACCTGTGGACAGGCCTTTGTACCAGTGGAGGGGTGAGGTTATTTGCCTCACCTCTGATGGCCCCCAAATTTTAGCTGAATGACCATAACAAGTAGAAGGGAGGAGGATATACTAAGCCAATTGATGGCTCCTTTTGGAAAAATTGTACCACCAATGACACCATTAGCAAAAGTACCCTGGGACTACCACAAGTCACTGCACCAACAGATAATTCACTATGCATACAAGTGATACATAGTCCATGCAAGTTCAGCAAGAAGTTCAGTAGTAGCTATTGCAGAAGCTGTAGATTGGTTTTATCTTTGCCTTCACTGGCACTGGGATGAAGATAGGAATTCTGGCAATAATGGCTAAAGAAAAAATTATGTAACATTCCAACAGGTACTAAAAGAAAACAATTTTCTAAACAATTTACATTATCCTGAAGAGAATTATTAAATATAATAAAAAGGAAAGATAAAAGAAAACAAACAGATCGGTTAACCTCCTTCATTTTTTACATATTTAAACAATCCTCAACAAATGTTTACCCAATTTAAATTAAACCATTTAAATCACCTGAATAAGAAAAACATATTTGGATCTATTTTTTCATGAGTGCTCATCATATATGATATATGGACTTACGCACATACAAACATACAACACAAAACACAAGTGTGCACACATAATATAATGCATACAACACATAACATAATAGTAAAAGCCTTGTAACATTTTACAGGTGAAATCTCCATTGCAATATTTAAAACCTCCATAGTCAAAAAATAGTACTAATCAGCAAAACATTAACGTAGGTCTGTATGAGCTCAAAAAGCAAAATAAAATTTTATGATGTGGGAAAGGGCCCTAATAAAATAGATATTGAAAATAAAAGCATCCTGGTTTCATTAGCCTCCAGTTGTGGGAGAACCACTGTCGCAGATGTAAGGATAGCCACACTAGAGTTTTGGATATCAGTTGTTATGGATTTGAGCCAAATCATCTTCTTTTTGTTCTGTAGAAATTGCTTTAGTTAGTCTCTCTGGAACCAAAATCGGCTGCTGTTCTCCCTGTGGAAACACACAAACAGACTGCTAACTCCAGACAATCACTGGGGTAAGCACCTTTCCATTGTCTTGTTAGAATATCTTTCCAAAGTACCTTAGGCTTATGTACATTTTTGGACACATATGCTTTTCTGTAGCACAAAGCCCTAATAAATCGAAATTTAAAAACTTTAAAGTAAAAATGTTTATTTTAAATTTTTCTTTGGCGGATATATACCCTTTTCAATTTCCTCTTTTTGCTTTAATAAGTACATTTTAATAGTTTGATGAGCTCTTTCAACTATGCCTTGTCCCTGTGGATTGTATTAGATTCCTGTTACATAAGTAATGCCAAATGATAAGCAAAGTTGTTTAAAAGATGTAGATGTAAAACCAGGCACATTATCTGTGTTTAACTGTTTTGGAACGCCCACAGTGGCAAAATTTTGTAAGCAATGACCTATAATATCTTTAATTTTTTTCTCTGGCATAAAGGGAAACAATAAAAAATCCAGAAGAAATATCAATTATGACAAGCAAATATTTTAATTTTCCAAATTCTGACAAGTGTGTGACATCCATCTGCCAAATATGTTTAGGAATCAGTCCCCTAGGATTTACTCCAACATTAACTTGTGGTAAAATGGTCACACAATTTTGGAATTATTTAATTATTTTTCTAGCTTGTTTCTTAATTATTTTAAAATGCTTTTGTAAATTATCAGCATTGACATGGATCCTTTTATGAAAATTTGTAGCTTTTTCTAGTGTTGAGAAAATATGCATGTCATGTGTAGTTTTATCTGCAAAATCATTGCGTAAACTAAGGGCTCCAGGCAATTTTTTATCTTCCCTGATATGTTTTATAAAGAATGGATTTTTTCTGTTTCAGATTAGATTTTGCATAGTGGAAAACAAAGAGAAAACAGTATAGAAAGAGGAAATCTTACCATCATCTTCAAGCGATACTATAACATTAAGTATACACTGACTAGCAGAAAACAAGTTAAATAAAGAATCTTTAAACATCACAAAAGCTTATAATACTGAATTAAGCTCTATCTTTTGAGCTGATTTTTTTTGGGTACTAAAACCATAAAAGTTTGATCAGGTGAAACTACTGCTGCTGTACCATTATTTGAACCATCATTGAATATATTTGCAGAATTTATGATACATGTTTTTCTTGTTATTTTTGGAAAACTTACAGGATGTGATGACTAAAAAAGACAACAAACGACTAGATGGTAAGTGGAAATCTAATGTTTTAAATGAAACATTAGATTTGCACATGATTATTGCCAAAGCATTTAACTCATTAGCTAACTCATCAATTTGCTCCATAGTATATGGATTAATAATTTTATTGAAAGAAAATTCAAATACTCCCTTTGATGCTTTTATTCTTTTGAGTATTAATTGTCCTACAGCCTCAGGATACCTAGTAAGAATAGTGTTAGGAGAATACAATAAATGTATCCATGATAATTGACCTTCTTGCCAAAATACTCCTGCAGGAATAATTTTTGTTGGTAGTTCAATAAATAATAAAGGCAAACTTACATCAATTCTATCCAAATGCATATTTTCCATATATGTTTCAATGATTTTTAATGTCTTTCTGTGTCAGGTGTTAACATGTGGGGTGAATTTGAATCTGATGGAGCCTTTAGGATATCAAATAAAGGTCCAACTCTCCTATTGGTATGCCTAGATAAGGCCTTATCCAATGTATTTCTCCTAATAACTTTTGAAAGTCATAAAGTAATTTGAGTTGATGTACTCATAATTGAATTTTTGGTGTATGGACCATGGTTTAGGATAATATAACTCCTAAATAATTAATTAGAAAATTTAATTGTACTTTATCTATTACTATCTCTAGATTTTAATTTTTTAAATTAATTTGTAAGCGTAGCATATCATTCTAGCAATGTGTTTTTATCTTTGTGTGCTAATAATACAACATCCATATAGTAAAATATTTGTAGTTCAGAAGTTTGATTTCTTTGTGGCTGGATTACTTTGTGAACATAAATTTGAAACATAGTTGGGCTGTTAGCCATCCTTGAGGAGTACTTTCCATTCATATCTCTGATCAGTACCTTCATTATTCAGTACAGGGATAGTAAATGCAAAACGTGGACTGTTCTCAAGATGAATTGGAATTGAAAAAAAAAAATCTTTAATACCTATAACTAAAACATACCAAGTTTTTGGTAAAGCAGACAATTGAGGAATCCCCAATTAAGCAGGTCCCATAATAACCATCTCATTATTAATAGTTCATAAATTTTGCATTAATCTCGATTTACCAGATTTCTTTTTGATGACAAAAATGGGAGTATCATGGGGATATGCAGAAGGTTGTATATGTCTCTCTACTAATTGTTGTTTGACCAGGTCATGGGCTGCTTGTATCTTTTCTTTAGTTAGGGGATACTGAGGAACCCATACTGGTCTTTCTGATTTCCAAGTAATTTTTATTTTCTTGAAGACTCCTCCTGAAAATTCAATTCATGTCTATGTATTTATTGATCTATTTTCATTGGTGACACTATAATTTGTCCTTTTTCTTCCAATCCTTTTTCTTTCCTAAAACCTTGTCTAGCCATAATAGTGGATACAGTTGAATTAATGTTATTTATTAATGTTAGTCCTATTTGATTTAGGACATCTCATCCCCATAAATTTATAGGAAGGTGATCCAATACATATGTCTGTATAGTTCTCTTACATCCTTCAGGATCCTTCCAATCTAATACCATCGCATTTCTATGGGGATTAGTCTCCACTCCTAGGCCTCAAATCATTTGAGTGGCTTGTTGTAATGGCCAATGGTTTTGCTATTCTTGATGAGAGATGATGCTAAGGTCTTTCAACTGTATCCAGTAGCCCATTAAATTCATGTCCTTAAGCATTTGGGTTTAGCATGGGGCAAGAATCTAAATGTAAAGAAAGTATAGCCCAATCTACACCTGTGGAGCCTAATCCCCTGGAACCTCTTTCTACTGTACCAATGAAAAATTTATCATTTAGGCTGAGGATTGTTAATAACTGTACTGTTCTATCCCCTGGTGAAATTGCTGATATTCCCTTTGGAGAACTGGCTATAATTTTTATTTCACCTTCATAATCAAGATTAGTTACCCCAGGACTTATCATATGTACTTTTAGAGAAGAAGAACTGCATCCGTATAATAAGCTTACTGTTCCTTTGGGAGGAGGAACTTTTACCCATGTAGGAATGATTTGAACTTCCATCTCTGGAGTTAGTACTTCTCTGGCAGAGAAACAGATGTCAAATCCTGCACTTCCTCTGATTTCTTTAGTGAGGGAGCTAATACATATTGTATCCTGGGTACTACCCTGATATTGCTGGGTTCCTCCAGTGCCCCATATATTTGTGGTCGTGGGCCCTGGAGCATTGCGCTCCCCCCATCTGTTTTTTGGCAATGGAGCCTGATGCCTTTCTCCACAATATCGTGGATAAACACCTGGTCCTTTTCTGGTTTTTTTTTTTTAATAATGGATTACCCTCTATGGTGGTTTGAGAATGGCATTCATTAGCCCAATATGTCTGTACATCATTGTGGGCAAATACCCAGTATTCTACCCCCTTGATACCTAGTATTATTAAACCCTCCTCCTATGGGGTAATTCTTCTTAAAATGTCCTGTTTGTTCACCATTGTAGCATGTTTTTGGTCTGGCATCTAAAGCCTGTTGTACAGTAGCTGCCAAGACTTGCCCTTGTTCATTAATGTCTCTACATAATTCAATATATGTGTTTAAATCTCCGTGTTTTCATAGTTTAATAGCCTCCTTGCACCATCTGTTTGCTTTTTCATAGACTAGCTGTTTAATTAATGGTATTGTTTGTTCTGTATCCCCCAAAACTCTGGTAGCTATTTGAATAAGCCTATCTACAAATTCAGCATAAGGTTCATTAGTTCCTTGTATTACCTTAGATAATTGACTTTGTAAATCTCTATGTCCTTGTAAATTCTTCCTTGCCCTAACTGCATCTACAGCAGTTTGTGACTATGTGGCAGAATCTTATGCAATTTGTTGCTGCTCACCTCCATAGGGTCCCTATTATAACAACATATCTAGATTTTTCTGAGGATAACGGGCTGCTGCATTTAGCCTACACATCTCCGTGCAAAATTCCTCATTGGAAATCTTTCATAATCTTCCATAAATCTTCCATTTAGCCCACAGCTTTACACATATTTGTCAAATCTGCTGGCATCATTTTCAAATTGGCAATGGATTCAACCATGCTTACAGTGAAGGGTGCTTGAGGACTGTAAATTGTTACAGCCTCTTTTAGCTGCTTCACTGTTTTGAAATCTAAAGCATGGTGAATTTGCTCCCCTTCTGCCTGCTAAAATTCAGGGCATGCTAATCTTTGAAGTCCTGTTTCAGATCCCATCTATCAACTATGCGGGTTGGGGGCCTCCCAGCGTATGGAGGTGGAGCTGTTGGTTGGACACTTATACCCTCATGTGATAGAAAGGTGTTAATAGCAGTCTCCTGTTGTAACTTTTCCCCTCATGACATTTTCTTCTGTAAACTTTCTTCCCCTTTCTGACTACCTCAAGAGGCCTCCTCTTTTACTTGATCTAAAATGTCTTCTTTTTGACTAAGTAAACAAGATTGTACCAATGTCCATAACAGTAACGTGTCAACTGGGAGAGTTTCTGAGCTTTCCTTTCCTACCTTTTTAAATCATCAATGTATGCCTTAATTTTTCTTGATATTACTGGGGTGCCTCCTTCCTCTAACAATTTACTTAATATTTTGGGGTTTGTTTTTTACTTATTTTTAGTTCCATATTTCCGTGACAAAGACACCCCTCACTAAGAAAATGGAAAACAAAACTGAAAAACAATAAAACAAAAATGCATTACGACAGCCTTTTATCATCCTGAAATCTCCATCCATACTTTCTCCCTATCTTTTCCTCAGACGCAAATATTTTTTCCTCAGTTGTGTGTGGTTTTTCTTCCATCTCTTTCATCTCCAGGGACAGGCAACATAAAACAAAAGCAAAACAAAAAAAAGAAGAATCTTAAAATGGCTACATATACTCCTGCCGTGCCCTCAGGGGCGAGCAGTTTACCTTATCACTTCTCCTCAGTTGTTCCCCATATGGGCCACCAAATGCTGCAGTCTGGCTGGCCACAATTCATGAGACACTTTTCAAGCAGGAACAAACTTTATTTTTAGAATGCACACCCTGCACCACAAGAGCTCTTCTGAAATTCCCTCAGAGCCCAACTGCCACCATCAGCTCTTTCAGCGAGCACCTCAACCGGCACTCTTCCTGCCCTTTAGGCCGATTGGCTGTTTCATCTGGGGGGAGCCAAAATAAATTCCCAATGAGCAGATTTGTGGTCTGAAAGGGCAGAGAAAATGAGCATCACCAATGAGCATCACAACAGAGGAGCCAATCACCTGGAAGTTTTGTTGGGCACTTTGGCTGTGGCTCTCAGCATAGCAGGTGTCAGAAAGTGGAGGATTGGAACATACCTATCATTTCCTTTGCTCTGGTGCAGGTGGTCCAGCTGGATCTGGGCTGGGACTGAGTTCTGTAGGGTGTCTTTTCTATGGGTGGAGTTGGTCCTGGGTCAAACCTGATCTCAGGTGGAAGTCTGGTGGTGGCCATATGTTCCCAAGGATACCCTGTGCTAGGGCTTCTGTGCACATCTGCAAGGCTTCTCTGATTGGATGCTGAGATACAGCAGGGGGTTGGCTGGTGGCAGGAAGGAACAGGACCTACCCTTGTCAGGATACCTAAGCTGATCAGCAAGGTGGATCTGTGTTGCAGCTTGGGCAGGGGTCACCTTTGTGCCCAGAGTATCCTGTTTCTGGCCTGAGCTCTGCTCAGGGACTGCTTATGGCAGTTGGGGCCAGGATACCTTGGGCCAGGGTCCTGCGCCTGTCAGGAAGGCTGATCTGGACTGGGGCTGAACTTCAGTGACTGTCAGTGGGTAGATTCAGTCATGGGCGGAGTCTGAGCTCTGGTGCCAGTCTCCTGGTTATGGGATTGCCTTGGGCTATCCTGGGCTTGGGCTTCGTCTTTTGCCAGGTCATGTAGTTGTTTCTGGGCAGAGGTGGAGCTCAGGTAGGGTTCTGGACATGGCAGGATGGAACTGGACCTCCCCTTGCCTAGGCTCTGGCACAAGTCAGCAGGGCCAATCCTTGCCATGTCTGAGCTCCGCCTGTGGGCAGAGGTGGTCCTGTGTCTTGCCTGAGGGCTGCTTGAGAACTATTTGGTCCAAAGCCTACTATAAGCCAGGCTCCCTTACTTGTCATCACTGCTCATCTTTGCTGGGGCTGAACTTCTGCAGCTGTCTGACAGTTAGCAGAGTCCATTATGGGTGAAGACTGAGTTCTGTTGCCAGTCTCTTGATGACTGGAAGGACATGGACTACCCTGTGCTCAAGTGTTCTCCAGCCAGGTCGACGAGGTGGATCTGGGCAGAACTGCAGCTCTGGTGAGGTTCGGCAGGTGGCCAGATGGAACCAGGCCTCCCCTTGCCCAAGCTCTCGCACAGGTCAGAAAGGCCAATCTTAGCCATGTTGAGCTCTGCCTGTGGCTGGAGATGGTCCTGTGTCTGGCCTGAGGGCTGCTTTGGGTCTGCTTGTGGCACTTTGTCCCAGACCTACCAAGGGCCAGGCTCCACTGCCTATCAGATAGGTTGATCTTCACTGGGGCTGAACTGAGTTGACTGTCTGATAGTGGGCAGAGTCATTTCTGGTAGGAGCCTGAGCTCGAGTGCTAGTCTGAAGGTGACTGGATGGATTTGGGCTACCCTGGTCTTGGGCTCCGTTTCCTGCCAGGTCGTCAAGTTGGATCTGTGCAAACCTGGAGCTCAGGTGGAGTTCTACAGATGGTGGGATAGACCTAGGCTTTCCCTTTCTTGGGCTCTTATGCATGGTAGAGAGGCTAATCTGGGCCTTGCATGAGCTTTGGCCAGGTTTTGCCTGTGGGTGGTGTCAGTCCTGGGCTGAGCCTGAGCTCAGGTGGTGGTCTGGTTGCGGCCATATGTTCCCAGGGCTACCCTGTTCCCAGCTTCCTGTGTACATCTTTAAGGCTTACCTGGTTGGATCTTAAGATCCAGGTTGGGGGTGCTGTTTGCAGGAGGGAATAAGATCTACCCCTGTCAGGACTTCTGAGTGGATCATCCAGGTGGATTAGGGCACAGATGAACTCCAGCAGGGCACAGCTTTTAGGCACAGACTGTCCTGTGTTTGGCCTGAGCTCTGCACAAGGTCTGCTTGTGGCAGTTGGGACCTGGCCTACCTTTGGCCAGGCTCCTAGACCTGTGAGCAAGGCTGATCTGACTGGGGCTGAACTTCAGTGACTGTCCGTCAGTGCACAGAGTCAGTCATGGGCAGAGCCTGAGCTTTTGTGCCAGTCTAATGGTGACTGGATGCATTTGGACTACTCTGAGCTTGGGCTTTGTCTCCTGCCATGTCATGGAGTTGGATCTGAGCAGAGCTGGAGCTCTGATGGGGTTCTGCATGTGCCGGGATGAAACAGGGCCAATATTTGCCTGGGACCCCAAGAAGGTCAGCGAGGACAATCTTGGCCAAGTTTGAGCTCTACTTGTTGATTGGTGGTGGTCTTGTGACCTGCCTGAGCTCTTCTTAGGGCCTGATTTTTGCAGCAGGTATCAGGCCTACCTTGGGCCAAGATCCCGTGCCTGTTAGTGAGGCTGATTTGGGCTGGGGCTGAAGTTCTTTGACTTTCTGTCAGTGGGCAGAGTAGGTAGTGGGAAGAGCCTAAATTCAGATGCCAGTCTCTTGATGACTGGAAAGACATGGGCTACCCTGGACTCAGGTTTTATCTTGGCAGCTCTTTGACTTGGATCTGGGCAGAGCTAGAGCTCTGGTGGGCTTCTGCAGGTGGCAGAATGGAACAGGGCCTCCCTTTACCTGGGCTCCTGTGGAGAGTAGTGAGGCCAAATCTGGGCCTGTGTGAGCTCTGGCAGGGTTCTGCTTGTGGCAGATTCAGTCCTGTGCCAAGCCTGAGCTCTGGTGGTGGTCTGTTGTTGGCCATATGTTCCCAGGGATACCCTCTCCCCAGGCTCCTGTGCATATCTGTAAGGCTTATCTGGTGAGAGCCTGAGGGGGCCTGATGTTTGTCTGAAGGACCATAGCCTACTCTGGGCTTCAGCTACCAGTAAGGTTGTTGAAGCTGAAATGGGCAAGGATTGGCCACCAGTGAGTGTCTGTTGGTGGGCAGTCTGTCCTGGTCCAAACTTGAACTCTGGAAAAAGCTGCTAGAGGGTGGAGACAGTCCTTGGTAGAACCTGAGCTCTGGCACCAGTCTTGAGATGAGGGGGGTGGACTAGGGGTATCCTGGGCCCTATCTCCTGTGCAGGTCTTCATGGTGACTCTGGACTGGATCTGAGCTCCTGCAGTGGTCTGCTGGTGGGCAGAACCAGTCGTGGCCTGAGTCTCAGGGAGAGTAAGCCAGTGTTGGGATGGACCCGGACCTATCCTTTCTTGTGCTCCATGCAGGTTCTCGAGGCTGATCTGGGAAGAGCCTGAGCTTGGAGCTCAGGTCTCTGCCAGTGTGGGGATATAGTCCTGGGCCAGACCTGAGCTCGGTGCAGGTCTCCCAGTTGAGGGATAGACACAGGCTTACCCCATGTCTGGCCTCCTTCCAAGTTTGGTGGGGACAGATTTGGACTGTACATGACCTCTGGTTGGTGTTTGCATGTGAGTAGAAGCAGTCTGGGCTGGGTCTGAGCATTACATTGGTGGCGGGATGAAACCAGGCTACTAAGCCCCAGCTCCAGTGCATCCAGGAAGGGCCTGATCTCAGGCGGGTTATCTCTGACCTTTATTTTATTCATTTGTTCATAGAAGGTACTGAGAGTCAAACTCAGTGTCTCATATTTGGGAGACAAGTGTTCTATCTCTCAGTGACAACCTCAGCCCTATTTGATTTTTGTTGACCATTAGTCATACCATCTTTTTGTTTAATATCATTTTTTTCATGCATGCATTTGAAAATTAATAAATAACTACTATGTGATATCACCAGCAATGCTTCCCAAGCTGGCCCAAAATTAGATCTTGATCCTCAGCAGGATTACATCCCACACATCCATGTCACCTCTAGCATAGGTGTGTAAGAGAGATGACTAAGACATGGTCCATGATTCTGAACTTTTGAGAAAAATTGCTTTGAAAAGTAAAGGATAAGTGGTAATTTGACAGAGATATTGCAGAATGTAGAGCAGATATGTTTTTGAAAAACATTTATGTTTGTAAAGTTTGTTTATTTCCTTTTTGCTGGCGTTCATTTATCTGTAATTTTATTTTCCTTTTTTTGGAACAGGGATCACACCCATGGCTTTGGGAATAAGAGGCAAATGCTTTGTTGCTTTGCCATTGAGTCTCTTCCTAGCTTATTCATTCATTGTCAGCGTGGGAATTCAGGACTGCTTATATGAATGAATCTACTATGAAAGTTAAAAAGAAGACTGACCAATCACATTTATAAATGTGCAACCCAATTAGCAAAACTTTGGGTCAATAGCATTGGTACTTCTTTCAAGTCCTAATTAGCAAAAGTTTGGACCAATAGTATTGGATCAAGTGTTATATAAAGCCCTTGAAGGCTGTTCTGAGGAAGAGAAGCTGCTGCCCTGGAGTTCTCCAGAGTTTTGCTGAAATTTTCAAGAGTTCCTGAGTCCACAGGAGGTCTGCCGTAAGTCCACAGAAGTTCCAGCTTGCTTTTTTCTTGGAGATGATTCTTCAACTTTGAAGAGATGGCCCAGAGAAGAAGAAATGGTTGAGTATCTGCTGGGGTCTGCTGCAACGCTGGATTGAATGGCCCTCCATAAAGAGTTAGGTCTCCTCTCTGCTTCAGAGGTCTTCTGGCCCTGTGTGTGCAGACCCCTACCTGCCAGCAGAAGCCATGGAGTTTCATCTTTGAACTCTGGTTTCAAAGGTATTGTTAAATGTTAGATACTTAGCATCATAATATTGAAATTTGTTAATTTTAATTTCTAGTAGTGAAAATTGTGATATTTATAAAGAATATAAAATTATTTCCAACAGTTTTGGAGGTAAGAAGCTTGAAAAAGTCTGTCCCAATAGTTTTGACATCATTTGGCAGAAAAGTGAGAGAGACTATACCCAGTCTTAAAAGGCCTTTTTCTTTCCATTCATTTGAAGTTGATTCCAGACACTAGAAAAGCAATATGTCAATCAATGGAAGGGTAACTGATGTGATACAGCAATCTGTATACAGGGTAAAGTTGGAAGTTAATAACCCGCTTGAATCAAACTATGAAATAAGATGTATTAAGAACTGTGTAATGTTTTGAACGACCAACAATAAAAATAAATAAATAAATAAATATTTAAAGAAACAGAGAAAATGTTTCATTTTATTAATTTTCACTTATTGGTTATTTTTAGTTATGAAATTAATTTGTTTTTAATTTTTTAAGTTGTTAATGGACCGTTTATATTATTTTATTTATATGTAGTACTGAGAATTAAACCCAGTGCCTCATACATACAAGGAACGTGCTCTACCACTGAGCCATAACCATGGCCCATAAAATTCATTTTGATATAGTCCATATTTGTATAGTTATACCTTATCTCTTTAGAATTGCATTCTTAGGATGTACATGGTTGTGGAATTCACTGTGTTGTTTCCACATTTATAGTTGGGAAAGCTGCATCAGAGTCTTTGCACTGACCTTTTTTTTTTTTTTTTTGCTTATGTCCCCTCCTTTCCCTCCATTCCCCATTGTCTACTCTACTGCACTTTTGTTCCCATCACTCCTCTTGTTTTGAGGTAGCTTCCACATACCAGATAAAACCTTTGTCCTTTTTTTTTTTTTTTTTGTAAACTGGCTTAGCTTCACTTAGTTTGATTGTCTTCAGGTGGATCCACTTATGGGGAGATTCAGTAGTAATATTTTTTTTTATAAATTAGTATGTTTTCTTTAATCAACTTTATGAGAATATTGTTCTAATTCTACATGACAATGGAATGCACTTTTATATATCATACATAAATGTAGTATGATTTCTCAGTTTCTGATTGTGCAGGTTTTAGCATCATATCAGTAATGTATTTGTATATGTACTTTGGATGATAATGTCTGATTCATTCTACTATCCATTGTACCCAATATAATCCTTCCCCTCTTTTCACTACTCTAGGCAATGCAAAGCAACTTTATACTTCCCTACCCCCCAACTCCCCTTACTTTGATTAGCATAAACATATCCAGAAAAATTTCAACCTTGGTTTTTGGGCATGGGCTTAACATTTAGCATGATAAGATCCATCCATTTACCAGCAAATGTCAAAATTTTATTCTTCTTTAAGGCTGAGTTGTATTCCATCATACATGTGCTTGTGTAAAATTGTATTTTTTTATATTTTATATATATATATATATATATATATATATATATATATATATATATGCACACACACACACACACATACACACCACATTTTCTTTATTCATTTATCTGTCAAAAGGAACCTAGGTTAGTTTCATAGTTTAGTTGTTATTAGTTGAGCTGCTGTAAACATAATGTGGCTGTGTCATTATAATATGTTGATTTTAAGTTATTTGTGTATAAAAAGAGGAAAGTGATAGCTGTGTCAGATGTTGATTCCATTCCACATTTTCTGAGGAATTTTTTTACTGCTTTCCATTATGGTTGCATGAATTTCCAGTCCCACAAGCAAACTTTTCCTCACATCCTTGCCAACATTTATTGTTATTTGATGATTTTATTCTTGATAATCATGGTTTGACTGGGTTGAGATAAAATCTTTGAGTTGTTTTGATTTGCTTTTCTCTAGTGTCTAAACATTGAATATTTTTTCATGTATTTCTTGCTTTTTCTGTGAGGTATCTGTTCATTTTCTTAGCCCATTTATTGATTAGATTATTTGTTTTTATGGTGATAAGTTTTTTGAGTTCTGCATATGTTCTAGGAATTCATGCTCTGAGGTGCATGTGGTGAAGATTTTCTTTCATTCTCTTTTCACATTATTGATTTTTTCCTTTGCTGAGAAGATGTTTTTAGTTTGAACCTATGCTGTTTATTTAACCTTGAATTTACTTCTTGGAATGTAGGAGTGTCCTTAAGGAAGTCAGATCTTAGGCTGTCATAGTGAAGAGTTGAGCCTAATTTTTCTTCTATTAGGTCAGAATTTCTGTTCTAGTGCCTAATTTTTGATCCATTTTCAATTGAATTTTATGTAGAGTGAGAAAGAGGGCTTGACTTTATTTTTTTTTTCATGTGGCTTTACAATTTTCCCTCCACCATATGTTGAATAGGATTTTTTAAAATATAATATATGTTTTTGCGGTCTTTGTCAAATGTGAGATAACTGTGTTTTTGTGAGTTTTCCTCTGTGTCTTCAATTCTGTACCATTCATTAGTCTCTCTCTTGTTTTGGTGTCAAAACAATGCTGTCTTTGTTACAGTGACTCTGTAGTACACTTTAAGCTATACTATTATGATATGTCTTACTTCACTCTTCTTGCTAAGAATTGCTTTGGCTATTCTGAATCTCTTATTTTTCCACATGAATTTCATGGTTGCTTTATCTAGTTCTGTGAAGAATTGTCTTTGAGATTTTTATATTAATTCCATAAAAATTTATGCCCAAACACAAATTAGTTAAAACTATGAAAAAGAATCCCAGCTCACCATGGACCTGAGAGCTATCTTGTCACTGGTTTCTTTTGAGCCAGCCACTATCTCTTTCACACTTGGTGGTGGCTAAGCTGAGGTGACTTGTTAAATTTTGAGGTTGAGGGTGTCTTAGATTTTAGTCTACTCTGCATATTGGTGCCGAAGTTCAGGTACACTTTTGCCACCACACAGCCTGGGATACCTTTCTGGGTTTCTTAAACTTTTAATTGTGTCTGAAAATTTCTTTGGGCCTTTTAATCACTTTACTTGATCAACTTCTGTGCCCTAGGCATAATACTAAGTGTGGAGTATGGAGTGAATAGGCCAAGTTCATGCTTCCATGGAACTTAATGAAGTTAGTAGGATAAAAATAGCATCTATGTCTACCTCAATGTTACTGTGAAAATTAGAAGACCGTATGTCTGGTAATAACTGCAGTGCTGAGGACTGTAATATTGTTGAGGAAATTTGCATAAGATTTCATTAGGCAACACTTTGATTTTATATGGGAAGTCTGAGTAATACAGACATTTAACACAGTAATATAAACTTTATATCTGAAGCCTGTGAATTTCAGGGATCCCTGTGTGTTGCTTGTCTCCAGGTCAGATACACCACCCTGTGCTTACTCAATACAGGTTTGGATAGAACCATGAGAGCCAGTGCTTCATTGTCAGAAAGTCAATTCTGAGTTCAGATTAGAATCCTGGAACATTGGCCTCCTGTGCAAATCTCATTAAGTTAATCTCCATTAGCCTCAGATCTAACCTTTCTAAAAATAGAATGCTGCACTTTTTTCTGAGGGCCCTTGGGAGGATTAAGGAAGCAGACTGGATGGGACAGGCAGTTTCATCCACACAGCCTTCCTCATGAGGCCAGGAAGGTGGTTCACAGGGAAGATGCTTAGATGAGGAGGGCTGTAACTCATGGGTGGGCTAGTCTGTCTGATGCATTAACAATTTGAAAGAACTCCTCGGTGGTAACATAGGTGTGTGTGCATGGAAGATATAGGTCACTATGCATGTGGCCTTGGATTATATCTGTCCCTGGCCTCTTTTTTTTGTGGTGTTGGGAATTGAACCTAGGGCCTGGTAAACAGGGGACAGCATTTCACCAACTGAGCTATATTACCCACTTCTTCTTTATCTCTCTGGTTTCTGGCTACCAGGAGCCCAACAACTTACTTCCATGACACCCTTCTGCCATGATGTTCTGCCTCACCTCAGACCTGGGGCAGTGGACTGGGCCTAACATGGATAGAATCTCAGAAATTATGAGCTCAAACTAAACTTTCTCTCCTCTAAATGGATCCTGTCAGGTATTTTGGTAATGGTATTGACATCTGACTAACACAATGACTGTTATGGGCAAAGTTGGGTAAATGTTTTTTAGAGCTCACCATGAAGGACATACCTAAGACATCTCGGTGAAAAAATACTTACAGACACATTTTACCATGGGGAAGAGCCAGGCACAGAGGCTAGCAGTTTAAGGAGTAGGGATTTCCGTCTAGTGTGTGTAGGTGAGAGAGGAGAGTAATTTGGTGGGCAGAGGGTGGAAGGAGAGGTAGGTGTGTGGGACAGGAGTTTAGTGTAGACTGATTGAGCTCTGATATAATACTGTGCTTGTGAGAGTACCCCACAGGTATGGGGATGCTAAAGGTGGAGAGCATAGAGTTGATAAATCTAGAAGGCCACCCTTCCCTAGTGCTGAATAATATTCCTGAAGGGAGGAATGAAAGGAATCACTTGGATTGCCAGGGTGGGCAATCTGTAGCTTGTGTAAATATGCAGAGAGGATTAGGACACCTGTGTGAACAGGGGACCAGGTGCCAGAGTCCTATAAATACTGCTGCCCTGACTTGGGATTGTGGTATCAAATAAGACCCTGGTTTCCCTTCCTGTGAATGCAAGCCTGAAAGGGGGCTTGCTAGGTCATCTGGTAGTTCTGTTCAGGTTTTTTGAGACTCTTATGTCATTTGCCTTTATCCCCACCAGCTACAGAAGCATGGTTGTCTTCTCTCTACCTCCTGATAGAAGCCGTCCTAATTGGCAGGAATTGTTCTCTTGTGGGGTGATTTGCTTCTTTGATGGTTAATGACATGGGGAAACTTTTCTGATGTCATTTTAATGTTGGGCAAATGTTGTCTCCAGTTCGACTTTCTTCTTGCAAGATTTTCCCGTCCTCCAGATCCACTTTCTCCTTCTTTACCTTAGTGGGCCTCATTCAGTTTGGCAGCATAAAACTCATCCTTTTTTCCCCCATTTCTTTATGTTCCTTTTTTCTTGCTTTTGTATTGAGCAATACAGTATTCCCAGGGGTAATAAACACACTAATGCGTACTCATTTGCTTTACGTGTATTTTAATGTAAAAACCAAAGCCCTCTAAATGGACATATGCATCCATAAATAGCATACAAATAACACACAGTATTTACATTTTAATAGCTTATGCTGTAAACACTATTCCACGGTTTACTTTTTCCCTCAGTGTCTAATTTCACAACTTCTCTCTGCTGTGTTGTGCTGTACATGAGATGTGTAGTCTGCCCCTGTGGCATAGTCCCAAGTCCACTCTGCTGTCAATCTTCTCTAACTTGGGTAGCTTCCTCTGCCCTCTTTGGTTCTTGCTTACTGAAGGGTACTAAAACACAACATAGTGTAATTACATAAATATAACTCTTGTTTCTCTCAGATTGTAAATTCTTATAAGGCTGAAACACTATTTGAGATTCTTCTGCACTCTAGCAATTGATGAGCTTGCACCCAATGCAGCACACAGTCAGCTGAATGCTGGAAGTGTGGCCAGGTAATGTGGCAGCTTCTCCAAGACAGAATGCACCTGACTAGGGAAGAGACTTTCCACTTAGGAATGAATTTCCCCCAGGATCTCATGCTTGGTTACAGAGAACTGTGAAGTGATGGAGGGGTTCTTGACCTGCACTGTCCAGCTGGGGGATTTGACTGCAGATATTGTAATTGTGGCTGATTATTGGAGAAACTGAATTTTAAATTGTGTTTATTTTTGATTAATTTCAATTTAAATAGTCATATGTTGCTTGTGTCCGAATGAAAAGAGCAGATGCTGTCTGCTGATAGTAAAAAATAGTTTTTGTTGTTGATGTTGTTGTTGTTTTTCTTGTTGTTGTGTCCTTGAATGGTCATCCTAAAACTTAGGAATGATGAGTAATTTAGCATACATTCACAAAGAGCCAAAGGTGCCTATTGTGTGCTGGGTTTCTTTACCTCTATGGCAAAGCTGATGGCATCTCTTGATAGGACCATGAATAAGACAAGACATCTCTGCAAGGCCCTTCAGAGAGTGCTTTTAAAAAAATGGTAGCCATCAATCTTCTCAGCCCCTGGACCTTAGTGTGTAGTGTGCAGTAGAGATGTGCATTTTACCTACAGCTCCTGCTCTTTGAGTTTGAAGAGGACAGAGTGGACTGTGGCAGCCAGGTCACCCCCATCCCAGCTGTGTCCCTGAAACCCAATGTTGGGGTCATTTCTGGTTTTATAGCTTGAGTACTGCTGCAACTCTTTGAGAGTGCCAGCTGTTTTTGCACCCTGAATGATGGTATGAGCACCTTGATCCTTTTTGGCCCTTTTTAAAGGTTTCAGGACTTGTACTCTCTGTCTGGCTGCTCGCTGGCTCTCTCCTTGATTCCACAGATCACAGGAGCCTCTTCCAAAATTCCAGCTATGATCTTGCTGTGTTGCTTCTCAGCTCCTCCAGGGTTCCTTCTTTCCTGGAGGTCAAAACCCACTTCCTTTGACATGGGTGCATCCAGTCAGTCTGTGTCTCCCTCTCCCTTATGGAGTCCTGCTTCCTGGTGTTCTTGCCATTGGGGCCCAGCACATGCTCATCTCCCCCATAGGGTGCTCTTGATGATTGCCCTTCCTATCCACAATGCCTTTGTTTTCCCTTTCTGCCCTACCCAGATGGCCATGTCTCCTCACTTTCCTTTCTCCCAGAGCTGTGACCCCAGTGCCCAGGCAAGCACTACCTTCATGTGAAAAAGACCCAGCCTCCTCACTGCCTACATCTGTTTCTGCCTGAGTTTGCATCTGGCTGTCTTGCTGAGTGCTTATGTTCATGGGTTTTCTTTCTATACTTTAAAACCCATGAAGAAAAGGGTGGTTTCTTGAGTATCTTTGTCCCCACGGCACCCCCACACCAAGCACATCAGAAGTTGAAGATTTGTTAAAACAAGTGAGAAAGTTAACAGCAGCTTTTCAGTATCAGGATCTGGGTCCTTCTAGAGAAGGATCCTTTCCTAACGAGAAGGACTCCTAGACACTCACAATGTGGCAGTTTCCCCAGAGAAGTCCTTTGTGTATGAAACCACAGAATGTATCTCTTCTTCACAAAATCACAGGTCTCTGTGTACCAAGAACTTTTAAATATTTGCCAAGAGAGGATGGCCACTGTGGAGAGCACAGCACCACTCATGATTCCTGCAAGCTAACACTTGGAAACATGGGTTGTTTCTCATAATGCTGGTGAAAGGCAGCATCAGCCCTTGCTTCACTGAGTGTATGCTTGTGGTCCAAGGCAGCATTTAAAGTGAAATTTACCTTGTTGACTTCACGTTTAGATTTAGGTGCAGTGTTGACACTTCTATGAAAGCAACTCGCTTTTGTTCTCAATTTGAGCCAGAGACAGATTGCTGGTTAGCAGAGCTGTCAGAAATGTCTTGACCAGATATCCTGATGTCTTGAGTTTCCACAAGTTGCCACAAGTTGCCACAAGATTTATTAAGAAAGATGCACTGACACCCATCACAACTCAAGAGAGGGTTTGATGAGTCATCAATATGCACAGGGAGTGCTGTTGATTTCTGGATTAAACTACAAAAGCAACTTTTGGTAATGGAACAAAAGCTAAGAAAAGGTCTGAAATGACTACAAATGGAAATCTTAAAATCTAGCTGTTTCTAGTATCTATAATATAATAAAATTATATTAGAATATTATCCAGCTTGTGGGAGAGACTGCACAATGAGGCATTTACCAGAGCTGCAGGGAAAGGGCCAAAAAAGGCATGGAGCTCTTGGGCAGTTAATGTTTTATTCATGTTGAATTCTCCTTCCTCTGGTTGTCATTGCTATTTTTGCCTCAATGGAGGATGGGTGCTACTGCTTGACATTGACAATGACATTACCTTGAGGGTTTCTACTTTAAATTATGATGAGACAAAGAAAAGACATGGCACTTCAGCAGGAGAATAAAGTGAATAGCATCCTTGCAGAAACCTGCAAATTGAAAAGAGCCAAGATCAGAGAGCACAGGCCCCATGCACTCTGTGGCCACACAGCAAACCCTGGTGAAAGCTTTTTCTTCTGAGGCCTGGTACCTGTAATGGGCCAAGAGGAGCAGCAGGGAAACTACCAGTAAACCTCGGATTAATTGCACATTTTGTGAAGTTAAAATGCTTTGTTATCTATCAAGACCTTAAATAAACATCTGAATATTTCTTCTTAACTGAGAAAGCCAGTAGTGTAATATGGTAGGTATCTGTCCCTTTAAATGGCCCTTGATAAAAAAAAAAAAAAAAACACTCAGTGAATATGTTCTGGAAAATGTGAACGAGGCAAATGTGCTTGCTGTTCATCTGGTCCTTATATAAGAATCAGATATTAAAAATTGAATATTGAGTGCATGGCTGCATCATCATTGTTACCACCCATGCTGATGAAAGTTTTCCTTTGAATTGTGCTTTTTAAAGACTCCAAGTATTTTGCCTAGATATTTGCTCTGGATCTCATAACATTGGTGGGGTATGGAGATGTTACTTTCATTTTAATCCTGAGAAGACTAGGGTAGCAGAAGTTCTTGGGTTATTACTGAGACCACGATGAGAGTCTTACAATTGAGAGCACACTGTTTTTTAGGTACTAAAGCTAAAAAATATTTCCCCATTCAGTGCATAAGAAGACTCCAAGAAAAAAGATTGCAGGGTACAGATGGATGGCATAACCTACACATTGCTGTGCACCTTTCAGTATCTTCAGTGAGTCTTCTGTTTCTTGACTTTGGGAAGTGAACACGGATGATGTCCTCTTCTGTTTTGGTGTACCAGCATCTTCTTGGCTTGCTGACCTCGTTAAGCTCTCCTGATGGTGCAGGCTTAGGAATAGCAGTCTCCCTCTTGTCCAAGCTGTTGGGAGCCCTCACAACTGGCCTGTAGGGAGCCAGCCTGTGCTCAGGGACAACTGTGCTCCTTGCATGCAGCTCCCAGTCTGGATCTTTAGTTGTTAATGGCATGATGATACAGTCCTGCATCTTTTTGTATTTCTTAAGGAAGTTTTCTATTTGATAAATTTATTTTCGATGTGCACAGTATACAGAGAGTTCTCATATCCCCAACACCAGGTGCCTATCATAAATGAGTGAGCACATTTTTTACAATGTTGAACCCATGTGGAAGAATTAGTATTGAGGTAGGTGCTTGATTAATCCAGGTATCCTTGCATAATTATTATTTCTAAAATTGCATTACAAAAGCATAATTTTATCTAAAAAATTTGCTTTTGTCTCTCAGTATTTGCAAGCATGAATAACTCCCAATATTAAAAAATGGTCTAAATATTTTTCAATGTCAGGCTAAAAGTTGGTGGTCATTTTCCAAGAAACCAACAAGAAAAAAAAAAGTTTAAAATGGGACACCAACCTGGAAGAATCTCCCAAGGAGACCAATAAAGCTGCATCTTTGGAAATTTCCTCCAGTGAGAAATAAACCCCCTTCATTTGTCTATGTTCCCTCAACTTTTTTCAGCTTTCATAAACAGGACCACCTCAGGAAAAAGGTCAAATAAATTTTAAAATTTATATTTGCTAAACTCATAATTTTGATTCAATATGCTTAGGTTAATATGTTCTTCTGATTATACTCTGCTTTATTCTAAGGCCAATTTACAAGGGTTAACTCTCAATCTAATAGGTTCTTAAAAATAAGCTACAAGGCTTTTGTTTGTCTATTTGCTTTGTGTGGGTGAACCAGTGTACTGTCTGTCTACATGTATTGCCATGTCTACATGTATTTGATACAAAAAATTGAAATATAAGCTAATAAATTAAAATTTTAAAAAATGGATCTAAATACTTTTGGTTAATATAATTTAAAAGATTCAATTTAAATTGGGGAAATAGATAAAATACAAATGTCTTTAAAGTTACTAATGCACAGATTTGTTTCTATATGGCTATACAGCTGTTAAAATGTTAGTGTCTACAAAGTTTCTGATATTCATTGTCTCTCGGGTTTTTATTCAACAACAACAAAAAAAAGATTACTAATACTATTCAATGCACTTGTCTGATACCTTGTTTTTAAAAAAAGATATGTAAATTTCATCTAAGCATATAAAAAATTAATCATATATGTGTTTGTTAAAGACATCTAATTGGTACAAAGTTAAAATGCTAACTGTTAAATATAATATCAAATGCTCTTAACTCCTTAAATTCCTTAAGGTAAAACATTTAAACAATGTTGGTGTTTTCATAAATTGGTAAACTAAAAAACAAGTTTAAATTTATTTTGTGTTATTATAAAAACAAGGTTACTATAAATTACAAAGTACCAACAGGTATAATTCTACATACAAAGAGTCAATATGCTTCAATTATATTTCAGTTAAAGTACTGTAAATAACAAATATTTCATATTATTACAAAAATTAATTTAGCTAAATTCAAAAATTTATAAGGGTTATTTCAAGGTACAAACAAACAAAAAGAGATAAATGGGTTAATATTATTTAAAAGTTTTAAATATAAAAATATGTTTAATGAAAAACTTTTCCAGGTAAAAAGTCTTTATGTGATAAAGTATAATTATAATACATCTAAGTAAACAACAAAAGGCTCTAATTAAGTAATATAAAGGTCTATAAATAAAGACAAATATTAAAGGGTTTATTTGTAACTAAGTTGTAATAGTTAAAACTATTCAAGGTTGTTCCTTAAGGACAAATAATAATGTACTGTTATATTTATATGTGAAAATGAGAAAAACTTCTAAAAAAATTTTAAGTGTTAATTTTTATCCTCTAGAACAAGTAATCTTGGAGAAATTAAGGGTTTTACATCTGTGGCTAAACAACAACTGTTATTTTAAAGTATTGTCCTACATTACAAAGTCTAGATTTTCCTTTAAAAGTTAACCTTAGTTAATATAAAAACATCAATAAAAGTGTGGTACATTACTCTTATTTACAGATTAAATGTGTCCATATCTTTCAGGTATACAAGGTAAAATATTTAAAGAAACATTTTATCAATGTGGTATTCTCCAAACTAAAATTGTCTGTAATGGTAAGTTAAACTTATAAAGATAATAAATTTTATTGGAAATTTATTTATTTCAATTGATGTTTTGTAACCAAATCTTATGTTACCTTTTACCCTAAATTTCAAAAGTAATGAGAGCCTAATCTATTTAAAGTTTAATTATTATAAAACATTCTTCCACTTTTCCATATTTAAAAAAAATTAAAGGCTCTCAGCTTTTTATTAATTAATGTTTCAAATATATGTCATATTGTGCTAGCTAACATTTATACAGAGTCAAAAATCAATATATGTAAACTTTATAAAATGATATCTAAAAAGAGAGACAAATATCAGCTTTAAAACTAAAACACTTTACCTAAGATTTGTAAAAGGCCCTGACTTACCTGAGATAAGGCTCTGTCTCCCACCTAAGAGCATGTCAAAATAACTTCAAAGTAGGCCAGATTTTAGTTAGTTTAAAGTTATATTCAAACATTAATTTATTAAAAAGATTACTGTGATCTCAAATAAAAATACAATGTATAACTCAGCCAAGATTCAAAATTATATATAAGCTAAATATGTTTTTACTATTAATTTCACTTTGCATTTTCATTATATCTAAAAAAAATGTGACCACTGCACTCAGAGCAACCAAAAAACCTTTACTGTGACAGTGTCTGATTAACACAAAGAGAGAGACAGAGAGAGAGAGAGAGAGAGAGAGAGAGAGAGAGAGAGAGAGAGAGAGAGAAAAAGAGAGAGAAAAAGAGTGAATGACAGCAGACAGGGAAAGTAAGAGAAAAGGGAGAGAGCAAGAGAGGAAAACCTGGCAAGAGAAAGTTTTTATAGCCGAAATCTAATGGGTCTTGGGGTCTGCAAGCTGCCTTGTTGGTGTATAGTGATTGGATCATACAGTCGATGCTAAGGTGTTACCTTCTGCCTTCAGGAAGATCTTCAGCATTATGTAAATTAATAAATAAAATAACAATATTGTGTTATGTAAAAATTAACTGTAAATTTATAAACATTAAGTTAAAGTCCAGCATTCTTATTTTAAAACTGGTAAACCTGACTTGCTGGATGTTTAAGGCCAAATTTAAATATTAAGGTTAAAATAAAGGGGACACGAAAAAAAAAACAATATTTGGCTCTTGCCCTCTAAGTTAGCCTGAACCCAGGACAGGAGAAAAAGCTTTGCAACTCTGTGCCACATAACCTCATGATAAGGGAGATTAATGAGACCAATGGGGAACAGAAAGCCAATGAGTGTAAATGATGAAAAACAGGAGGGTCATTTAAAAAGGAGAGATGCCTGATGCTTCCAAGGGAAGCGATCTGCTCAGCAAGACATTGACCCATCATAATGCAGATAACACTAACAGAGCTAAAATGCTACTCACAAATTCCTCATGAATGTCCTCCAAGGAAACTCAGCTGATAAGATACCGATAAAAACAAAGTCAGTTTGACCAGCTTGGTCTTAAGCATCTAGCAAAAACAGTTAAAATAAAAGTACAACCATTCCTGGACATTTAAAAATAAAACAACAGTTATTTTAATGTAACTTAAACTGTACACTAGTGTTATTTTCCCCCAAAATAAGTAAGACTGGAGGCAAAAAAACAAAAAATTCTTAGGCAAAAATGCCTGATAACTATCAATAAAAAACTGCCAGAAGTTTTTAGTCAGTTTAAGGCCAACAGATCTTCCTAACTTCCTACACAGGTAGATGTGATCAATGTTTATTAATATAATTATCTAGCCCTAAGTAACAAAGGGATCTTTATTAAAAATAGAGGTCATGCCAAGAAGGTATTTTTACAAGAATTAGATGACATTAACTAATTTAAGTAAATGTTTCTACATTCCTGATAATTCTGACAATTTTAGAGATTTATGTTCCCTAAAAAGAAAAAAAAATGCCTTAGTAGGCTTTGTTAGGCCTTGTTATGGGGACATTTTCTCAAGTCTTCTGCCTCCTGGTAAACAATTATTAACTTATGTCATTTACATGATATTCATGGACAGGTTTAAAGTGCTATTTTGTATTAATCTTACTTCAGCACTTATGTCTTTTTGTTTCTCTCATAAAAGTGCCCACCCCAGGTGAATTTACATCCTGTTCTTCCTGAACCAGGTTTTTACCATGGACTCCATGACCCACTCAGTGTCTAAAAAGGGACTCCAAACTGCTTGCCCACTGCACATCGCCCCCATTCAGTGATCATTGCCCTTTTCCCTTATGGCACTTGGAGGTCCCTAATATTAGAGGAAAAATTATGGTCAACATAGATGTTCCCCAATATGTCTAGCTCAGGGAGCTATATCTGAAAAACTACTCCCAAGATCACCCTGGGTGATCTCTATTAAAGAGACACTTGCTTCCACAACCCAACTTATAAGTGGGACAACTCCCCATTCACCAAAAATTGTTCTTTCCGGGTCTCACTTCAAACTTCTTGCCTATATCTCCAAACTGTCACTAACTTTAAACTATGTAACCTACTATTTTGATGAAATAAAGGGAAAAGAACACCTGGACTAATTAAAAGTCCAGGTCTCACTAATTTATCAACATAGACTGGCTACCCCCGTTTTAGTTCCCCTTCTAGCTGGTTTGGGAATAGCTGGATCTACTGCTCTAGAACCTGCAGCTCTTTTCACATGATATATATATCAAATAGGTATAAATTTAAACTTCAAACAATTTGTTCCAAAAACCTATTCTCAAGGTCCCCTTGGTTGAGTACTAACATTTCAGCTCTAGTTGGACTCCTAGTCCTTCACCTGATTGGTATTACTGTAGGACCCTGCCTCTTAAAAATCCTCCTAAATTATATACACAAAAGAATGTAGATGGGGTCAGATTTATGGTCTTGCGAGCCCAGCATAGTCCCTTAAACACAGAAGGATGAAACAAAAATTGAGGACTAATGATGTGCAAGATTGACATCAAACCTACTAAAACCAGTGGGGAATGTGATAGTAGGAGCAAAAGTGACTCTATTTTGTTTTATGACTTCATCCTGTAAAACAACCATGCTAAGTAGAAGAGTCATAACTGGATCAAGATATTATTTTCCTTTTGCTATAGAAATCTTTAAGAACACAGAACTACCTAATGGGGTATTGTTTCTGTAACTAGGGTAACGAGCTCTGTTTCTGTAACTGGGGTTACTGGGCTAACTGTGATTGGTTAGGCATCCCTCCGCTTGACTGCAGTGTCCCACTTCTTTAACCTGGCTTGCTTGCATTGTCTAGACACCCCGAACATCCCTTTTGCAGTTTTCAGGCTTATAAGGATTGCCCTTGTTATTTTGGATGGTTGAACAGCTTTATGTTCTGGTCAGCCACCACCTCTGTGCTTCAATAAAGGCTTGATTTGATTATATGTGAGTGGTCTGGAAGTCGGTTTATGAAACCCTGGGACAGAGCTTTAAATATAACACTTAGTTATTTGGTTTGGTTTGGTTTTGGGGATTGAACCCAGGGGTGCTCTAGTTTTAAGGTATATCCCAAGCCCTTTCTAGTTTTTATTTTGAATCAGAATCTCACCAAGTTGCTGAGGCTGGCCATTAACTTCTGATCCTCCTGCCTGATTCCAAGCTGGGATTATAGGCTGGCTCCACTGTGTCCTGGGCATTCTTTGTTGTTGATGACATGGATGGTTGAGGAATGCTTATCAGGCATATGTAGACTAACCCTTGGCTGTGATTTGCCTGATGGTTTTTTTTTTTTTTACCACATTTTTGTTGGTGTTTGGGGAAAAATACTACAGAGACCTTTCCCATGCTCTGGCTTTGAGGCTGTCAGCCATCACCTTGACTGCACTGCTGCTGTCAGCCTCTCTCACCAAGATAAGGCAGCATGAGTCAGGTTTCTCCAGGACATAGGTGACTCATATTAAAATGGAAAACTCCTGGACAACCATAAACTGAGCTTATTCGAGCAAAACAAAAATGATTACAAATCAGGCAGCCCCAGGAACCAGAAGAGGTCCAGCCATCAATGTGACCAGGCAGGGTGTATGGAAACTGAAGAAGGGAGTTGCGACCTTGTGCTTGCTCTGTTAACACCTCCTCTGACTGATGTCAGCCACAGAGATGAAATATCAACCATATGGTCCATCCTGCCTGGGAAAGAATCTCAAGGGTGTAAGTGCCTTCTGCAGGTCCTCCTTCACCCTTTTTCATTCTGAACTGTGCACATTGGAGTAGGTGCCATGCAGGGCCCACTATGGAGGAGCAAGGAGCCAGGATGGAGCCTCCTTGAGGGTGGACTGTCTGCTGGTCACTCATATTGCTTCCAAGGGAGGGGACCCTCTACATACCCCACTTACCTGCTTATGTCCCATGATTCCTGATACTTCTCTTGGATATTGACCTGGATATTATTGACCCACACCTTGTGTCACCTTGCCCCTTTGATCCAGTTTCATCCTCAGGCATTTTTCTGGGTGCTTCTGTGTCTCTTGACACCTTCCATCACCTGATAGGACTTTTTGTTATAGGGGTTTTCTTTTAGTGCTTCCTGACTTCTGGCACCACCAGAGACTCTAAGGATGCCTTGTTTGTTTTTATTTTCTTGCCCAAAAGTCACCTGTCACACAAGGGAGTCCTAATTTGTCTTATTGAAGAGTGAGATTAGAGAATAGGATTATGTGAAACTCCATTTTTATCAAGGGGATATTTATAGGAAATGAATAAAGACAGGTGACATATTGTAATGTGGGCAATTTAATCTACTTGGGCTTCTAGGAATCATGGAGAGCAGCATCAAGTCCAGCTGGGTCTCAGTCCATAGGAAGGCGGGGTTTCTTTTGCTTTTTTTACAAAGTCAATGAAGAATAGAACTTATGACTGTATGCCATTATATACAATAGTTCACAATGTTATTGCAAGCTTTTCACATAGTTGAGAAATATCGGATGCTTTCATAGATGGGCTTTCCTGATTGATGAGCTTGTGCTAGTTCCAAAACCAAGAGTTCAGTGAATTAGTTACAAACTAAAGAGGGGAATATAATATTTATTGGGAAAACATGTGATTTGTATATGCTAAGCATTTAGGAGGACCAGATTTTTAAACAGACTTATACAAAAGCAAAGGCATAAAAGAGAACCTATACTTAAATTTAACCATAGGAAAAAGTTTGAACTTGCATGACAAAAAACAGGAATCAGCCTTAAGCTTGGAGGATGGTACACAAAGAATTACTACAACAACAGTAAAAAGACCAAGAAATTAAAAATGAGAAGTGTGAGCTTCAGTAGATAAAAAGGAAAATCAGAACAGCAAAACTACTGAGTGAAGTCCACCTCACAAGGCCTTAAGTGACCACCTATCCCAGTTCCAGTAAAGTAGAATTGCACAGGCCTCATGCTATCAAACAGGTACTGTAGAAGAGTCCAAGGTGCCACCAAGGGTCAGCTCTCCTGCCCACTGCTGTTGGGGTGAGTGACCAGGCTCTATGGAAGAGACATTTATAGAGCCAAACCCACCTTGATGATGCTTCCCCAGGCCCTAGCAGCTCAAATTCTAAAGATCTGTCCTGTAGGAATGCACAAGGGACTCACAAGCATATAAAAAGTAAGAATGCTCTACAGTGTTGAGAACCACAGCCGAAGGGGCCCCAGCAAACTTTCAGCTCCCAGCAAACTTCCAGCTGCCAGCTGATGATTGGCTCACAGCGGCCCCATCAAAATCTAGCTGATTGGCTCCTCTGTGGTGATGCTCATTGGAGATGCTCATTGAGCTGTTTCCCTGCCCTTTCAGACTGCCAGCTGATGATTGGCTCACAGCGTCCCCAGCAACATCTAGCTGATTGACTCCTCTGCGGTGATGCTCATTGGGCTTTTTCCCATCCGTTTCAGACCACAGACCTGCTCACGGGGGGACTTCTTTGGCTCCACCCAAACGACCCAGCCAATTGGCCTCAAGAACAGGAGAATTGTGGGAGGTGGTGAGATTTGTGTTTGTGTGAGAGGCTGTGGGAAGCCAGTGGTGGCAGTTGGGCTCTGAGGGTTTTTTCCTGAGGAGCTGTTTTGTTTGGCGTGTGTGGTCCAAAAATAAAGTTAGTTTCTTTTGACAAGTGGCTCCTGAATTGTGCCCAGCCAGACTTCGGCACTGCATTATAACAGCAAGAAGCCCTAAGACCTAGGGTGCATAGGAGAAGGATGAATGAGCAACAAGTAGCAGATGCTTAGGAGGGAAACTAAACAGCTTCAAAAAGAATGAATAAAGGGGCTGGGAAATTATCTCAAGTGGTAGCGTGCTCACCTGGCATGCACAGGTTGCTGACTTCGATCCTCAGCATCACATAAAAACAAAATTTCAACTCTTTTCAACTCTTTTCTATGTACTTTACAAAATGAATCTCTATTTGAAATCCTCCTGCTGAAAAACAAAGTGTGAATTATTATTGCTCAATTGATAAAACATGGAGTAATGCAAAATATTTTCTATATGTATATCCATGTGATTATAAAAATATTTTTAAGGTAGGAAAAAATACTCATGACACCATAGTAATGGTAATAATTGGGGATGTTTTCGGTAGGAAGCTTAGAAATGCAGAATAACATATATTGTGATCATCTAATCTATAATAAGAATGGATTCCTGTATAAATAGTAAACTTAAAAATTTTATTTATTTTTCTGTTGTACTGAAGATCAAACCTAGGGCCTCACACATGCAAGGCAAGCAAGCACTCTACCACTGGGCTATAACCTCATTCCTAAAAATTAATTTTTAAAAAATAAAGAAAAAATTACATATATCTCAGAAAAAGAAAAGAACACAACGTTTTTGCTCTTAAAAAGGCAAATTGTATTTCTAACCATATTTGCCAAAGTTCCAAGAGCTGCCATTTATTGCTGAGGAGAAAATAGCATTCATGTTTAGAAGTTGGTTCATTTTTGGCTAAATGCACTTTTCATGCACATAATACATGGATCACTGTGGTTTTCATTTCTTGTTTCTTTTCAAATAGTTTTATTGCTTCTTCTTCCTGAAGATTAACAACTCACTTCCCTTGCCTGCAGAGTCACAACTTTTTCAGTTAAGATAAGATTAAGATAAAAATGCATTGATTATAAAAGTAATAATCTTCAGATAAAAGGGGCTTATTTAAAAGGACTGTAAGGAAGAAATCTTCAGCAAGAACTTGAAGAGATATCCTCTGTCCTCTAGCAGAAATGGAATCAGGCCATTCCTCTGCTTGCATTCTGAGTAACCAAGACTTGAGCTTATTGCTACCAGCTCCTCCCCTCCTCCCATGGAGGCTGAAGACAGTAACCTGGCTGTTCTGGAGCCTCTTTCCCCTGGAAAACATGACCTGTGAACCAAGCTACAAAAATCTCTACACTGGGAGAGGACTGGAACTGAGACTCCTGAGAAATCCAGGAGAAGTGGGAACTTGAATGTTTTCCTCCAGCTTCCCAGTTCTAAAGAACAAACCTCATTAACCTGTTCCACTGACTCCTTTTTCCTCTGGTTATTGTGCTTCAAGAATGGGAAAAACTCTCATTGACATCTGGTATTTTCTTAATCAGTAGAGACATAAATGTTTTACTACTGGTGAACAGAACTTTCTGTGTTCCGGTGCAATACTAGTATGGGATGTCATGACTAAGGTTCCCCTGCCTCTTGCTCTTTTAAAGCTACAAAATAGAACACCTTCTGCCTGAAGACACCATTCATCCATTTCTGCCTTAACTATTTGCTCATCATTCGGGTCACAAACCATTGTGTAAACACATTTCTTGTGTTTATGGAGCTTATCCAGAGGTAAGGAGACATTATGCAAAGGCCATAAAGTGCAAATCCTTGGCTTTGTGACCCCTGCATTTCTACCACAACCACTTAGCCCTTCTGGTGCTGCTTCAAATCAGCCACAGCCCCTGCAGCCACAGACAAATGGAACTGGCTGTGCTCTAGCAAAACATAATATGAATATGAATGTTAATTAATAGCAGGTTGGGGAGTAGATTTGCCTGGAGGGTTGTACTTTGCTGATCTCTGATATAGATAATAAATTTAATAAAAATAAAGCTTATAAAATTATTAGAGGATATAAAAGAAAAGGAAAAAGATTTAAAGTGTGGAGCAAATGAGCCATGCAACTTTAAGGGTCTAAGAAGGTGACACCCGGGAAAGACTTGGAGAGTGACAGCCAGTCCTGGGCTCTGAAGGCAGAAGCTTTTTGCAGAGGAGAAGTGTTGTCTTTGTTCATTAGTGTTTATGTTCCTTAGGATAGCTCTTGCTTCTTCAGCCACTGTATGCCATAAACCTGCCCCTCAGGATGCTCTGTTTCATCTTTTCTTAGTCAGCTCTAAACTGACCATTGATTTCTGGATGCTGCCTAGTTGATAGCTGTTACCAGTTTGTGTTGAACATGGAAGACAAGAGAGAATCAAAAATCTTCCTTCAGTTTGCAAAATAATCCCAAGATTTCTCATCCCCTTTATTAAGAAGAGGGGTACATATGGTTAAAGGATAAAACCATATTTTGAGTTTTGTTTATGTTTTGGATGTTATCTAACTCACACGGCTTAAATAAAGTAAATATTCTAGTATTCTAAAAAAAGTATATTTTCTTCATTTTTTTATGTTACCATGATTTGTGCATCAAAATGAAATGCAACAGAATCACAGTGAATTTCATTTTATGTTTATCCTAAAATTCCTATGTACTGACAAAAGCAGACCAGACTATTTGATGCATTTTCTTAAATAAAAAGAGGCCTTAAAGCAGGAAGCAGAGGCAGATTCCTTTTCTCCTTTTTCAGACTTTCAGAAGTCTTCAGAATCATTACAGAGGTCAATGATGGGTGCCACTGGAAACTCTGTGTGAAGATTCCTTTGGGATTTAAGTTTCTTCGATACCTGCTAAAAATTTATTTCAAGTTTAAGTTGATTCTAGTACAATGCTCCTAATTTCATTATATTTGTGGTTGTACAACACTCACTTCAGGTGTGAAGTCACATGGGGTTCTTTCCAGTTACACTTTTATTTTTTATTTTGCTTATCCCAGACTAAGATTATTTTCTATCTTTTTGATCAGAGCAAGAATAAATATTTTTTTAAAATGCAGAGGGAAAGATATCCAGCGAGAGACAGCACATTTTCTGCCTCCATGCTAGAGGTATAGAGAGTAGGCCAACAAACCCATTCAGCTCTGCTGAGCTATAATGTCTGTCCTGCTCCAAACAAAAATCCTGCCACTCCTACCACAGTCCTCACTTGGCAGTGTTCAAGTACAAGAAGAATGCTGTCACTCTTTGAGACTATGCTTTTCTGTAGTGCAAAGAAATTGGGGTGCTTTAAAAATATCCCCCTTTATCACAGAAAAAGGAGCCCCAAGATGACACTCAAGAACTTGTTCCACAGAAGCCGTGTAGGCTAGGTGAGAGCAGGAGGATAAATTCAATGTGCTAAAAGGAAAAAAAGGGGGGTAATCTCACCAACTAAGAGTACCTGGTTCCGCAAAACTGTCTTTTAGGAATGAGGAGGAAGTAGGTGATGACTCTCCCAAAGAAATGCCATGTTCCCGACAATGAGGTATGTCCCTGGACCTGCTGAAAGGAATGAAGTTGAAGAAGACAAACAAAATTACTAATTAGCAACATAAAACATATAAAAGCACAGACAGCAACACTGTAATTAATACTGAGTCAATATTTCTCTCCAGTTTGTGGAGAGTAAAAAATATTTAAGATCACTATAGCTCAAACAGATTGTCAAGATAGTCGTGCAAAGTGATGGAAATGTTGACATCAAAAGCATAAAATGTGTGTTTTAAGTAGCTAGTCAAAGCACAGAGTTGTATATGATTGAGATTAAGTTATTAACTGCATAAAATGGTCTAAGATTTTTATATAAGCTGTGGTAACCACAAAGCAAAAATCTACTTCAGAAGCACAAAACACATATAGAAGAAAGACTAAGCATACCAGGTGCTGTAAGTTGAGTATGTCCCCAAGGGTTCAAATGTTGTTTTCATGAGAGCATCAGTATAGGGTTTTTGCTTATCCACTGTCTTAGTCCCCTGACACACACAACTCTGCCCAGGAAGGAAGGAAAGTTGAGCAGACAGTACTACTCAGGGTGCATCCACAACTCTATGGTCTTATTGCCAAGGTTGGAGTTCTGGACTCAGTAGTCACTCATTTTGTGATTATGTTGGGCCAGTCACTTAAGCTCAGGAAACCCCACTTAAGTCCTGAGAAACAATAGGAATTACTTTTCAGGATTGCTGGAAAAGGTTATACAGAAAAATGTGGGAAGCACTTGACCCTCACTCAGGATGGCTCTTAATCACATCTCTATGAGCACTGAGCTGTCAATGGGATCCAGCACCCAGCCAAGATCAGGATGCCCAAATGTTAGTAGTCACATGAGTAATACTTATCATTACCCGTGGCAGTTCTGTTCAATAAAGTCACATGGAAACTTGAGCTGGGGAATGTTGGAGTTTTTATTCTAGTAGCAGCAGGGCCAGGTGCCTTTCAGCCTCTGGTTGCACTTGCTTGCAGCCACCCACCAATATGTCACCTTGTGGCATGTGTGATTCTGTTTGAGACATCTTAATTGATACATGGTGCTAATTGGTTAGCATGAAACAGGGCCCTCAGCGAACACCTTGTGATAGAAGGAAGATTCTTTGATTTGTGTGTTCTCTCTTAGACAATCTCAGCCTTCTTTTTCTCAGGAGACCAAGAGTACTTCAGTATGATATATGGAGGGTGTTTAAACAGAGCTCTGCACAGGTGGAGAAAAAGACACTTTTTTTCAGTTTCTTTTATACAAAAAGCAATGCAGAGGCCTCATCCAGCCTCAGCATAGAATATATCTATCAGGTGGCTCTGGGCACATTAGCGCTGATTTGGGGGTTACAAAAAACATTTACAAGCAGCAAACTTGAAAAAACAGAATACATATAATGAAGATTGGCTACACCTAAGGTGGTAACTTTTGGAAAATGTTCACTGTTACTATTGTTGTAATTAGAAATATACTTTAGGACAGGGTTAGAGAGAGACCTCCCTTCCATCTGGCAGTTCTTCAGGGTGTCCTGGGAAAGCATGGGAAACAGGAATCTATCTTCAGGTTGCTCTGTGCCAAACATTCCCCCTTTCCTTCTATACTTTCTCTTTTTTTTCTTTTTTACTTCTTGGCATTTGCAATGGTCTGGATTGAAGTATAACAGTGGCTACAAAGACCACATGCCATCTCCCATCTCCTAGGAGCTATAGTGCTGGGTGCTGGGAGGCTAAGGCAGACATGCAGCTACCAAGCTGCATGAGACAGGTAACATCATAGACACATTTCTGAGCCCAGTTGGAGATCCCAATATCATCCTGCTGACCTCCCTGTCCTGGTTAGCCAGGATACTCAGTCATTGGAACAGAAACTTGAGCACTAACCAGAGTTCAATTCTGTGGGTATTTCTCAACCCAGATCCCACCTAGGGTCATCAGGGAAGTTCTTTGATTTTTTTCCTTAAATTCTCTTAAGTATTTACCTTTTCTCTGAATGTAATTTCCTTATTAGTTATGTTCCTGGATGAGAGAATGCCTTTCTGGAGAGGATGAATTGCAAGCATCACTTTCATTGATAGTTCAAATAATAGCATCCCATAGTTTGAAGATGATAGAATAGCAAAACTGTTTCTGCAAACTTCCCAACTTGGCCAGATAGAAGCAAATGCAATGGGGCTAGAGTGCATGCCCGGTGTGAGCCTGCCGAAACCAAAGTTCATGGCAGGGTGACTTCCAGCCCGTCCTGAGAGGACACCTCTGATGGCTTCATTGACACTGCAGCATATTGAACTCCCTGTCACTAGCATGTCCCAATTTACCTGTAGGCTCACGTTGGTCACATGTTAGGAAGCATGGATCTCCTGAACTGTGGAGTTGCAGTACTGAAAGGGACAGGGAGAGAGAGGGACTTACTTTAAGGAACTAGCTCACCAACTTTGGAGAGTAGCAAGTTTAAGGTGATGTGTAGGGCAGATTGTAGGATGGAGGCCCAGGGAAGTGCTGAGGTTGCAGCTTAATATGGAATCAGTTTGTGGGCAGAGGTTTCTTTTCCAGAAGGAAGCCCAGACTTATTTACTAAGGAATTTCATTTGGTGAAGCCCATTTACATTATGGAAGGCAATCTGCTTGACTTTCCTTCTGCAGAATTCAGTGTCAATCACATCTTTAAAATACCCTTGAAGCAACATCCAGGCTGATGACCACATAGGCTCCATAGTCTGGCAATGTGGACATACATGATTAACCATCACACTCTCTTCTTCTCACCAGGTATCTTCCTACCCAACACCCTTGGGTCATCCTGTGATTAAAACTCAGGCCTCAAAAAAAACCACACCCTTCCACTGTGCTTGGCATTAAAGATAGCTAACAGGTGAATGGTTGACCTGAGGAATGTAAATTTTATAGTTCCAAGAGTAGGAGAGTGGGTCAGTTACAGACTCCCTGGTCTACTCAAGGGCAGGTTCAAATGCAAGGTAGCCTGGTATCTGCTGCTTTAGGAAACTACCAAGCAGGAACTAGAGTTAACACAATGACATTGAGTCAGACAACAGGTTTCACCTGTGCTTCTGGGGCCCTCCTAAATCCTAAGCTCCTACACAGCAGCTCCCACTCCCAACCCCATCCCCTATACAAGACTAAATTCTCAGCTGCAAGAGGGCTCTGCATTACTGATTTCTAGGGGATGTCACAGTAGCACAGTTTCAGTCTTTTTAACTAATATTCAATGTCTTTTTTCCTACTCACCTTTATAGACTTTCAAAGGCTCCATGTTCCTCTGTGGTTCCTATGTTTTATCCCTGGATGAAGGCCCATAAGGATGAATTTCCACTTCTGTCATTAGAAACTTCTCTTTTTGTACTTAAAAGTCTCCATAAAATCAAAGGCACAGGTGGATTATTATTACCAAGTCTTTGGTCTTCTCAAATTAAAAACTCTAATGTTTAATCAACACAGTACACTTCCTTTCTCCCTCTCTTCTCATTTTTCTCCTTCCCTCTGACAGCCTCCTTTTTTTCTTCATTCCTTTTTTTCCTTAGAAATTGTACTTTCCTAAATTCTAAACTGGCAGTTGGAGTATTGTTAACTTTAATTCCAACTATTCTTGATGTTCATTCTTTCTCTTTAAATAACTCCCAGTGTCATTAATTTGAGAAGATTGTTATTACCAGTAATTGTTTTTATACTACAGAAATTATTTTCATTGTGTATTAATTTCTTTCTTCTGAATAGAATAAAAGCCCAAGATCATAGATTGAAAAATGACTTCAAAGCAGAGTAGTTGAGGATTATGTACAAAGCCCTGAGTAGTGCCTCTCAATGCTTCTGTGAAGGTCCTTGAAACCAGGGTAGAATGAGATATCATGACTATTCAGAGTAGCTTCCACAAAATAGCCACACCCCATAACATAGTGTCCTGGGTGGATCTGTAGACAGAAGAAAGACAAGAACTACAGAGTGAGTAACACTTGGAAATTAGTCAACATGTCAGTGATTATAACAGATTGATTATAACAGATGTCCCAACCATGTCTATGCTAACCATGGGTGAAACTAACTGAGAGTATCATTAAAATTTTGCACTGTCTTTTAATTTTTCTATAAACTATAACTGTAATAAAACTAAAAGCTAATTTTCAGAAAAATACCTGGGCATGGGGCACATGAGATACTTTCATTTGGCTGATGCTAGGAGAGTGGGAGATCATGTGGGAGATGCTGATAATAGGACTGGATCCCATCACACAGGGCCTCATTGCCTGCCTTGGCCTCATGCTTCACCCATAATGGACGTGGGCAGTCATGCAGAGGCTATAATGGGCATAGCAGTGTGATGTGTGGTACATCTGAGGCCATCGGAGTGGTGTTGAAAAGGAATGTGGGATGCTGAATGACAGGTCTAGCAGGAGCTCTGTTCCAAACTCAGCAGGAAGAAATGAGACCTGGAGTAACTCACTCTAGTAAAGCAGGGAAAGGAACTTAGGAACATGCAAGTTTTGAAGAAATAGAAGAGATCAAATTTGGTGACAAGCTATGAGGATAAAAGGGAGATTTTTTTCCTTCTACTCATTCATTAAACAAAAATTCACTGGGAACTTAGCACAATTTATTACCTAGCTCAGGGTTCTCACATTCATAGGAGCAAGATAGACCACAGAAGGAAACACTAGGTTCTTGGCAAGGCTCTTTTATTTTGAGATTATGTTGGGATACCATGTTTATCAAAACCATGGTCCAAGAGGGAATTGATCATTCAGGAGTAAAATACCAAATGTGGCTGGCAGGAAAAAAGGATTGAACTACTAAATCCAGGTAAACTGCACACGTGGATTGAAAGCTTGGCCAGCAGACAGAAACAGACCTGTGTGCACTCTGACCACAGGACTAAGGTACACAAAGAGCACAGCCAAGCTTTGTGACTGCTAGGCAGAGGGCCTGGCTGGAGGCTTCCCAGATCACCCTCCTCTCTTCTTGCAGTTCCAGGGCCTCCATTTCCCAGTAGTGATTCTCAGGCGGACTCAATTGGTGAAGAGAGCATCAGTCAGAGGCAAAGCCATGGTGCTCTGCACTCTACCATTAGAAGATGGGCTGTGTAGAAGTAGCAAGGTTTTTTGAAGAGAAGAATTAACCTGAGTCTGTGACATTAGAAAAGCTTCTGAGTGCTGTAAGTCTCCCTGAATGTGGTGAAGCCAGTAATGGTAGAAAACTGCTGGAGAGTGTCCACTGGCATCGTCCGTCTGCTAAACAGTGTCCTTTTGGAAAAGAGGATATCGCTGAAAGGGAATGATGATTATTGGTATTCATGAGGTTGTCTGAGGGCTAAGTGTAGAACCCTTCTTCTTCCTGTCACCTGCAGGATCCAGAGGGGGAGATTCACTTTAAAAATGTAAAACTTTTTTTTAAAAAAATATTTAATTGATTTTATTTTTTTAAATACATGATAGCAGAAAGCATTACAATTCTTATTACACATAACACAATTTTTTATATCATTGTATATAGAGTATGTTCACACCATTTCATGTCTTTATAAATCTATTTTTGTATTAAAAATCTTATTACACATATATACCTCAGTTTTTTTGTAACTCTGGTTGTATATAAAATATACAATTTGTGTCTTCATCTTTGTGCTTTGGATAATGATGTCCATCACATTCCAGCATTCTTGCTAATCCCATGCCTTTTCCCTTTCCTTCTAACCTTTCTTCCCTATATAGAATCATCTACTTTTTCTGTGCTCTCCCTCCCTATCCCAGACACTATGCGTCAGCCTTATTATATCAGTGAAAACATTAGGTATTTGTTTTTTGTGGGGATTGGCTAAATTCACTTAGCATTATCTTCACTAATGCCATCTATTTACCTGCAAATGCCATGATATTTTTCTCTTTTATTGTTGAGAAAAATTCCATTTTGTATGCATGGCACATTTTTTTTTATCTGTTCATCTACTGAAGGGCATCCAATTTGGCTCACAATTTAGCTATTGTAAAGTTTACCGCTATCAACATTAATGTGACTATGTCCCTATAGTATACTGTTTTTAACTCCTTTGAGTATAGCCCAAGGAGAGGGATAGATAGGTCAAATGGTGGTTCCCTTCCAGATTTCCAAGGAATCTCTATACTGCTTTCCATATTGACTGCACCAATTTGCAGTCCTACCAACAATGCATGAGTGTGGCTTTCCCCCACATCCTCGCCAATACTTATTGATGTTTGTCTTTATAATAGCTGCCATTCTGACTGGAGTGAGATGATATCTTAGAGAAGTTTTGACTTGCATTTCTCTGATTGATAGAAATAATGAGCATGTTTTCATATATTTCATATATTGATTATATCCTCTTCTGAGAAGTGTATTTTCAGGTCTTTGGCCCATTTGTTGATTGGGATAATTGTTATTTATTGCTTAGCTTTTTGACTTCTTTGTAAACCCTAGATATTTGTGCTCTATCTGATATGTGAGTTGTAAAAATTTGCTTCCAGGATATAGGCTCTCTGTTCACCTCATAGATTGTTTGTTTTGCTGAGAAGAAATTTTTTAGTTTGATTACATCCTATTTATTAATTCTTGATTTTAATCTTGTGTTATAAAAGTCTTATCAAGGAAGTTGGGGCCTAATTCCACATTATGAAGATTAGGGTCTAGTTTTTCTTCTATTAGATGCAGAGTCTTGAATCTAACTCCTAGGTCCTTGATCCATTAAGGGACCCAGAATAGCTAAAGGAATTGTTAGCAAGAAGAACAAAGCAGGTGTCATCACCATAACAGATATAAACTATACTACAGAAGAATAATAACTAAAAAGGATGGTATTGGCACCACAACAGACTCGTAGACCAATGGTACAGAACAAAAGAGAAAGATAAAATTATAATTATTTTATATAATAAAAGGTGCCATAAACATACACTGGAGATAAGATAGCATCTTCAAAAAATGGTGCTGGAAAACTGGAGGAAATTCATATGCAACAAAATAAAACTATACCTCTCTCTCACACACAAGAAATAGAAATCTTCAGAATGTTTACATACTGCAGGGAGGAACACAGACATGCAAGAGACTATACAGAGCAGAGGCCATTGGTAAAGATGGGAGGTGGAATACTTCTTGAAGCTGCAGGAAGTGATGTGAATAGGAGTGTGTCTTCCTGCAGCTATGTGTGCCAAGATGTAAAACTTCCAATCCCACCGGGTCACCTTCATTCCTAGGAAGTGGGAAAATGTATGCCCAGGAATGTGGGCAGGCTGGAGTTGGGATGGGGAAGCACAGAGAGGAAGGGTTTTGAAACAAATGCAGAAAGTTTGTTGTCAGGGGATAAAGTCCCAGTTGGACCTGTGACAACTCAGGTGTTAGACATCAGTGGTAATAATGGAGGCATATACTTTATAATAAATTCTACTTGAAAATTGGCTTATAAATGAGATTTTTACAAATTCTTCCTCTTTCATCAAGAAAGACAAATCAGAAAGTCATTGCTCATTATACCTGGGGATGGGCAATAACAACAAATAAGGTAAAGGATCCAGCCTCATGAAAGAGCTCTATCTACAGGGGAAAAAAGTCCATGCATTTACCCAGGCCTGCTGCAAGGAGGCTGGAGGCTGGGCTATAAGAGCAAAGAGAAGGGCGTGTATGAGTGCTTCAGAGTCTCTAGAAAGATGATAATTGTGTTAGTCCACTTACTTTTATGGTAAAAAAAATGTGAGCTAAGTAGCTTATGATGAGAAAATATTTCTTTGGACCCTCAGTTCTAGAGATGCCAGTCAACAATGGGTTGGTGCTATTGGTTTGGACATGTGTTGGGGTTGCCCATTATGGTGGGAGGGTGTGGCAGAGAAGAACTTCTCCTGTCATCAGCCAGGAAGTCAAATGGGAGGAGAAAACAGCTAGGGTACCACACTTCTCCTCAAAAACACACCTCAGGGGCCTCAGACCTAAGAATAAGCCAAGCTCTCTAAGGTTCCACTTCCTCCCAATAGCACCACCCAGTGGAAAACGCCTCAGTAAATGGGCCTTGGAAGATCTGTAAATACCCAAACTATAGTAAGAAAAGACACTTAAAGAAAGGCTGCATGAAATGGACAAGCATGGGTGTTCCTCACTCCCATCCCAGTTGCCAGTCCATGCTGACACAGGGATTCATACTGGATCGAGCTGGTACTGAAGCCACCTGTGGTGCATGGCTATCTGTTCTCCACAGTATAGAGAAACTGGAGGAATTTTCACCAGGCCTGAAAGTGAGGGAGATGATCCACCCAATCTACTATGAGGGCTCAGTCACATGCACCCAGCCCAACTTCAAAGGGAGCTGTGCCATGAAAAGACGGCAGGACTGGAGAGCACTCTCCCAGCTTTTCACTGTGATCCTATATAGCATCACTCAAGTTCAATATCTATCTATCCACCCACCCACCCCACATACACACACTCAGAAACAAACACATGACTTCAAAAAGAATAGTTCACCTACAGCAAATTTTATAATTATACCTACAAATACTATTCTAATGCTTTGTCCATTATATAACAAATTTTCTGTTTGCCAATTGGAGGGTGAATGAGATTATTTTTTGTTGAACTTGGTTTTTGTGAATGCTCAGTTTCTGTTACAGATGATTTAAATCATTAGCACAAAAAAATAATAAGTAAATTATATATATATATATATATGTGTGTGTGTGTGTGTGTGTGTGTGTGTGTGTGTGTGTGTGAATTTGTTATGTTAGTCTATCAAAATGTGCAAATATATTGTAGAGACTTTATAATTATAACTGCATATTTTTATGAGACTTGAAGAGGAATTTTTATCAAATTTGCTTTCATATATAGATTTAGCACTGTCTTTTATTATATAGGCTTAGTAAAATATATAAGAAAAAAAACATCATGTTGTGAAAAAGTGAACAAAATCATGTACTGAATGCACAGCTTTATGTACTCTGTCCACCATCTTGTGCCTACCATTTCCCTTCCCCAATGGGAAAAAATTTTCAATATTATAAAAAAAAATTTAATACTTAATTATTTATGATAGGCATCTGACTCTAATTGTTTAAACTCAAAAAAAATAAGATATTCTCTTAGCTATGGCATGTCCTGTGTGATACTTAATAATAAGAGAGTATTGGTGTTTTCTCTTTAAGCAACTGAAACTCTAAAAATAGTCTCATAGTCGGAAGAATTTGTTTAAAACTTTCTTTTGCACAAAATAACCATTTTTTTTCCTGAAAAGATAGGAGTTCTTATCATGTGTGTGTTCGAGACAGAGAATCTTGGAAAAAAAAATAGAAGTGGGACAGGAAAGAACTTGGTAAGTACTATTAAGAAAATACAAATGCTTTCACTCTAAATTTTTGTTCTTTCTGTAAGAATAGACTTTTGGCAGACAAAAGATAAATATGAAAGTACATTAAGTTAGAATAACTTTATGTAAGCCACCTATTGTGGAGATCAATTGCCATTTTGTCTCAAGGACATTTACCCAATACATCAATTCTTGCAAAATTCCTTGAAAAAGTTTTCTTTGTTGTTGTTGCTTTTTTTGTTTTTTTTAGTAATAATATCATAAATTCACGGTAGGATATATATGTACAATAATGGTAATTTTATCTTAGTATTTTAGCTCCTTATTCTCCCAGAATTTTCTGTAAATTCAACCATTTAGTTAACAGAGGTGTAGTCATTCTTCAATTTTTTTTTTTTAATTTATATTTCAGATTTCATTTGGTAAGGAAGTCTGTATTAGAAATAATATTAAGAGAAAAAAGATATACTAATATAGCTTATGGTTATTAGATTCGAGCTACTTTCAATCATGGACTAATTTTACACTAAAAGTAGTGTAAAATTTGATATCTGACTTTAGCTGTATAAATATATAATGAAACATTTTGAATCCCTTTTGTTACCTAATTTACAAATATTTAAAATTGTGTTACAGTTTTGTTTTGCCATTTAATAACAAGCTCTATTAGAGAGGGAAAATCTTTTTGACATTTCCACCTTATGGAATAATTCACGGGGCTTAAAAACAAACCAGTTTTATGTGAAAGGATATTAATCTTAAGGTTGTATTATCAAATCAAAAGAGGAAATTACAAAGAAATATCTCTTGTATATTCTCATTTGTGGGGAAGGAAGAAACACAACCAATGGCAGACACAGGTGTGTGTGTGTGTGTGTGTGTGCACGTGCGTGCATGTGTGTGCGTGCACACACACACACACACACACACACACACACACACACACACACTTTTTTCTTTAGTATGTGCAGACTCCAGGAAGATGTTGATAAAATTAGGCTAATTCCCACCTAAGATAGGAGTCCATCTCATCAAAAATTATAAAGACTACATTTCTATTTTTTGTAAATACCAGTTTTTGTATTTTGACTAGCCATATTTTAATGTTTTAAACTTGCTTCGAATGCCTGCACATGCCTTGAACTCATCCATGCCTGGCTTTTCCTGACCAGGTAACAACCCTCTCTGAAAACTTAATGGTGCCTCGTGAATTTTTATGTTGGTATCTGAATGTATTTCTTAACTTGAAATGTTGAGTCATGTGGATCACTAACCTACTATCTGATTTTGTACTATACTTGTCAAAATCCTGTTAACTGTAAGTTCTCAAGACACCACCCTTTGAAACTTTTTGTGCTATAAAACTTATTTCCTGAAAACTGGGTGCTGATCTCTGACCCATGTTGGGACAGATAGCTGATGATCAGATCTCTTTTTGTACACAAATAGAATCTTGCTTTATTTTGATTTTACAAAGGATTTATTCTTATTTTGTTTGCATGGTGGTTGAATGATGAACAAAAGCTAGCAGCTGTTGGTAACTCTGGAGAAAGACCTGGGGGGAGATTTTACTTTCTAGATATTCCTTTTTGTGCCATTTTAATATTTACTTTATTCAAAACTAAAAAAAATGTTGAAAATAAAAAAAAAGGTTTTTTTTACCTTAAAAACATCTGACTTATACTGTGCTTTGAGGATGGATCACTGTCCCCCTCACAGCCCTTAGGTTTGGTTTTCTGGACACAAGGAAGACACTGGTAGCTCATGTTAGCTTCTGTTTTGTAGGACTTTGTTGGCACTAGAATACACTGAAGAAAAGGTTAATAAATGAAGCCCCACAAGAAGTAAGTTGAGTGACAGGCTGTATCCACATTTCAGGGTGCAGATGGTGCAGCCTTTGCAGATTGAGGGAGACCTTGGTGCCTTGTTTGTACTTTGCCATCCATGTCAGATTCGAAAATTCACAGGATTTGAAGCATGTATTCTTTTTCATGTCTGTGGTGGACAGTAGATTCTCAGGTTGCTGAGAGGAAGAGCAAATCTCAGTGTTTGTTTGAGAGTGCTTTTTAAAAAGAGTCTTATTTCTAGTGTTTGGGTGTATAAGCCCTTATCCCCAAATTTATGACTCATATGTGACTTTTCATTATTATCAATTGTTTAAAATTTTATTTACTTTTATAAAGAAAACATGTTTGAGGAATAATTATAAAGTAGGTTTTGTAATCCCTGTTTGAAGATGAGAAAGCTAAAAAGATTCATGCTGAGTGGCTCTGCCTACAGTTCACAGCACTGCAATGCTTATCCTTGTAAACCTCTGCATCCTCATGACTGACGGTTCTTTAAATTACCTGCTTCATAGGAAAGTGTTAGGTACTAAATGAGCAGGTATATGATAAAGGGTAGGTATTTTGTGATGTTATTATTTTCTCATTTATTCTTACTTAAATATTTAAGGCACTATTTGCAGGCCACACATTATTTTGCCCCACATTTTTTATTGGTACATTATATTTTTATATAATGATGTAATTTTTTGTTATGTATTTGCACGTACACACAATATAGCAATATCATTTGGCCAATATCACTCCCCACCTCTTTCCCCCTATCTCCACACTTTCCACACCTTGGTCTCTTTCCTTTATAGATCTCACTTTGATTTTCATGAGATCCACTTTCACTTTTGTTTTCTTTTTTTCTCTCTAGCTTCTGTGTGTCCGAGAAAGCACAAGACCTTTGACCTTCTGAGTTCCACTTAGTTTACTTGAAATTATGGTCTCTAGTTTCATCTATTTTAGTGCAAATGACATTATTTTTTTTCTTTATGAATGTAGAAAGATAACTGTATATTAAAATTATATATATATAGCTGAACAAAGTGGTGCATGCCTATAGTATCAGCAACTTGGGAGGCTGAGACAGGAGAATCACACATTCAAACTTAGTCTCAGCAACTTAGCCAGGTTCTAAGCAACTCTGAAAGACCATACCTTTAGTAAAATATTAAAATAAAAAGTTGAGGATGGTGCTCATCATTAAGTTCTCCTGAGTTAATTCCTGAGACTAAAAAAGAAATGATAATCCTGTATAAATACCATATTTTTTATTGATTTGTCCATTGATGGAAACTTATCCTGGTTCCATAGCTTTGTTATTTTGTCCTGTGCTGCTATAAATATGACTATGCATGTATATCTATAGTAAGATGATTTTAATTCTGGAATTCTTACTGCAGAGTTGTATAGCAGGGTTATATGGTGGTTCCATACCTAGTCTTTTGAGGAGTGCCTCTATACAGACTTCTGTACTTGCAATAATTTGAAATTACACAAACAGTATAAATGTGTTTATTTTTCTCTATATCCTCCATTCTATTTATTATTATTTGTTGTCTTTATGACTACCATTGTGATTGGTGTGCAATGAAATCTTGGTTAAAGTTTTTGTTTTTCTTTTCCTTTTTTAATAAGAACTTTATGGTTGTACATAGTAGCTGCATTCATTCTGATGAACTTACACATGCATGAAATTCAATTTCAGATCAGGACTCCCCTTTTATCTTCCATCATCCTGCCCATCTCATTCTCCATTCTTAGTGTAGTTGATTTGCATTTTCCTAGTTGCTGGTGATGTTGAACATTTTTTCACATGTTTGTTGGTCATTTTTTTTGAGAAATTCATCTTTGATTCATTTGCCCATTTATTAATTGGGTTATTTGATTTTTTGGTGTAAAGTTTTTTGAGTTCTTTATATATTTTAGATATTAATCCTTCATCAGAAATCTGCTAGAGTAGGTAACAGATTTTTTTCCCATTTTGGAGGTTCTCTCTTCACGTTTTTTTCATTTTTTCACTTGGCGTGCAGAAGCTATTTAGTTTAATGCCATTCCATTTATTAACTCTATCATTTCCTGAGCTTTAGAGGTCCTATTGAGAAATCATTGAGCCTAAAAACTGGAGTATTTACCCTATGTTTTTTTTTTTTGGTGTTGTATAAATTTTGGTCTAATTCTTAGGGCTTTGATTGATTCTGAGTTGATTTTTGTGCAGGGTGAGAGAAAATGGTCTTGTTTTATTCTTCTACCTATGGAAACCCAATTTCTTTTTAAATTGTCTTTCGTCCAGCATATGTTTTGTTGCCTTTGTCAAAGATCAGTTAGATATCTGCAGATGTGTGGCTTTGTCTCTATGTCTTCTATTCTGTACTATTGATGAAAACTTCTCATTATCAGTAGCAGGTGTGGAAATGGTAAATAATATCATGGACATGAATACAAAGTATCCCCCAACTATCTCTGTTGTATCCCCAGACTTTGGGCTCCTTCAGATAAAAATGAAACCCAAGTGGAATTGTTGTACCTCTCTGAAATTGCAGCCTTACCAGAAAGGGTCTACCCACCAGATTGCCCACACCAAGCTCAGTGCTTCACAGAGAGCTGATGGTAACTGTGTCAAGATCCTGAACATTCTTATGTTGAAGATATGTTTTCAAAATTTATGAACAGTCTCAAAGATGTAATTTTATGGCCTTTTTTATTCACTTATGTTCAAAATCTAAGCTTATAAAACATCCTAGTTTTGTTCTTCTACATATGGACAACCATTTGTTTATAAATTCTGTCTTTTTAATTTATTTTTATTAGATGATCAAAATATTTCAATGATCTTGAAATACCATACATTTGATTCAAATGGGCTACATAATCTTAATCTTATTTTTCCATGTGTACAGATTGCACGATCACATTTGGTATACAGAAACATTTATACTAAAGGCCATACTTTTCTCCAGTGTATTCTGCTGCCCTTTCTATCCCCCACTCCCCTCCCTTTCTCTCTTTCTCCCAATCTACTGTGCACTCTCTCTCTTTATTCTCCCACCTCACACCATCTTATATGTAATTTTGCCTAATAATGAAGGTCTCCTACCATCTTCTGTTAAATTACCTTTCTCTCTCCATTTCCATGCACCTCTCATCCCTATTTAACGGTAATCTTCTTCTCATGCTCTTCCTCCCTGCTCTGTTTTGAGGGGCTCCCCTTATATCAAAAAAGACATTCTGCATTTGTTTTTTAGAGATTGGCTAGCTTCACTTAGCATAATCTGCTCTAATTCCATCCATTTCCCTGCAAATGCCATGATTTTGTTGTTTTTAGTGCTGAGTAATATTCGATTGTGTATTAATGCCATGTTGTTATTTTTTTCCATTCATCAATTGCAGGGCATCTGGGTTGGTTCCACAGTGTAGCTATTATGAATTGTGATGCTATGAACATTGATGTAGCTGTGTCCCTGTTGTATGCTCTTTGTAGGTCTTTTGGGTATAATCCAAGAAGGGGAATAGCTGGGTCAAATGTGGTTCCATTTCCAGCTTTCCAAGGAATCTCCATACTGCTTTCCTAATTGGCTGAACCAATTTCCAATCCCACCAGCAATGTACAAGTGTACCCTTTTTCCCAAATCCTCACCAGCACTTGTTATTGTTTGACTTCATAATGGCTCTCATTTTTTACTGGAGTGAGATGTTATCTTAGAGTGGTTTTAATTTTCATTTCTCTAATTGATAGAGATGGTGAGCATTTTTTTGTGTGTGTAATTGTTGATTGATTGTATGTCCTCCTCTGAGAAGTGTCTGTTCAGATACTTGGCCCATTTGTTGATTGGGTAATTTGTTTTCTTTTTGTTTAATTTTTGAGTTCTTTGTATACTCTGGAGATTAGAGCTCTAACTGAAGTGTGAGGGATAAATATTTGTTCCCAGGATGTAGGCTCCCTATTTACCTCTCTTATTCTTTCTTTTGCTAAGAATAAACTTTTTAGTTTGAGTATGTCCCATTTGTTGATTCTTGCATACAGGATGAAAAAGGCAATAGCACATCAGACACTACAGAAATACAGAAGACAATTAGTGAAGCCCAGGACTGGATGGGTATACATAAGAGTTTTACAAAACCTTTAAAGAAGAACTAATACCAATGTTTTTCAAGTTATTTCAGGAAATGGGAAAACAGAGAGAATTTTCAAATTCATTCTACAAGGCCAAGAGCACCCTGATTCTCAAACCAAAGACACTACAAAGAAAGAAAAGTACAGACCAATATCTCTAATGAACATAGATGCAAAAATTCTCAATAAAATTTTGGCAAATCTGATACAGAAACATTTCAAAAATATTGAGCATCAAGATCAAGTAGGAATCATCCCTGGGATGCAAAACTGGTTTAATACATGAAAATCAATATGTTATTCACCACATAAATAGACTTAAAGATAAGAACCATGAGATCAACTCGATAGATGTAGAAAAAGCATTTGACAAAAGTATAGCATCACTTTATGTTCAAAATACTAGAAAAACTAGGGATAACAGGAATATACCTCAACATTGTAAAAGCTATCTATGCTAAGACTCAGGCTAGCATCATTCTAAACAGACAATAATTGAAAGCATTCTCTCTAAAATATAGAACAAGAGAGGGATGCTCTCTTTCACCACTTCTGTTCAACATATAAAATCAACACACATAAATCAAAGGCATTCCTGTATATCAGTGACAAATCCTATGAAATGGTAATGAGAACAACCATCTCATTTACAATATTCTAAAAAAAATATTTGGAAATCAACCTAACAAAAGAGGTGAAAAAAGTATGCAATGAAAACTACAGAATCCTAAAAAGAGGAATAAAAAAAGACCTTAGAAGTTGGACAGATATACCTTGTTCATGGATAGGCAAAACTAATATCATTAAAATGGCCATATTACCAAAAGTACTCTACAGGTTTAATGCAATTCCATTCAAAATCCCAATGACATTTCTCACAGAAATGGAAAAAGCAATCATAAAATTCATCTGGAAAAATAAAAGACCCAGAATAGCAAAAGCAATTCTAAAGAGGAAGAATAAAAATGGCGTTATAGCAATACCAGATTTTAAACTACACTATAGAGCAATAGTAACAAAAACAGCATGTTACTGGTACTAAAACAGGCAAGTAAATAAATGGTACAGAATAGAGGACACAGAGGCCAATCCACAAAATTACAACTACCTTATATTAGACAGGAGTGCCAAAAGCATGCAATGGAGAAATAATAGCATTTTCAACAAATGGTGCTAGGAGAACTAGAAATCCATATGCAAAAAAATGAAATTGAATCCCTTTCTCTCACCTTGCACAAAAGTTAACTCAAAGTGTATTAAGGAGCTAGGAATCAAACCAGAAACTTTGTGTCTGATAGAAGAAAAAGTTGGCCCTAATCTCCATCTCATGGGGTTGGATTATAAATTCATTAATAGGACACCTATAGCACAAGAGTTAAAAATTGTCTTTCTTCCAGTGGATTTATCCCTGAGGCCTGGGGATAAAACATAGATATTCAGGGGATACTTTGTTTTCATCTCCATGATATAAGCAGATCCTTTCTCCTCATTTTCTAGTGTGTCTAATGAAAACAGATGAGCTATCTGCCATCATAATCTGCTTAAAAACTATATTAAAACATTGATACCTGGAAATTTTACATTGTCCATTTTTCTCTAAACTCTATTTCCAGTCCATTTTTCTCATTTTAAATTATGACTTTGGGTTATGTCGTTTTGTCCAGCAGACTGTCCTTGCCTCAACTTGCCAGATCAGTTGCAGTGTTTGTTTGCATATACAATTTGTGTTATTAAAAAGCTCATTCTATTCAGTGAACAAAAAATCACTGTTTATCACAATCACTCATTTATAATGATCATTCTGGTGAAAACTCCATGAAGTCTTTGTTGAATTTTTTAAGAACAAAATAATTGGAAACCATCTTACTCGCAAAAGAATTCATTGTCCTCTTGTTAGAGTAATTTATATTCTTTCAAGATTTTGAAATGTATATGAAAAAGGCATTATTACTGCCAAAAAGATTTAAAAACTAAAAATCCAAACTAAACAAATAAGTATTCCTGTTTCTTTTTTCATCTGGATAAGAAAACAGGATTATTAATTTTATGTTATTTTTGAAAGCATAACAGTTAATTTTTATATGTTCTGCATGTGAGTATAGTGTGTGTCATATGTATGTTTCTGTTTCACTAAAACCTTGGGGTACAATTTACCTTGTTCCATTAGTGGATTTTTTCCCCCATGTAATCTAGTTGGTAAAAATTTGCTTTTACTTTCAAAATAAATAGTTAAAATAATTATCTTTTGTCATAAAAGTCTGACTTTTTTTTATACTTAATTAAATAGGTCAATATATATTCATGTAACAACTATCTCAGTATTGATTTCTAAATTTAAGACAGTGTTTTCAATATGTCTTCTAGAGGACTCCAGTCCCCTCCCTGTGGTATTAAATTAGAGCTTCTCTCATCTGCAATCTCTACTATTTCTTAATTCACCAAAAGACACCATTTAATTTTTACTCCATTTGCCACAGCTTGGGAATTGATAATAACTGGCATCAACAAAGATGCAGGTAAGCATAACATAAAATGTTTGAGAGTTTCAGAACCATTTTAAGAACCTTTAGCATCATCACACCAAGTTGTGTATTCACACACCTTCTATGGCAGTGGTTCCACACTTGGAAATATGCCCTGAGGAAAGGGTATAAAAACTGACATGAAAGTATTGCCTTATGGATATTATTTGCATTAGCAAAAATAAATAAATTAACAAAGGCAGGTTATTGGGGGTTTGTGGAATATTTTTCAGTAGGAAAATAAATAATTTTTATATAATCTCAATATAATGAATGAAATAAATAAATTATAGTTATAAAGGTCAACATAAGCAAACATAAAATATAGTGTTGAGGGTAAAAAAATATCTCACCAGGTAATAAAAAGTCAAGACACCATACAAAGGCAGTCAGTAACTACATACTTGTACATGTGAAAATTTGTTATACACTGAAGGTGCTCTTTCAGGTAAGTAGGAAAACTATGGATCACTCAGTCAGTGAAGCTCAGATCATTGATTTCAAAATGGGAAAAGTACTAGATTTCTCCCTTGTACCCTTAACAGACATTTGCAAAAGAAGATCCAATTTCATAAGAAAGAAGTTTTAGAAGACAACAGCATTGGCTATCTTTATGACTTGAAGTGGGGAAGAATTTTTAAAGCAGAAGAAACATTTATCCTCATTTCAATGAAATATTCTTGGAGAGGCTTTTTCTTTATATCCTGTGTAGTGTGTGGTCATTTCTTTTGCCTTGCTTTATCTTTCCAATAATACTTGTGATGTCTTGAAACTTATTTGCCTATTTTCCATCCTGGCTTCCTTCTTTGTAAAACTCCATGCTTGTGATTAATTGTTTCATACTTACTATTGAGTAAACAGAAAATCTGATAATGTTGGACTATACTGAAACAAATATGTAAATCAAATAAGAGGATAAACTAAGTGCAAAGACTTGCAGAACAATACCAAGACTAATAAAATTAGTTGTTCTGATAAAATAATTAGTAGAGGGTACAGATAATTCACAACTAATAAACATGAAAGACACTCAGCCTTACTAATATAAAGACAACGCATGTAAAAATCACATTGAAAAACTATTTTCCCCTCACCAGGTTGGCAAAAACTGAGTAAATTGGTGGGACTATTAATTAGTACAACTACTGTGAAGACTAAGGTAGCCTGATCTCATAAAGCTGGAGAGGATGCGGGTATTTATTATCCAGACATGAGCCTTAGAGAAGCTTATATATACAAAACAAACCTGAAAAAACAATTCATTGTAACATAGATTGTAGTAGCTGGAAATTAGAAAGAACTTAAATGTCTAATGACTTGAGAATCTAAATCTAAATTTCAGAAAAGTGAGTTTGAATACTGTAGAGTAGTTAGAAGAAATTCATTATACCTAACTGAAGCTGCAGAACCAGTCTCAGAAACATTGCCTTGAGAAAAACAAAATTTTAATAGTGGGCACACTATAATGCTGTTTAAATTTTAGGAACATGACATGTGGCTTAAATCTGTTTCTCAGAACCCAGTATGGCTAAGAAAATTGCATCTTGTGTTCAACCACAAAAGAAAAAAAAGACCACAACTCTGATTTTAAATAAAATTAAAGCAAGCTTGCATTGTGTACACACACGAAAAAGACCTGATCAGGGGCTGCCTCTTTAAACCTAGGCTAAAAATCTGCATCCCAGCTTTCCAGGAAAAAGTTTTTATAGCACAAAAAGTTGCAAAGGGGGGTGTCTTTAGAATTTATAGATAATAGAATTTTGACAAACATAGGTTAATGATCTACATGGCTTATTATTAAATGGTAGGAAATATATTTATATCCAAACATCATAATTTATGAGGTGCTGCTGATGTTTTAGAGAGGGTTGTTATCTGGTCATGGGGAGCCAGGATTTATGAGATACCATTAGGGATTTAAAGAGGGTAGTTTTCTGCTCAGAGGAAAAAAAAAGAAATGGGTTAGTTCAAGGCAAAGGCAGGAATTCCACAGAAGTTTAGAAATCACAGTAATTTAGAGTAAAACAGAAATTAACTTTTCATGACTTTGTGATGAGATGGCTCTCAAATTTAAGATGGAATAGGCTGGGTTAATCACTCAGAGTACTCAACTTCAAATTCAGGGCAGTGTAGACATGTATGTACAAGAAATACCCAATAGAAAAATTTTTATGTGTCAGCTAAAAAATAAATTTTACTGTTAACACTTGCTACCAGCACATTGTTCTAATTGACAGACGTTCCAATCAAAACCATCCTCAAAACCAGTTGGTTTGGGGCTAGGATTGTCACTCATTGGTAGAGTACATTCCTTGTATATGTGAGGCAATGGATTCAATACTCAGCACCACATAAAAATTAAAATATAAAGGTATTTTGTTCACCTACAACTTAAAAAAAATGGTTGGTTTCCCTGTCCTTACAGGTGAAGTTTTCTACTATTACATTTTTGTACCAGTTCCACATGAAATATCCTTTAGTTGGAATTTTCCCACAAACCCTAATGTGTCTTCAGTCAGCCATTTTTGCCAGTTACTCTATGATTTCCCCATATGTTTAAGGTGATATAAGGTCTGATTTGTACAGTGAATATCATTGTTTTCAGTGCCAGTTACTCTGTTTATAATTGTATAGTAACTACAATGATGCCATCACAAAGCAAGATGAGGGACTCAGGTGTAGCTCAGTGGTAGAGCATTGTCTAGCATGTACAGGGACTGCAACTGCTTTATCTGAGGAGATGAGGTGGAAGATTTTGAGTGTCTCTATATTCCTCAGAGCTTAATATAGTGATTCTGCTTATTTTTAGTTCTGTTTTATTCTCTAGTTAATAATATTAAAAAATCTTTCCTCAAGCAAGATTTCTGTACATGTCTCTTAGTAGTAACTTGTTTAATGTTCAAGTAATATGTATGCTTACAAATGTTGTCTTTTTTATTTATTGAGATATATTAAAATATCTTCTTGCCATTGTGGATCCGACCAACTTTATAATTTTGCCAAGTTATTCATAAAACTTTATGCATATGCTATCTTGTTAAATAAATAGTGGCCTCAAGAGGCTGGGTGTGGTGTTATTTAAAATCATAGTTCTTATTTTCAATATTATTAGTAATTTTTATTCCTCAAGCTGAGTGAAAGCCAATCACATGCTTATTTTATTAAAAACAAATGTTTAAAGTTCATTTTATGTGCATAAAATGTTTCATACTTTGAAATATGTATATGCTTATAGCACAATAAAATAAAAATAGTCACTTTGGATTAACAAAATTATGGATTTTTAAATTATTTTTATGTTTTCTTTGTGAAATTGTATTTACTTGGATGAAAACTATTTTTAATTTTTAAAGAAAACCTATAGTAAATAATCATGAAAAAGTTAACACAAATACTTAAGTGTTAGAGTAACACTTAAGTATTTCAGCTGTGTGATGTCCCATGTGGGAGAGTGTTTTTAAGCTATAAATCAGGACAGGTGGCCCACTTTGTTCTAAAACCTCATTTCCTAATCTTATTTTTTTCATATGGGAAATTTCACTCCCACACTTCTTTTTAGCCAAAAGTAAAATTATTTAAATTTCAAAATAAAGTATAAGAAAAAAATCAGTCTTTGTTTCATTTCTGCTGAAAATCAGCTGTAAGTAACAGCAGAAACTGCTCATAGGGAGTTAAAGTACCCCTTCATCCCTGGCAAATAAATAAATAAATAAATAAACAAATAAACAAACAAATAAATAAATAAATAAATAATAGGTTAATAATTAATTAATCAATAAAAACTCTTACTTTGGGAACAGAGTGGGCTGATATAAAGAGTCACCAGAGCTAGGTACATTGCTTATAAATTTCAATGCTTTTTGATATGTAGTTTAGTTAAAATTTAAGAAGTACAATATCTTATATTGAGAATTATATGACTCTTTTACATTGGTGACTCTATCCTATTCTGTGTCAATCTCCAGTGAAGACGATGCTGAGAAAAAATTTTAAAAGATCTGACAAAATAATTAGTGTAAATGATTGTGTATCTAGAAATCAATGAAATACATTTGTAGATTAAAAAAATCCAAAAGTGTTTACAAGGAATTTATGAGATTTCACTTTTATATATAAAAGGTTGATATTGTATTCAATTTTTGTCTTCCTTTTTTAACAGATATCTTAAAATTTATTAGGATTGTAAAATAATAATATTTTTAAGTTCAATTTAAATTTTTTTTTTCTTGCCTTCTGGATTTGTATTTTGTTAATTATCACTGCAACTGCTTCCAAGGAATGAAATTTTATTTTGAAATGGAAGAAACCTAGAATGTCATTTTCCATGCTAAGTTTATTGCTTCTTGATACCCAGGTCATAATTTTTTGTATTTGTGGAATTTAAATTTAAAAAAAATCTACCCATTTTCAGGAAAGTAGTCATTGCAGGGAGAAAAAAACCCAACAAGTAAATGAAGATAAATAGATAGATGATAGATGATCGGTAGGTAGATAGATAGATAGATAGATAGATAGATAGATAGATAGATAGATAGATAGATAAAAAAGAAATTATGTGGAATTAGATTTTTAAAATACTACAGTACCCAAAAGCATGCACTAGCAACTGGGTTCTTGTTAATATTCAACAAAATTTCATGTGAACATCAGAGATTCTGGATTTCTAGACATCTCCACCTGGGTCAGGACCTTGCTGAGGGCTGCTGCTAAGACTGCAGCTTATCTACTGCTGTGTTCACAGAAGGGGCCTCCTGGAGTCACTTCAAGGAGTGGTGGGTGCACTCTGTTTCCTGGATTACTGTGAAAAGGACTCTTCTGTCTCTTTAGGCCCATCAGTGGCACCAGGGAATTGAACACTATGTGCAATGATTGCAGGCAGGTGATGTTATGGGTTGCATTATTGACATGAATAAGCACACCATGATATTCACAGTATATGGCAAAATTTTGCTGAATGATTCAGGTTTCAAGATGTCTTTCAAAGACTTCAATGTTGGTGATGATGAGTCTGCTCATTTGATTAATTTTAAGTTTGTGGTACAGTGAAACCATGGTTCTGATGCCTGGTGTTGTAGGGTAAGTGAGCGGAAGAGCCAAAATTTTTATGTTCCTTGGGCACACAAGGCCAATTGGATCAGGCACCATTGTAATATCTGTAGCAGAATGGCTGGTGCTGCTAGCTTGGATTTTGATAAGGTAGGAATATCTTTGATTAGTGTCAGAAAACAAAGGTTGGGGCAAAGGATGGATTTCCACAGTCCTGAATGGCTCAATTTGAATTCCCCTGGTTAATGAGCTGCTTATAGCCTGTTTCTCTTTATTTCACAAAACTGCAATGAGAATCCACAACTAATTAGCTCCTCTGCTTGAATCTGAGGTAACTAAGAAAAAAAAAACTGGTCCTCTGTTTATTTAGATTTCAGTGTGCCAGTGGGTGTTGCTTGCATAACCTCTATTTTACAGAAATGCTTCATAGAAGCTCCATGCAGAAGCAGTCTTCTCTGGGCCATGAGATAGGTCTGGAAGTCCAGTTGTAAAGTAAATTTGAGGACTTTGACAAACCAAAGGAGATGGTGCTTGTCTTTCAGAGATGTACTTCTATGTGATGGCAAATGGTCACATGTGCCTGTGTAGGGTTTAAATTAAAACACATTAATAATTGCACTTCTCCATTACACTAGCTATATGTCAAGTGTTCAGTGCCCAGCAGTGGCTAGTGGTAGCTTTAAGGTGTAAGTTAAGTAGCTTTCAGTTGGGAGTCATTGTAATAAAGCTGCACTGAACACTTAGTACAACAACCATTGTCAGTACCCCTGAATACTTTTTTATGATCCACCAGAGATGGAATTACTGAATACATTCTGTGTCTGTTTTAAGGTTCCATGATAAACCATAGCAGTGGTGCCATATATAAATAATGATTAAAGAATAGCAAAGAATATGGCAGGTCTCATTGCATTCCCACCACCTGGATTTGAATACTTGGTCTGAATCCTTGATAAGTGGATAGACAAGAAGGACTATTTCATGCCAAATCATATGCAAGGTCCAAATCAGATGCCATGGTCCCAGGTCCATGACTACTGTGGAACAACTGTGGAGACTTTCTTCTCTGGGTTTTGGTGTGTTTGCACTAAACATTGGATCATTTCCTGCCACAGTATATCTTGGGTGTGAAACTAGCTATGGAGATTACTGAATCCGTACTTGTGTGGACAGTTGCACTCCAATTTTGTGACTATTTATGGTACCACTTCTCTGAAGTGTCACTTAACAATACATATAAAGAAACTGTAGATTGTAAATTCCCTCCCCCTGACTCCTGCAGATTCTGATCCTTGTTCTTCTATCTCCAGCTCCTTTGTTTGTTGCCTCCCTCTGCCTGTGAGCCTCAGTGCTGAAGATGCATTGCTACCAGCCATTTTTCAGTACATCTCATACATGGGTGGCCTGTGATCTTCAGCTGGTTTTCTAATGAGTAACTACTCAATGAAATTTATCTGATGGACTCACTCTCATAGAACTTGAACTCTGGTAGGCAGGAGCTGAGGATGGGAAAAAGGTTAGAGAGTGAGATTTAAGTGTCCTTTAGCCTTCCAGTTACATTCTTATTTTCTAACTTAATCAGGTTTCTATCACTGTGACAATGAAACTGAAATGTTTATACTATTTTTTGAAGATGAGGTCTGCATAAAGAGGAGGCCTCTAAGGTGAGAATTTGGTTATGATCTCCCAGGTCACAGTGGACCCCCAACAGCACAGTGTCCGTTTCTACTGCTTTCTGCATTCTTCTCTTCTGAATTGAACAATGAAATCCACAGCAAGGATTAGTGAGAGTAAGAGTAGGATTTATTGAAGAATAGAAATAGAAATGCTACTCTCCATTTGTGAGAGGGGGAACCAGTGAAGGGTTTTCCCTCCACCTGTGATAGTGTAGGGGAGTGTAAAGCACTTGTGTCATTGTTATGGTTCCATACTTATTCCATTTAGCATATGAACAAAATACCAATTCTGCTGATCCAAACTTATGATAAGTAGTGTTAGAAAATATACTAATGCTATTGCTTAGCCCTAAATCCAATTTACATTATTTTTAATTTTCATTTTCTTTTGGCCTCTTCTCTTTGCAAAAGTTTAAGATAGAGAATCCTATAGGCTCAGTAGGTAGAACAGGGGTGCTTATGTTCTGTATCTGCAGCCCTGCCTAAATTAGGGATCTGCACTGGCCCATGTGGAGTTGATTGTTGATAAGATGATAGGTCAGTGTGCCTTGGCTCTTCTGCAGAGATGGCCGCCTGTGCCTCAGACCACACTCACCAAAGTGTCCAACCCACCTGGGGCTGCCACTGTATTACTGTTTCTTCATTCCACTGCTAGGCTGCAAATTCTTTGTAGGGATCATGGGTTGGAGTGCATAGCTCGGTGGCTAGGGACCCATGTCTATTGTCACCTTATATAAATGACATATATGGAGTACAGACTAAGAGACGAAAGATGGTGGAATGGAAGAAAGCTGGATTTCAGGCTATGATGTACGTCAGTACCAAAATATTGGTGTACAGCTTCTCAGCATGTTCTATGAATAACATTTTATATTAGACACTCAAATGGCTTAAGGACTCAGAAATTTTGGTACAAAAAAAAAAATGAGGCACTACATCATTAATGGCCTGGCTGCCCTATGAGTGCCTCTGGTGCTAATTCACCACAAACAGCAGAAGGGTGAAAAGAGTTTCGGTTAAGAAAAGCCTGAGATGATAAAAATGCTTCCAGATCTTATTCAGAGACTTGAATGTGTGCTGGAGATTGAAAACTATGCTCTATATCTCATCTGGCCTCTGGGAACTGAATCAAAAGCCATATCTTGGTAAGATTATTGCCCTGGTGACTAGGGGTCTTGGGATATCTGGGGAAAAATAAGACCACAGCTGCAATATCTCAGCCAGCACAAATAGAGTGACCAAGGAGTTGCCGATTGAATAAAACAGGCACAGAGTTTTATTCTCCATCCTCTGTGATTCAAGTAAGAAGGACAAAGGGGAGCTCAACTCAATTGTCCTTTGTGTCTGGTGGATAATGTGACCAGCTGAAGTGAACTAGGAGTCTGACCTGGCAGGGTGAATACCTGAGGGGCTAAACCCATGAATGCTGTGCTCATGGGCAAAAGTTAGTAGAAGATTAGCCCCTCTGCCCAACAATTGATTTTTAGGGAGTCTCCTGAAGACCAGACCCAAATCAGAGATGAGCTCCTGTCTACCCTAGGTGCTAGTCAGTCTAATCTCTCCCAAGGTGGCACCACTTAACAAAGCCCATTAGGTCTGATTAGGCTTAACCTCCATCTACTGGAACTCTTCTCACTGAGTGCTGCAGAAGTGATACCCTGAGTAGACCAAAACTGTGTACCCCACTGTATTCCAGGCATCAAACTGGGTGAATGGAGAAAATAATACTGCCAGTACTTCATAACTACTTCAAACTCATACTAGTGGGAAGGGAAGCTGAATCTTATATCAAATATCTCAATCTCAAGCCATTCCCACTGGCAACTCAGAGAAAAACTCAAAAACAGAATGGTGTTAACACCTCCCACCCCTTGTTCTGTCAGTATTTAACTCAAGAAGAAAAGAAAAAAAGACACTAGGACATTGAAAGTGACCACTGAATACAATAAACTTTTTTGACCATCTCAGTGAAGATATTTTCTTTATTCTACACTAAGATGTTGTGTTTTCTAAATTTTCATTAATTTTTATTAATTTTTTTCCCTAAAATAATTAGTGGTAGAAAAGGGGTCTGCAATGGCCCAGGTAGAGTTGGTTGTTGCTGAGATGATAGGGCAGTGTGAATTCTGGCTTTGCTGACTGGTTCATGCACACACTTATTTTTTCTCTAATTTTTAGCATTTTTAAATGTAGCTATTATTTCCTAGCATTCTCAAGTATCATGAATTCACCTGATAGGTCATGTGAATTCACATGATAAGTCATGTGAATTCCAGTTGTGCTGATTGGTTCAGAGACATACATACATACACTTATTTCTTCTCTCATTTTTAGCATTTTTTAAATGTACTTATTATTTCCTAACATTCTCTACGAGGTGTTTGGGTTTGGGGATTATATATTTTGTTTTTCTTTTTAACTAGTGTCCTTTTTTTCCTTTTGTTTCTCTTTGTTTCTTCTTTAACTAAGGGCCAAATTGTGTCGCTCTTTCCCTCTTTCCCAATAGCTTGCTGCTTCTATTTTCTCCCTCCTTTCATACAGAGAAAATATACTGCATCTCTTCTGAATTGTCTGTTGATATTTTGAAATTGAAAATTCTTTTATAACTCCCTAAGTTCTTTTTTACCTAATCAAGTGTATATTTACCATGCTAGAGAACTAATGTATTTATATAACCACTGCCCCCCTTTAGTGCTACTACAGTAATTACTACTGTGTATGATAAAGTTGACATCTTTACTAAAGCCATGTGTAGTTCATGGTGATTGTTTTCATTGTTGGCAATTGACAAATCTATTATTCTGGTTTATTGGTTGTAATGAATGTCCCAGAGTTCTCTATTTACATGGCTGATGAAAACTCTCAGGAATCTTTGGATGAACAGTGACAGAGAAATGAGTTCAAATTGTTAAGGCAGAGCAAGAAAATAATTCAGGGAGAATGATCTAAGAAGTTAAGAAGTTCAGTGGCAGATGGCCTAAGGCAAAACTGCATCTGGTTGCTGGTGAGGTCAGCAGAAGTGATCTCTCTTGATCTGCTTGCTGATTTCTGATTGGGTGTAATTTTTTTTTAAGGATGTCTATTTGGAGTGACAGGATGGACACTAACTTTCTCTGCAACCCTCCCTGATGGTTGTACCATGAGTCCTGACCTATACAGCCTGATTGGTCACTGACCATAGTCAATCAGTGTGTCCTGGGAGGATGGACTCTTCTGATAGGCATTATTGATCTTGATAAAATTAATTAAATATAAATATTAAATTAAGTGCTCAGTTAATATTAGTATCATATTTTGTAATAAATATAAATACACTCACTGTCAATGAATTTCAAAGAGATAAAAGATAATCTAAGTGATCAAGTATTTGATATTTTTTTCTGTGATATGGTGTTCATAATTCTTTCTGTGCTTGATTGAAAATTTGAGCTATTTTAATTTCGTGAGGAATATACTAATGTCTCATGTTAATTTTATTTATATAAGGAATAAAACCCAAGTGCACTCTACCACTAAGCTACATTTCCACACTTAACATATATATATATATATATATATATATATATATGTTAAAATAAAAATATATATATATATATTTTTTTTTGAAACAAGATCCCTCTAGAATGCCTAGGCTGCCCTGAACTTTGCTTTCTCTCCTCAGCCTCCAAAGTAACCAGGATTGCAAGATTAAATATGTGTTACATTTCACAAATTTGAATTTTTTTGTTTGTTATTATAATTTAACCCAAGGATCATTTACCACAGAGCCGTAATTCAGCCCTTATCCTTTTTTTTAAATTTTTGAGACATGATCTCACTAAATTTCTTATGGCCTTACTAAGTTGCTGCAGATGATCTTGGATGTGTTATTCTCCTATTGTAGCCTCCCAAGTCACTTTGATTACAGGCATATGCAACTGTCTCTTGCAAAATGAGATCTTCTACTAGTCATTGCACTAAATTATTTTGCACTCAAAAACATGTTTCATAAGATATAGAGTTTTCCATATATTTTATTTTTTTAGTTGTAGTTGGAAAAAATATCATTTTTTTATGTGGTACCAAGGATCCAAGCTAGGGCCCCACATGTGCTAGGTGAGTGTTCTAACACTGAGCCACAATCCCAGTCCAAGTTATCAAAATATTTAACTTAAATCCATTTCCAACTCTTTTTAAAGGACTAAAGATTGAGCCCAGCCCTTGAGCACAATAAAAAGTGCTCCACATTGCCAGGCACAGTGGTGTGTGCTTATAACCACAGCAGCTCATGGAGGCTGAGGCAGGAGAATCCCAAGTTCAAAGTCTAACCCTAACAAAAGTGAGGCACTAAGAAACTCAGTGAGACTTTTTCCTCTAAATAAAATACAAAAGAGGTCTTGGGATGTGACTCAGTTGTTGAATGCCCCTGAGCTCAATTCCAATACAAAAATAAAGTGCTTCACATCCATACATATTAAACATTCAACTTGAATTTTCTGTGTATTATTATTTACACTGTAAATTTTTTTTTGAAATACAGGTCTAAAAACTGTTTATCATTGGGAATTTCCTTAGTCACACTTCTCACAATTCTTTTATTATGTGTTATATTAATTTTGTTTGTTACATACAAACCACTGTATAGAGCTATGATAAGTTAATTTAGACTTGAATCAAAAATATGTTAAAGAGATGGTATTTACAGTCTCAAAAGACATTTTCTAAACTAATTTGTGGAAATCAAATTTGCTACTCATTTTTTAAAACTTTGCCATATTGCATTAAACTAGGTTTGGCCTGAGGACAACTCCACCCTTGAGTCTGGGATCTGACAATGAAGGTAGTGCTCACCCTACCTAGTGAAATCTTAGTGCAGAGGACACTCCTAATACTGCAGAGTCTCAGAAATTGCAATACTAAGCCTGTGAATTGCAGAATCCTAGGAATGGGGTTCTGTGTGACCTGGAAGTGGTTTTAAGCCTCACTGTTCCTCTGCATCATCACCCCCTGCCATGTGGGAGGCATAACTGCTGTGAAGATATTCCAGTCCTTAGGACTGAAAATAAGTGGGTCATTTTGTCTCCATTCTCTTTTCCTTAATTAAGAAACTCCACTAAATGTAACATGTCTGCCAAAGTCTCAGCTTGGCACAGAATCACGAGCCACCACACACCTTGTAGATTCAAACAGCAATCCTTTATCCTCGAACTCACACCGGCCTCTAGAAACACGTTCTCGGGAAAATCCAAGTTCTGCCCGCCCAATTCATGTCCCCAAAACTTTTTGTCCATGAAAACTCAGAGGAAACTCAGGCAGCAGAAACGTCCTATTCCCTGCAGCAATAATCTTAAACCTGGAACTTCCCTAAAACCACATTGTCTGAAAACGGAAAAACCTTAAATTTGTCTTAAACCGGGAACACCTTAAACTCAAGAAGCAGGAAACTTTCTCAAATCTGATAAGCTCTAAACCCGGATTTGCCCTGGTCTTTGAGCAAGGTCACCTTACTAAAGCATACATGTAATGTCCCATCAAATGTCCTCTAAGCAGCATGGGGTACGCTGGCAAGGAGATTTCAATGCGTCATTCCTACTTGGCAATGGTCCTCAGCATCTCCCCTCTTCTGATTAATTAAACAACAAGCAATGTGGCTAAAGGACTGTGCCTGGTAGGTTGTCCTATTCAATATATGGTTCTTACCCGTCATGGGAGAACTGACCTTTAGGCATCAGCTTCCTGTCTTAGGTTGATATCACTGAAACCAGATAAACCCATAACTAACTACTGGTCCAGCATTCAGCCATGCTTGTGGATAGGCCTATGCACCAGTGTGTGTGGGGGGGTGAGGTTCTTGCCTCACCTCTGTTGGCCCCCAAATTTATCCTTGGTGCCAGTGGGGGGGTGAGGTTTTTTGCCTCGCCTCTGTTGGCCCCCAAATTTTAGACCATCAGTAGTAGAAGGGAGGAGGATACAGAAATGCCATGACACCAAGCCAATTGATGGCTCCTTTGGAAAAATTTCGTCACTGATGACACCATCAGCAAAGATGCCACAATTACCACAATTAACATGGAGTGCGCTGGCAAGAAAATTGCATCACTGGTGAAACCATCAGCAAAGATATGCCAGCAGTTCCACAATTTGCTGCCCTAGACGATAGTTCACAATGCATGCAACTGATATATAGTCCAGGCAAGTTCTGCAAGCAGTTCAAATCGGAGGAGTCTATCAATATGTTCATTTCCTCCCAAAGTAAATCAAGTCCTTGATTGAGAATTATTTGCTGAGTTATATTCATTGATGCATAAGTTTATAGAGTTTACTGTGACAGCTATCATAGAAGCTGTAGTTTGGTTTTCTTAGTCTTCACCGGCACTGGGATGAAGATAGGAATTCTGGCAATGATGCTAAAGAGACATTATCCTGAACAGAATTATTAAATATAATGAAAAGGAAAGATGAACGTAAACAAACAGATCTGTTTATCACCTTTAAAAACAATCCTTAACAGCTGTTTACCTAATTTAAATTAGTAAGCAAACAGATCTGTTAACCACCTTTGAAAACAATCACTAACAGCTATTTACCTAATTTAAATTAAACCACTTAAATCACGTGAATAAAAAAAAATTTTGATCAATTTTTTCATAAGCGCTCCTCATATATGAAATATGGACATACACACATACAGACATAAAATACAAAACAGTGCACACATAACATACAACACATAATAATAACGGCCTTGTAGCTTTACCTAGGTAAAATCTCCATTGCAATGTTTAAAAACTCCACAGTCAAAAAATAAAACACAGTCAAAAAATAAAACTGATCAGAAAAACATTAACCTAGGTTTGTATGAGCTCAAAAAATAAAATAGAACTTTACAATATGGGAAAATGCAATAATAAAATAGATATTGAAAAAGAAGCACCGTGGTTAATCGCTGTTACAGATGTAAGAATAGCCAAGCTGGAGCTCTGGATATCAGCTGTTATGGATTTCAGTCAAATCATCTTCTTTTTCTGTAGAAATTGTTTTGGTTAACCTCTCTGGAATCTAAATCGGCTGCTGTTCTTCCTGTGGAAATACACAGACTGAGCCCCGACTCCAGACTATTACTGGCTCAGGACCTTTCCATTGTCCTGTTAGAATATCTTTCCAAAGTACCTTAGGCTTATGTACATTTTTCGGATACATATATCTTTCTGAAGCACTAAGTCCTGATGAATTCAAATTTAGAAAGCTTAGAGTAAAAAATTTATCTTTGGGAGATATATACCCCTTTCCAATACCCTCTTTTTACTTAAATAGATACGTTTTAATAGTTTGATGAGCTCTTTCAACTATGGCTTGTCCCTGTGGATTGTAAGGGATTTCTGTTATATGAGTAATATCAAATGATGAGCAAAATTGTTTAAAAGAGGTAGAAGTGTAACCAGGACTGTTATCCGTTTTTAACTGTTTAGAAACACCCACAGTGGCAAAATTTTGTAAGCAATGAGCTATAACATCTTTAGTTTTTTCTCCGGCATGAAGAGAGCCCATCAAAAATCTGGAAGAAGTATCAACTGTAATATGTAAATATTTTAATTTTCCAAATTCTGAAAAGTGTGTGACGTCCATCTGCCAAATATGGTTAGATATCAGTCTTCTAGGATTGACTCCAAGATTAACTTGTGGCAAAAATGTCACACAATTTTGACATTGTTTTATTATATGCCTGTCTTGTTCTTTAGTTATTTTAAAATGCTTTTTTAAAGTATTAGCATTAACATGAAACCTTTTATGAAAATTTGTATCTTCTTCTAGTGTAGAGAAAATATGTATGTCATGTGTAGTTTTATCTGCTAAATCATTGCCCAAACTAAGGGCTCCAGGCAATCCTGTGTGTGCCCCAATATGTCCTATAAAGAATGGATCTTCTCTGTCCCAGATTAGACTTTGTATAGTGGAAAACAAAGAGAAAACAGTAGAGGAAGGGGAAATCCTACCAGCATCTTCAAGAGATATAATAGCATTAACTATATATTGACTATAAGAAAATAAATTAAATACAGAATCTTTGAACATCACAAAAGCTTGTAATACGGCATTAAGCTCTCCCTTTTGAGCTGATTGTATGTGTACTAAGAATGTAAATGTTTGATCAGGGGTAACTACTGCTGCTGTACCATTATTACACCCATCAGTGAATATATTTGGAGCATTCACGATAGGTGTTTTTCTTGTCGTTTTAGAAAAAACTACAGGATGCTTAGACCAAAAAGACAACAAAGGATTAGATGGTAAATGATTATCAAATGAAACATTCGATTTACACATGATTATTGCCCATGTATTTAACTCATTAGCTAACTCATCAATTTGCTCCATAGTATATGGAGTAATAATTTAATTGGGAGAAATTCCAAACACTCCTTTTGCTGCTCTTATTGCTTTGAGTATTAATTGTCCTATAGCCTCAGGATACCTAGTAAGAATAGTGTTAGAAGAATAAGATAAATTTATCCACAATAATGGACCTTCTTGCCAAAATACTCCAGTAGGAATATTTTTTGATGGTAGTACAATAAATAATAAAGGCAAACTTATATCAATTCTATCTAGATGCATATTTTCGATATATGTTTCAATAATTTTTAATGCCTTAGGAGTTAACAATTGGGCTAAATTTGTATCTGATGGACCTTTTAAAATATCAAATTAAGGTCCCAACTCTCCTGTTGGTATGCCTAGATAAGGCCTTATCCAATTTATATCTCCCAACAACTTCTGAAAGTCATTAAGTGATCTGAGTTGATCTACTCGTATTTAAATTTTAGGAGGACGGACCATGGTTGAGGATAATAAAACTCCTAAATAATTAATTGGAAAATTTAATTGTACTTTATCTATTCTTATCTCTAGATTATAATTTTTTAACAAGTTTGTAAGTGTGGCATAACATTCTAGCAATGTGTTTTTATCTTTATGTGCAAATAATACATCATCCATATAGTGAAATATTTTTAGTTCAGGATTTTGATTTCTAAGTGGCAAGATTGCTTTATTAACATAGATTTGACCCATAGTTAGACTGCTCGCCATTCCTTGAGGAAGTACTTTCCATTCATATCTCTCATCAGGACCTTCATTATTTAATGCAGGGATAGTAAATGTAAAACGTGGACTATCCTCGGGATGAATGGGAATCGAGAAAAAACAATCTTTAATGTCTATAGTTAAAACATACCACGTTTTTGGTAAAGCAGACAATTGAGGAATCCCTGATTGAGCAGGTCCCATAATAACCATCTTATTATTAATGGCTCTTAAATCTTGCAATAATCTCCATTTACCAGATTTCTTTCTGATGATAAAAATGGGAGTATTGTGGGGAGATATGGAAGGTTGTAAATGTCCTTCTGCTAATTGTTGTTTTACCAGATCATGGGCTACTTTTATCTTTTCTTTAGTCAGGGGCCACTGAGGAACCCACACTGGTTTTTCTGATTTCCAAGTAATTTTGATTGTCTCAGTGGCTCTTTCTGAAAATCCAACTTATGTCTGTCTGTTCCTTGATCTCTTTGAATTGGTGCTGCTATACTTTGTTGTTGTTTTCCTAATCTTTTTTTTTTCTTTCCTATCACCTTGTCTAGCCCTAGTAGTGGGCGCCTTAGGAATGATGTTATTTGTTAACATCAAACCTAGTTGATCTAGGACATCTCATCCCCATAAATTTATGGGAAGATGATCTAACACATATGTCTGTATAGTTCCTTCACAGCCTTCAGGATCCTTCCAATCTAATACCATAGCACTTCTATGGGGATTAGTTGCTTCTCCTAGGCCTCAAAGTGTTTGAGTGGCTTGTTATAATGGCCAATGTTTTGGCCATTCTTGAAGAGATATGATGCTAAGGTCAGCACCTGTGTCCAGCAGTCCATTGAATTCATGACCCTTAATATTTAGTTTTAGCATTGGGCAAGAGTCTAAATTTAAAGACAACATTGCCAAATCTACACCTGTGGAGCCTAATACCCTGGAACCTCTTTCTACATTAAGACTAGAGAACTTATTATGTAGGGTGGGTATTATTAACAACTGTGCTATTTTATCTCCAGGTGAAATTAGTAATATACCTCCTGGAGAACTAGCTATAATTTTTATTTCACCTACATAATCGAGATCAATTACCCCAGGATTTATCATAAGTCCTTTTAATTTAGATGAACTATGTCCCAATAATAAGCCTACTGTTCCTTGGGGAGGAGGTCCTTTACTCCTGTAGGAATAATTTGAACTCCCATCTCTGGAGTTAATACTGCTCTGGCAGAGGCACAGATGTCCAACCTTGCGCTCCCTTGGGTTTGTCTGATGAGGGATTTAATGGACAATGTGTCCTGGGCACCACCCTGGTGGTGTTGCTGGGTTCCTCTACTTCCCCGTGTATTTGTGGTTGTGGGTCCCAGAGCATTGGGTCCCCCAGTCCATTTTTTGGCAATGAAGCCAGATGCCTTTCTCCACGATATTGTGGTTAAATACCTGATCCTTGTCCGTTTTTTGATAAGGGAGTACCTTCTATGGTGTTTTGAGAACGGCATTCATTAGCCCAATGTCTCCCTCTACAGCATCGTGGGCAAATACTAGGTATTCTATTCCTTTGTTTCCTAGTTTTGTTAAAATCTCCTCTTATGGGCAACTCCTTTTAAAATGTCCTGTTTGTTGACAATTATAGCATGTTTCTGGCCTGGCATCTAAAGCCTGTTGTACTGCAACTGCCCAGACTTGCCCTTGTTCATTAACATCTCTACATAATTTATTATATGTGTTTAAATCTTCCTGTCTCCATGGTCTAATAACCTCTCTGCAGCAATGATTTGCTTGATCATAAGCCAGTTGTTTTATTAATGGCATTGCTTGTTCTGTATCCCCCAAAATTTTGGCAGCAGTTTTAATAAGCCTATCTACAAAGTCAGCATAAGTTTCATTAGGTCTCTGTATTACCTTAGATACCATGTCCTTGTAAAGTCTTCCATGCCCTAACTAAGTCTGCAACAATTTGTGAATATATAGCAGGATCATATTCAATTTGTTGCCATTTACCCTCATAAGGTCCTTTTCCTAACAACATATCTAGATTTCTTTGAGGGTAACCAGCTGCTGCATTTCGCCTAGCTGTTTCTGTGCAAAATTTCTCATTGGCAACCTTCCATAACAAATACTGTCCTCCACTTAGCACAGATTTACACAAGCTAGCCCAATCTGCTGGCGTAAGGTCCAAGTTAGTAATGGATTCGACCATGCTTACTGTAAAGGGAGCTTGGGGACCATAGGTTGTTACAGCCTCCTTTAACTGATTCACTGTTTTAAAATCTAAAGCACGTTGAATTCACTGCTCTCCTTCCTGCTCAAGTACAGGGCATGCTATTCTTTGAGGTCCTGTCTCAGGATCCTATCTATCAATTACAGGGTTTGAGGGCCACTCAGCTATTTAATCGGTGGGGCTGTTGGTTGAATTATGCCCTCTGGTAATAAAACGGAGTTAGTTACAGCCTCTTATTGTGACCTTTTTCCTAATAACCCCTTTTCCTTTAAATTTTCTTTCTCTCTCTGACTAGCTCGAGAGACTTTCTCTTTTGCTTGATCTAAAATGTCTTTCTCCATGGTCTGAATCTCTAACAATTTACTTAACACCTTTTTGGTTTCTTTTTTACTAATTTCTAATCTTCTATAAAGATAATGCAACCCAATAAGATAACACAAAACAAAACCACAACTGAATGAAACAAAAACTGAATAAAAATTGGCTGTATCAGTTTTCTCTTTCTCGAGGCTAACAAACCTTGAGCAAACCATTTTTCCCAGTTTGCCTGAGAAATTTCTAGGGACAGGCAACTTGAAACAAAAACGAAATAAATCAAAACAAGAACACATTGTTTTTTGAAATGGTCACCCATTCTCTCACTTTCCCTCAGGGTCGAGCAATTTTACTCACCTCCAAGTTTCATACGTTCCATGTAGGGACCACCAAATGCCAAAGTCTCGGCTTGGCACAGAATCACGAGCCACCAAACACCTTGTAGATTCAAACAGCAATCCTTTATTCCCGAAATCACACCGGCCTCTACAAACACTTTCTCGGGAAAATCCAAGTTCTGCCCACCCATTTTACATCCCAAAAACTTTTTCTCCATGAGAACTCAGAGGGAACTCAGGCAGCAGAAACGCCCTATTCATTGCAGCAATAATCTTAAACCTGTAACTTCCCTAAAACCACATTGTCTTAAACTGGGAATGCCTTAAATTTGTCTTAAACCAGAACACCTTAAACTCAAGGAGCGGAGAAACTTCCTCAAACCTGATCAGCTCTAAACCCGGATCTGCCCTGGTCTTTGAGCAAGGTCACCTTACTAAAGCATACATGCAATGTCCCATCGAATGTCCTCTAAGCAGCATGGGGTACGCTGGCAATGAGATTTCGATGCGTCATTCCTACTTGGCAATGGCCTTCAGCACATGTCTAAGAGGTTTTCCTTTAGCCTAAAAGTATGGGATGCAAATTAAAGGTTATTAATTGTCACATAATTATAAATCTGTGATACTTACATTTAAGATCTATTCACATCTTATGGAAATATTATATTTAAGATGCAACAGTATTTCTTATTAATGTTTTTGATCCTAGTATGCTCTCTGAGCTATGGCATGCAAAACTGTTATGAAATTTTTAGCAAGAATTAAAATAAAAATACATTTGTTGACATACTTGCATACATAAAATATTTATCAAAGAAATGAAGTTTGCATGATGGTCTAACTCAAATTATACCAAAAATATAAATCACATTCTTTGTCTTTGCAAATTTTGAGGAGAAAAGTGAGAAGAGACAGCAGAATTTCTGCTGAGGAGTGAATCCTAATGGAAATGGAGCAGAAAATTTTGTGGAGAAATATGAATGGGTGATCATTTCTCAGAGATGAGCAGGTGTAGGGCACAGTGTTAGCTTTCATAGAGTTCTGAGTGTTTTATAGAGGCCTCCAAATGTCATACTATGAAGAAAGACCCCTTCAGGCTCATGGGGAGGTTTATACAAGAAGTCAATCTTGGTTGCCCATTTCTACAGGTGCTCAGTTTATTGGTTGCCCATTTCTAGCTGTGCCAACCCAAATCTTTTCACTGCCTCAAAGGAATAAATTTAGAAGACTCAATCCACTCCCCTAACTAAAGAAATTGGGGTCCAAAGTATTAAGGACCCTGCACATACAGTCAATAATTGATTGCTACATTGATGGATTAGAGAAGAATGTGCTCCTGTTCCTCTTTGGATGACATCCTAGAAATAGACCAGTGTTGTAGCTACCTGAAGTTATGCACTTGCAGGGACTAGCAGTACATTTTTTGTTCAGTTGTGACTTGGTCTCTGGCTAGTCTAGATAAACATGTGCTTGGTCAAGTAGAAACTAGGGTGTTATATGGCAGAGGTGCTAATTTTTCATGTGAACACAGAGGGATGAGCATTAGTGCACATTGAAAGTGAAGTCCTCAGAGTTTGAGGTTCATAGATAGCCCAGCCTCTGTAAGCACATGCTATACCTACAGCTGCAGGTATGCACTGTACAGTAAGCTTAGAAGGCTGGAGAGGGCAAACTTGTCACAGAGGAGCTTCCATAGCTCCTTCTCTTGAAGAGCAAATCATGAATGAGTTTTGTCAGAAAAACCTTATGTGTATGGTCAATATTATGATGTGCTAAGGCCTCACTGAGAATGCATGGGCATGTCAATGAGAAAGTACATTTTCACAAAGGATGCTGAGAGAACAGATAAATGCATAGAAAATAATGGAATGAGATTCTCTCCCTCACTTCATACACACAAAGAGACACAAACATACACACACAGACACACACACATACATACACTCACAAACACTCAAAATTACCTTAGAACTCAATGCAAACCTAGACTAAAAACTCTTAGGAAAAAATATAGGAATACATCATTTTTGTCTTCACCATCTAAGCAACAAAAATAATAATGAGTAAATTGATTTTTCTTAAAAATCAAAAATTTTTAGCATCAAATAATGCACTAAGAAATTGAATTGACCACTCACAGAATGTGGAAAATATTTGCAAATCATAGATTTTAACTCAGAAATTACTGTTACCCCAAATATAGAAAAAACTGTTACAACTAAGCAACAAAAAAAATTCAATAAAAAAGTGTAAAAAGACTTGAATATGCACTTCTGTAAAGGTTATTATGTTGTTCAAACAATCATCCTTTATCATTTTTCATTAAGCAATTGCAAATCAAAATCATAACAAGAGATCACTTTATGCCTAGAAGGATGGCTACAATCAAAGACATGGACAATAGCGTATGTTTTCAGTGATAAGAACACACAGTAATCTGGGGAAGAAAATGTAAAGGATGTGCCTGATTTCTAGCACAGTCTGGCAACTCCTTCTATGTTAGACACAGACTTACTAAATGAACCAGCAATTTCACTTCTAGGTGTACATTCAAGAGAAACTAACATAGGCATGTTCACAAAGGTATAAGAGTGTTCACAGCAGCATTATTCAAATAGCCAAAAAGTACAAGTGACTCAGTCAACTAACAAAATAGATTAATAAGTATGGAATATCCATCTGATGGAGTGCTGTTCTGCAGTAGAAAGCAATGGGGTATTGATAATATGCTATGGCATGATTGAATCTTGAAAATTTCATGCCAACCCAAAGATGCCAGTCACCAAAAGACAGGGTCTCATTAAGTTGCTTAAGGACCTGATATTATCCTTGATGAATAAAGGGTCACTTTCTTTGTCCCATGTGCAGACAGCCACACATATCCTCAGTAAAAGTTAGAGAGACAGGGTTACTGAAAAATTTCTAGGAGAAGCCAGGTTCTATAGCGTGCTTTGCATGTTTTCTGCCCCAAGTTCCCTGGGGTCACAATACCTTTCAACACCTGTTTCTCCAGCAGGTCCTCTAGACAGAAGGCAGCATCTCCCAGTATATTTTTTGCCATGCCATGGCATTGGCCTGCCCAAATTTCTCCATTCCTGCCTTCCTCTGGACCTCACCAGAGAGCCACTTTCTAGGTTGCTCAGGGCAGAGCTCATTGCTCTCAGGCAGCAGGCCCTGCAGCCTTCAAAAGGTGCTTTCCTTAGAGATGTGAGCTAACAGAATAGAAGGGACTCAGGAAAAAGTGCATCATGCTATTTATATCACAGATTTTTTCTATGGGTAAATAAAGTATATTCATAATTTGAATAGAGGTTTACATGTCCCAAAGGAAGTTTTTATTTTTTATTTCCAGGAATCTATCACTTTAAAACACTCTAAGGATAGGAGACCACATTTGTCATATTTTTGACCTTCATAAAATTGTATGTTGAAAAAGAAGCCAGAAAAATTAAGGTGTATGTTGTCCTCAGACCCAATATTAATATAGCTAATGGCATAATGACTCATTCAACCAAAATTTCATGCAAGGCTTTAGCCAAAGCATGCCATCAACAACCAAGCTCTCTCAAATGAATCCTCAAATGGACACCTCACCAGACTGGATATCTCAGAATGTGTCACCATCTAAAACAACCATTGAAACTGGGACACTTTCTATCATCATGAGAACCCACCTGTCTGTTCCTTTAGACTCAACAGCATCCTCACAGGCACCCCTAAGTTGTTCTCCATTTTAAACATTTTATTGTGATTAACATATAAATGATGTAAAATTTGCCATGTAATGACTTAAATATATTATTTTTTTTTTTAGTTGTAGATAGTCATATCTTTATGTGGTGCTGAGGATTGAATCCAGGACCTTGCACTTTCTAGGTGAGTGCACTATCACTGAGTCACAACCCCAGACTTCAAATTTTTAAAAAACAATCTTTTTACTCAATGCTCTCTGATCCACAGAATATTTGAGAAATATTGATATCCCTGAATAGATAAATTTAATTCATTTCAGCAAAATTCTATCATACCCCTTTCCACTAATATAGAAGAATAGATGCTGACCAATTGAAAGGAAATATTTCAGACCTTTGGTAAAAACACTATAGAATCAAAGAATCCCTGTAATGGATAGAAAATTATTAAATAATTCAAGTTTAATTGTTTTTGCTTATCTATTTTGGGCTTGTATTTTTTTAATGGAGATATACTCATTTCCTTTTTAAATTATTTTAATAGATATTGAAACATAATCATGGGCTGGGGTTGTGGCTCAATGTAGAGCTCCTGCCTAGCATGTGTGAGGCACTGGGTTTGATTCTTTGTATTACATATAAATAAATAAATAAAGTAAATGTCAATCAAAGACCAAGACACTCACATATCAGTGAACCACAGCAAAATGTGTATAAAATAAGAAGATGTAAGAAAAAACAGGGACAGAGTGAAGTTAAATTATGGTTTTCAAATTCCTACAAGTTTTCTGAGAACTGGACCATTTTTTTTTTTTAAATCTCCTATTTCCATGACATGTTTAGTTGTTTTATGGTGTATTCTTAACATGGTATAGTTATTCTTTTTTTTAAACAAAGAAGCTAGCTGATTTTTATTATCATTATCAATGCCAAACAAAACTTTAAATCAACAAAAATCTTTCATTAAGCATTAAGTTTCTTTCACACTTGCTACAATCAGAGTAAATGTGTTTATTTGTATAAAGGGATAGCCTTTAATTGGAGTTTAAAATATCCCCAACTGCAAGATTATATATGTAGAACTCCAGCTAATGCTCATATAATAATGCATTATTATCCAAATTAAATGTACTCTCCAGATTAAGATAAAATGGAAATAATTTACTCATAGCACACATATTTAAACATCTTTGTTTACAAATTACTATCCTAAAAATTATCATTCCACTGAGCTTCAATTGGAACAAATGTGTAATCTCTTAAAAGCAGTTACTTAAACTAAAAATGAGATATATATTATTTTCGAAGGAAGATAAAAACTATTGTCAAGATTCTTGTTGTTCTTCAGAATGTTCAGTAGCAGGCTCATTTGAATGTGAAATCAAACCTTAAGGGAATTCACTTATACTTTCAGAATGCAGGGCTGGGATTTGGGGAAAGAAATCCAGCTCTATGGGGGAGATAATGAGGATAATGTGGTCCCATTAGAAATGGAGGGGTTTGGTGGGCACGGTGGAAGATATTTTTGATATGCTCCACACATGTTTCCTGGAGCAAGTGAAGGGGAAAACGGCCCTCTCATTAACAGACATCTTGAATCCACTAGAAACAATGGACCTCTGATTGAAGGGATAGGTGAGAAAGCAAAGCCAGAGTCAGTCTCTTGGTTTTCAGCAGGGAGAAATGAATCAGGCACATTGAAGTCTCCAAGATGGACTTTGGTTTCATTTTTACTGGATTCTATTTCTGAAGATGTAGCCCTGTCCGTTTTATGCAAAGGCGGCATAGTGGAACTTCTGAGTTCTGCTGATCCAGATGGGCTACCATAATTAGAATAACATCCATCTTGCCTTTGTAGAGAAAGCTTTGAATCAGAATATGGTTGGCCTTGTTGAAGAATCAATATTCTATGGACCTGTTACCATGGATGTGCCAGGGGCCCAGTGTTGGAAGCTGCTCTCTGAGGATCAGTTAACTGATTACAGTTTGATTCTTTTTTTTCATTGCTAGTCAGATGGTGCAGAGGATTTTCTGGGACCCTTGAACCTCTATCTCATCCCACTGGTAATAAAGGTGAGAGTATGAGTGGACTATTATTTTCCAAATGAGAAGGACTTGTTTAACATGAAGTTTGACCCAAAGGTGAGGGACCATTTGGTGAATTTTCTCTGCCAAAGACTCTATTTGAAACATCAGGCACAGAAGCATCTTTTTCTACAATTTTAAATTTGAACTCCATTTCAGTTATTTTTTCTCTGTTGTGAGCATTTTGCTTCCATAAATCATTGAGGTATCTTTAAGCACTCTGAGCTGCAAACTCATTCCCGTGTGGTTTTTTCTCATAGTACATAACATGCCTCTGATAAAAATGAATGGTTATCTCCAATTCTTCAAGATCTTTGGCTCCCTTTCTATAGGTCTCCAGAAATTTAGTTGGATGGCTAATCTTTTCTTCCACTTTGGAAAGTTTCTCCTTTTGCTCTACTTGGTAATTTACCTCTCCTATTATTTTCCTTTGGAGTTATGTTACATTTTCTTCATGTAGTTCCATCATGGCTTTAAGTTTCTTCTGAAGATTCTGATTCTGATTTTCAAACTGTGTATTTTCTTGCAAACTTGCTTTTTCTGTCTTAAGATTTTTAATATGTTGAATAACACCTTCCTTTGTTTTAATAGATTCAGATAATAAAATATAAACTTTGATTTCTTTCTCTTTCTAAGGTTGTAAAGGAGGCCATTAACTTAGCAACATATACAAGTTTCTTCAAAGACCCTTTAGGCAGATTTCTAAGTGAGCACCAATTTCTGATTCACTCTCCATTTTCAACTCCAAGTTACCTTCCTCTGTTAGTACTTCTCTAAGCATAGGAGCCCAAATTTTTATCTGCAGCAAGTGTTCAGTTGAAGACTTAATGTGATTTTCTTTTTCTCTTAGAACTTGTTCTGCATGTATTTTAGAGTGTTCAAATATTTATTTTTGTTTGTTTATTTGTTATGGCCACTCACTTTTTCTTTCCATACCTCAACTTCTTTTAAAACCTGTTAAAATTATTAGTAACTGTGCTATTCTATCTCCTGGTGAAATTACAGATATAACCTTTGGAGAACTGGCTATAATTTTTATTTCACCTTCATAATCGGGATCAATTACCCCAGGACTTATCAAAAGTCCTTTTAGAGTAGAAGAGCTGCGCCCCAATAATAAGCCTACTATTTTTTTGGGAAGAGGTTGTTTCACCCCTGTGAAAATGATTTGAACTCCCATCTCTGGAGTTAGTACTAATTTGGCAGAGGCGCAGATGTCCAACACTGCGTTTCCTCTGGTTTGTCTGATGAGGGATATGATGGACAATGTGTCCTGGGCACTACCCTTATAGGGTTGCTGGGTTCTTCCAGTGCTCTGCATATATGTGGTTTGGGGCCCTGGAGCATTGGGGCCCCCTGTCCATTTTTTGGCAACAGAGCCCAATGCCTTTGTCCATGATATTGTGGATAAACACCTTGTCCTTGTTCGTGTTTTGATAATGGAGCACTCTCTATGGTGCTGATAACGCCAAGGTCATGGGTTCTATCCCTGTAAGGGCCACCAAATGCTGCAGTCTGGCTGGGCACAATTCAGGAGCCACTTGTCAAAAGAAACTAACTTTATTTTTAGAACTGCAAATGCCAAACAAAACAGCTCCTCAGAAAAAAACCCTCAGAGCCCAACTGCCACCACCGGCTTTCCACAAGCCTCTCACCCCAACACCAGCCTCTCCACCACCCACAATCTTCCAGCTCTTGAGGCCGATTTGCTGGGTTGCATGGGTGGAGCAAAAGAAGTCCCCCAATGAGCAGCTCCGTGGTCTAAAAGGGCAGGGAAACAGCTCAATGAGCATCACTGCAGAGGAGCCAATCAGCTAGATGTTGCTGGGGCCGCTGTGAGCCAATCGTTAGCTGGCAGCTGGAAGTTTGCTGGCAGCTGGAAGTTTGCTGGGTCCCCTTTGGCTGTGGCTCCCAACACTCTGAATTTGAGAATTTTCATTCAAAGCCTTTTTTATTGCTACCATAACTTATTTTTCATTTAGTTGAAATATTTTCAAGGCTATTTTAGCTTCAAGTATTTGTAATTTGAGGGATTTTGATTCATCTTCTTGGGATTAAGTTATATATATCCACCATCGATTCATCCTGTTAACAATGTTAAGTTTTCTCATCTTTTAGCTCTTTTTTCTTGAAAGAGTATTTCATCCTCCAGTTTAGATATGGACCAATCCAGGATTTCATATCTTGCCTCCAAATTTTCTGCTTCTATTTACTCCTTCGCCAAAATGGCATCCTTTAGAGATGACTCTAAGCCTTCATACTGTTTTTGAACAAGGGTAACCTTTTCAAGTAGTTCACATTTTTCTCCAATTAGTTAAGAAAATTTTAGAGCAAGCATTTTTTTTTCACTTCTCATGGAATGTCTGCTTCTCACAGACTGGCAACTTCACCATAAAAACATGGGAACAACAAAAAATCCAATAAATGTACATATCACCAACTCCCATGGAAAGCCATAAGGACTGAAAGGTTAATAAAATAGGTACTTGTCACTTGTTTTTCTGTATGCTTAACAAAACACTGTTGAAATCTTGAGAATTGTTTGCTAAATCTTGTTCCCAAAATGTGCTGTCCCCAACTGCCAAACTGTAGGATGCACTTCCTCACTCGGTTGCAAGCAAACTGCCCACTTGCCCTGACCCATCAATGAACTTCCCTTCCTTCCCTTTCCAAGGAAAGTATATAAGCTCTGCTTAAGCTGTTCTCAGGGCTCTATCTTTCTTTGCTCTAGTGAGCTCTGAGCCCCAGCATGCTGGTTCCCAAATAAACCCTTTGCTGTTGCTTGAGGCAGTCTCTTGGTGGTCTCTTCCTTCGACATTTCGCCGATCTACTAAAGGACTAGGGTGTGTTTTTATTTCTTCAGAAAATCCACAACACAATCCTCTTTACTTCTACCAGTACCACGTGCAAGTAGGGCTGAGAGGCAGCTGTTGCCCCTCCATCATGCTAAGGCTACTATGGCTATGCCCTCCACAACCAAACTATGCTCAGTCACACCAAAACAGGCTTTGGACACTCAAGCCTTTGGTCAGAAACAAACATGCACCAGGCAACAAAGCAGACCATTGTGCACCACCAGGTAAGGGAAGGGCTATGGGCATGGGTATGGCGAGTCCTGGTCATGAGCTTCCAGAGGCATAACACACTCAAACTACCTTTCAGAGAAGTTTTGGCCCCTTCACTATGCTGTGCATCCTCACACAGCACAGGTTTATGCATTTCCCAATCAAGCCAGAGAGGAGTCATCTCCACGTCACCCACCCATTAGTTTGGTTTAGGTTAGGCCAAGGCAGAACTCTATACAGTCATAATGTCATCCAGCTTGATGTCACTAAAATTCTAAAGCTCTGCAAACTTTTTAAAGAGCTAGTATATAATATATTTATATTTATACAACTTGTCCTTTTGTTTAAATGACTCATTCGTTCCCATGCCCTCCTGTTCCCTCTTTTTTTCTTCCTTCCTTCCTTACTTCTTTCTCCCTTTCCTTTTCTTGCAGTATTGGTGGTTAAACTTCAAGGCCTAGTACATTCTATGCAAGCTCTCTAGCCCTGAGCTACATCTCCAGCTCTGTTGAGATTTTCTATACAAGCCATGTGATTTCTTGCCATAGAAAAAATCTCACATTAGACTATCTTAAGAGTAATTTTAGAAGAATTGCAAAATGAGCACAGTTTGGATATGTTATTTTTAAGTAATACAGCTTATGTAATATTTTTAAAGAAGAAGCTTAAAACTTGAGTTGGTTTTCATGTCAGTTTTTGTAGAGTAATATTTACCTAAGTGTTTTCAAAATCCTTTTTCAGATGTTTTCTTTCACTTTTCATAGGATGTGAAAACTTCAAAGCAAGCTGTTCATTATAAATACATAGCAGTGAGAAGGATGAATAAATGAGATCCTGCTTCAAAAAAAAAAATAAAATGCTGCATGAGATTTACAAAAAGACAGGTGACACCAGGGTATTCAATAGGAAACAGTGTTTATTTGTGTGCATTCCAGCCTATTGAATTCTTATCCAAAGACTGGCCATTTAGTGTAGGGAGTGATCCCTTATATAGTCTGGTGAGTTTCTGTTTACATATTAAGTTTGTCTTCATATGAGGTAATAAACATTCATTTGAGCATTCTATTACTATACTACAAAGTAGCAGGAATATTCAAAACTGATTTTATTAGGGCTCCAAATGATACAGATGGCATCATGTTCTCTTTCCTTTCTTCTCAGAAATCTCTACCACAAAATGTAAATCAGTGGTAAAGCACCCCTAGCTTCTATTCTCAGTACTACACCAAACAATTGGCAGAAGCACTTCATTTAGAACAGAAAATTTAGAATTACAATGAGTTAGAGTGAGTAAAGTTTGCCCTAGGTCCCTTAGACAAAGAGCTCTCTATCTTTGACTGGTTTAAGCTGGTTCTTCCAGGTCTCTTCTAAAGATCAGTTTCTAAAACAAAGACACAACTTTAAGTGATTTTAGGAGTGAACTTCAAATGATGTCAGCAGTGAGCAGCTCTCTACTGCAATAACAAATGTTGCTAAATTCCTGCTTATCATGTTGCTCCCTTCAGACTTTTTCCTGCTGGTTAAAAAAGTCTAAAATGGAGCAGAACATTACATCTGTATCTCTTGAGGGAATCCCTTTCTCTTAAGCTCTTAAAAACAACTCCTTGGCAGCACCTCTAGTATCAGAGAAGGAGAGAGTTTGAATGGCCTTTGAAGGTAGTGCGTTGAGCACTGATCCCAGGCTCTGAGCTCACTTTACATCCCTGGGTTGTGGTTGTTTTCTGGGGCATCTCAAGGCCCTAATTTTGGAGAATTTTATTTCCATCCCACCTCTATGCCCTCCAGTTAACTGAGAACTTCAACTGCAGTATCTGGAGTTGGGGAGGTTCTTCAGGCAATTGACTGTTTTCTTAGCAGTCTATCTTGACCTTGACCATACAGAAGGCAGTGCCCTTGGGGCTACCCAGTAGAACACTTTTGGGCTGTTACTTATGGGGTTGAGTCTTAGCAGTTGTTGCCAGATAGGTGTTTACCCTTGTGCCCAGGATCTCCCTCCCTGAGGTAGTAGTTACTTTTTGATTAAGGCTGAAGGCTATATAGGTTCCAGACACTCACTTTTCTCACTTTCTCTGCCCACTGGTATCATAATCTGCTATTTCTCTCACAGCCCATTGACCAAGGTACAGGTAATCCAGGAGGCTTTAAAGGCTAGTTATGTAGGAGCGGGTGGAGCCACTCTGAATTCTGCAAAGGGACACCCTTGTTCTGAGAGGCTGCAGTGATTGGAATCACCTGCATGTTTTCTTCTAAACTATCTTGACAGTGGGGTTGTGATGAATGCAGTCAGAAATTTCTTTAAATCAGCTGTCATTGTGGCTAGAGGTGGACCCAGAAGCCTGGAATTCAGGGCTATTAAAAAAAAAGCATTTTAGGGAATGTTATACAGGAGAAAAATTGTTCGTTAGGGGTATTTAGGGTGTGGGGAAGCTTGAAAATGTCTCTGAAGACCTTCCTGGGAAACTTGGTAAGAGGTGCCAAGAGGACAGGCAGGAATCCTGACCCACCAGCTCATGATCCATCACTGCTCAGTAGCCATAGATTCAAACCCTCATCTTCATGCAGTGCTGACTGCCAAGTGGTGGCTGAAGTGCAGAAGGCCAGAGCAGTTCAGGTCTTTGTGGGATGATTTCAGAGTCCAGCAGTGATGACAGGCTTGCTGGCTACACACTGGTATGAATCAAAAGGCATCATCTAAGCTCTCCATGCAATGAGTGTGGATTAGTGCAGAAATATAACCTGATACAAAGAGCTCCTTCATGTTCTTGGGCTTCTGACCTGTTCTGAGTATCACAGCTAGATTTTAATATGAGCAGAATCATATGTAATGGAGTAGAAACTATCACCAAGAGACAACTTGTCAGTGGCCAAAGTCATACATCATTGAGGTGGCTCAACCCAGGTTAAATTCAGGCATTATCTCTTTACTCAGTCCCTCACACACTCAGCTCTATGAGCTTCTGTCAGTGGTAGGTCAGCGGATCTAAGAGATGGTCCTAGGAACCATTGTGTGCTTTTCCAGTGGCAGGATTTTGCATTTACTGTGCTCTGCTATCCCCATAAGAAACTTGGGTTAAGGTGATCTGCATGGTATAGGATAGAAAATAAAATACTGAAGATGTCCTGAGATTTGGCAATGAGCACACAATTAGTAAGCAGCAAACAGGGACTCGACCAGGGGTTCTACAAGCTCTTTGTTCATGGGCCTGGCCTCATGACTTCTTATTGATGAGGAAGCTCACTAGACCTGCCTGGGTGGGAGGGTGATAGAGGTGGAAGGTGGACTCTTATTCACTTTCTGGGTTTGTAGCACCTGTGAGGTTGGCTTTGACTGCCCTAGGTCATATCCTCAGGCCAGATGAGGAATCAAGTAATTTTTATTTTTTCTCCTTTGATATTACCATAATGGGAGGTTGCTTAAAATTAAATGTTTAGTAAATGTTTAAAATATTTATTTATTGGTGCTGGGTCCACATCGAAGGTCTTTGTGCATAATATGTGCAGACTCACCACTGAACTACTTCCCTAGCACCTGAACAGTTTTAGGAAAAACTTTTCCTATTTCCAGATTTTAGTCAAGATGAATTCGATGAATATAGTCAATTTCTAAGACTTATACAGAAAGTATTAGTCAAAGAGTAAGGGACACTTGGTAAGAGGTGCCAAGAGAACTGGCAGGAATTTCTATCACTGCCAACTTCCATATTCAGAAGGCTTGTGTTGATGTACATTACAGCAGTGTGAGTGTAGAAGAAGCCCTCTTGAATGCTGTTAGTGAGCCTAATAAAGTTTTTCTTCCTAATGTCTTGCTGCAGGGAACACCCAGTTGTTGTGTAGTGACAGGACAGCTAGTCCAGGGCTTCTCCTGTCTCCAGGCTGAAGGGTGATTTTTAAGCCTCTGCAAACTTTTGCACACCAACTCTAGTGTCACATACAATGGAAGTGAGTAACTAAGTAAATGAAGTGGAAGAAGCCAAGGACATACTCAGACCAAACCTGTGGGCCACATGCTAGATTGTGTGGCCCTGAAAGGTGCTGCAGAAGATCCTAGGTGTTAAGCATGGTTCTCTGTGCTGAGCATTTATTAAGCCTCATGGTTGTAAAGCAGAAGCATCTCAGCCCCCAGATGGAGGAGCATCCCTTGCCTATGTGAGTCTCCAATATGTGATTGGCCAGGCCTCAGACAGGTGGCTTCCCCTCCTGAGTTGCCCCCTGGACATTTACCTGATACAAAGTTCACCACAGCCCATTCCCAATACTGAGAGCCTCAAAGAGCTTTGTGTATGTGGGTGTTCTCTTTCATATTTGCCACAATAAAAATTAAAACTGAGAAATTAAACAACACTTAGTTCATTTATGTCTTCATTTGAAGGTAATATAAAACTTTTAATGTTAACATAAACAATCTTTTTTTAATTAATTTATTTATTTTAATTAGATTTATGTGACAGCAGAATGCATTTTTATTACTTTCATGCAATTGCAGCACAACCTTTCATTTCTCTGGTTGTACCTAATGTGGCATCATACTATGTGTGCAGTCATACAGGTACCTAAGTTAATGATGTCTATCTAATTCCACCATATTTCATCTCCCCATTCTCCCTTCCTACCCTCCATCCATTTTGTGCCATCAAAGTTTCTCCATCCCCCCTCCCATTATGGATAAGCATCCACTTATTAGAGAGAATACTCAGCCTATTTTTTTAATTGGTTTACTTTGCTTAGCATAATATTCTCTGGTTTTATCCATTTACCTATAAATGCCATAATTTATTCTTTTTTAATGCTGAGTCACATTCCATTAAATACATATACGAGAGTTTCATTATGCATTCATCTTTTGAAGGGCATCAAGAATATTTCCACAGTTTAGCTATTGTGAATTTAACTGCTAAAAACATTGGCTGCATTACTAAGCCATAATCCCAGCCCACGTTAATTATTTTTAAGTGCACAAAAAATTTAGAAGTGGTCAGTACATTCACTATCACAACCATCTGTTGCTAGACTTTATCTTTAAAACAGAAACTCTGTACCCATGAAATAATGCCATCCCACTGCTCACCCACTCCCACTCCCCTTCTTTTCGTATCTGTGGATTTAATGACTCTAGATACATCTTCTATAGAATCATGTACTAAGTGGTTTTTGTGTGTGTGTGTGATTGTGTGACTACACTTAACATAATGTGGGGTGAATTATATTCCGTTGTGTGGATGAACATGTTTATTTATTCCTCCATCAATGGATGCTTGCATTGCTTCCGCTCTTAAGTTCTAGGAAACTACTACTTGGCATATCTGAAAGTTTAAGCACTAGAGGAGGTGGACAATCTATAGAAAATGAGCTGTGGTTGGGATCTCATGGGTCCATGACTTACACCTTGATGTAATCTATAGGCAAGAGGAGACATGAGCTGATCCTGGTGAGGGCACCTGCAGATATCACAGATGCTACAAGAAAGATCAGAACATCCTCTTGACATTACAGAAATCGAGGCAATAATGAGACTCAAAGATAGACTTGATAAGAGAGCCCACACCAAAGGAAAGGGGAAGTAGAGCCACACAAGGAACACAAGAAGCAATGAATGTGAGTGAAGGATGAGCAAAGCTCAGGTACACTCTTCTTTCCAACATCACAGGTTGCACCTTGCTATCTTGTATTTATCAGTTGATGAGCAGAAGCCTTAATGTATAGTAGGTTTCAGCACTTCAGTTTCCTATATCACAGTTACCTGCACCATTTAACAGAGGGAGTATCTTTTACAGACTTTCCTTTTAAGGACTTAGAAGTTCCTTGAGTACATAGGCTGAGTCTACATGTCCCAAGTGGCCTGACGCATAGTCAACACTAGACCTTTCTGCAGTCTTAGACTGAGGGCAGGGGTCAAGTCCAATAAGGAAGATGTAGAAATCCATCAGTTGAAAAAAGATGAAAGACACTGTGGGAATATTGATCATCCTTTATTCAGAGATGGCAATATCCCTCAGGTCCTTTTGCATACTCCTTTTTAATATAAAGGCCAGACAAAGAAGGCGCATTGCCAACAAGCTGGTGCATTCCCACAGGCAAATGTTTATGACCTTGATTTCATATGTTGAATCACCATGTTTTTGACCTTTACCACAAACTGACCATAACATAGCCATTTCATAGCCTTAGTCACTCACTAAAAGCCAAACAGCTTACTGGAAGTCTGGCAAAGGAGCCATTTTGGCCTTGCCCCAATACATGGCTTCAGCTTGAACACTGATCTTCTGCAAACTGTTCACCAGTTTTCATACACAGAGGCAAGGACTACCTGTGATTTTTCTCCTTAGGAGCTGACATCACTGATAGAGAGGACACAGCAACAATAAGTCACTGGGACCAGAACCTTGAGAACAGCTTATCATTATGAGGAGAGAGAGAGGCCTCATTCCTGCTCATGCTGAGAAAAGAAGGGCCTTGAGAATTGTTTCTGTTTTGGGAATAAGTTTTAAGATGGCACAAAACAACAATAAAAGCAAATGATTATTTGCCTGTAGAGATGGTAAGAGGTTTTGATAACATATTATAATTATTTAAATTATTTACAATAATTATATTTAACGTCATCTGACTGTTATCAGGTGAGAATTTTAGAGCTTGCTTGGGGATATTTGCTATATGCAGGTAACCTTCTTCTTCCCTGATTATTAAGTCATCTTGAAAGCAAGACAAGGAAGATTAATAAAACATAAATATTAGCTGCCTGGCATTTCTTTTGATATGATGGGGATTTGGGGGGAAAAACAGAAACATACTCATAATTCAACATAATATTTCTGTCAGAAAAAAAAAGAAGTAAGACTGGAAGATTTTTAATTTCCTTCAGTGTCCAAAACCTCTGTTTCCTTTCTATATTTAAGGTCAGTCAATAGCACTTTGAAGTTAAACCATTTTTGTTTGATCCAGTATTCTATATCATTTTTAGTCCAAGTTTCTCATTGAAGGAGAAAAAATAAAATTATTTTGTAAATACCCCAAAGAAGTACAGAGTTGCTATACAAATGTAAAGGACATTTAAAGACAATGGAATGTCCAATATTTATGCAAGACAGAATACAAAGTGATGACTTGTTTTTACTTTTATAAGCTCTGTATCCCAGCCACATGGCATGGTGAGTCACTGAAACTGGGATGACCATAGATGGCTGTACTGTCCCAAATAAATATAAAATTAAAATAATTATAAAATATAAAATTACACACTCATGGGGGAACCCATAACTATGTATCTCACTGATAGTATAAACATAAAGATAAAGGGGGAAAATACAAACTAATATAAGTAACTTTATAACAAAGCACTCTTGCAGGATATTACTGGTAAGATTTATTTAAAAAAATAAATAAGTAATCCTGAACTGAACTTAAAGATTTGTCTGGGCAGTGTTAGGGAGTATGAGTCCCATGTGTACCTGGGGTTCAGGAGATGATATTGTAATCAACTAGTGTTCTCACTGTGGGAGAAACAGATGCAATGTGGAATGGGAGTGGATTGGATTCAAAGTCTCAAAATGAACTTTCAGTCAGTTGATTGATCATGCAATCAGTAGTTCAGTCATTCTATCAGCTCTGTTTACTGAAAAGGCCTAGAGGCAAATACAACACAGTAGCCATGACCACCTGATTATTTCCGCATCATTTTGTTTCCAAATGCCATATACATGCAAGATATGGCTCATTGGAGAAATGGTTGATTATTCCAGGGCGTCATCAAGGAAAGCATAAGCTAAGCCTACAGCATCCTGCTGATGAAAAAAGTAAGATCATATTCATCAACCCATGGAATATATTCAAAGGACTTGGGAAGTGCTTCAATGGGCCCACTTGCAAATTATAAATATTTTGAACCTAAAAAGGAATATTGGCAAAAATGGGTGGCACCACATTGAATAAAAAGTCATACCATGAGACCAATGGTTACAAGCCGTAAAAACCCACAGGGGAAGGTAAAGAAAAGCTATTTTTTACAGAAGAATAACAAATGACAAAGGGGAAGAGAAAACTAAACATAAAAATAATATATTCTACAATTACCAATGTAATAATTATTTTAGGCAAAAATGTTGATGTATGATGCACTTATTGAGGGAAAGAATATTGGGAATGCAATATATGCACACTAAGGTTTTGCTTCACAGATGGCTTATTAAATACAGAGGGGAAGACAGGTATCTTTGCAATAAGACAATATCTGGGTGACACCAGCATCCCAGTGGCCACATTGAACAGCACCAGGATTGAGTTAATCAGGGGGAGGAGGAAGAATGACATCAAGTCCCTCTGAGGTGATGCACAGGGACACAGCACTTCCCTAGAAGGAACAATGCTCAAAAAATGCACAATCATACCTCCAGTCTCCCAGTCTCCAAGGGAACAATCAGAAGAGTACATGTTAATACCACCTGCAAAACGACTGACAATGCCAAAAGAGAGAACAGTAAAGTATGGATAACTTTTTCTAGAACAAGGGCCAACTGAGCACCTGGAAGCCATAAATAATCTGTGACTGAATCTTAGATCAAGAAAACAAAAATCCCAGTCTCACAGGATATTGTCAAGAAAATTTGCACAGTAGCTCTTTATTAGACAGCAGTGTGTCAGTCCCTGACTTCACTACAGAGCCCCTAAGCCTCCTCCACATGGTGCATCTCATGTTCTACTCAGGTCTGTCAATTCTTGTCTGCTAATAGGGTTGAGATCAGTCTACCTTCTTCTGTTGTTCCCAGGACATCCAGGACATTTGGAACTTGGTTGACTGCTGTCATGAACAATTTTACCTTCCAGGCAAAATGTCAAGAATCAGTGCATAAAGTCACTCTCTCTGCCTCTGCCACCCTTTCTGGCAAGGAGCGGCTAGGATCAGGTGAGGAGGATGATAGAGCAGCCAAACCAAAGTGAGGCTTCAATCAGTCTGTGTACCGTCAGGCCTACAATGAGCTTAATCTCCTTCTAATCATGTCCCCCCAAAACCCCTGACCACACTGGACATGTAGCCTGAATAAGATTAATGTCAGATACATGCTGAATTGACTGTTATCTTAGCACAAACAGCTTATCTCAGGTGATATATGTGTGTTCAAATCTGAGTGCAAATTAAAATAGCCAAATAAGTTACTTAAATAACAAATAAGTCAAAGAGTTTACCTTTATATGTGGTGACACACCACATGAACATAGGAACTCTATAAAGCCAGGAGTTCTGTCTTGTGGGAGAATAAGGTTGCACATCAAGGTACAGCTGAATATGTGCCATATTCTGAAGCCCCAGGACACTTTATCACTATGAACATCAGCCAAGAAGGCTCTGCTCTTCATGGGAAATGTGAGCCCCTGTGTGAGGGAGGAGGAAGGTATAATCCTTCTACCCCTTCCTGCCTAGGGAATTCACTAAGCAGTTGTACCATTGATTACTTTGATTGCTGGATAGAGCTGGACACTCTGAAATCCAGGTCAATTCTTTGTGTCTCTGAGAGAAGAAATAGAATGTGGGTGTCTCTCACCATAACGCTTGCCCATATTTTGCACTCACGGTAGCGGAAACCCTGCAGAACACATCAAATAGGACTCTGGGTGACAAAGGTGCTATATGATCAAATCTGGGGCCCTCTTATGCAAATGTCCATTCACTTGTGTACACAATGACATGGAAAGAAACATAGGAGGCTGTGCAGAGGCTGCCCCTCCAGTGTCACACTGGGAAAATCATGGCAGAGAAATTCACTGTCTGCCCCCTGCTCTTGTGCACACAGTCAATGTTGTGTGTCTTCCTTCCCATGTATGACAATACAAGCTCATGCTGTGAAATGACTTGGGAGAGGGTGGAAGGCGTGGTGGGTAAGAACTGCATCTGCTTGGTGAGGGTATGGCTGCCTGTGCATCCACCAACATGTTAAACAACCTTTCTGTGGAAGGTTTATTAGCTTGAAAATGAAATAGGGACAGGGCCTCCCCAGGGCATGATGAGGATGTAATGATTTGGTTCATGCAAAATTCTTACAAAGGCACCTGCCTCATGTGTACTCAACAGGCATTATCTGTTGTTGTTACAGGTCTAGGTAATAATAGTAATATAATACAATTTCTGAGACAAAAGGGAAGATCCATTAGAAAAAATAAATCTAGCACCATGAAAACACTTCATGTTTTGCTTTCATAGGAAGCAAAAGCGATTAGAGCAAATAAAATGGGAATGAGCCTGGGTGATAAATAGGGTTCATCGTTTGAGAGATTAAAGTCAGAAAACAACAATCACCTGCAAGTACCTAGTACCATGCAAAAGAGATCAAACTGAGTGAGCTGCATCTCCAGTTAAAACACAAATCTAGGGCATGAGAGCATTGAAGAGTTCAGAAAAAAAAATTGGTTTTTACCAGGAAAGCACTACCCACCTCCTACCCAGTGGCTAAAGGAGATGTCAGGAAGCCCCAGTAGAGAACAGGGGTTCACAAACAGTTCTAGCTGCCAGGAACCTAGTGGTGAACTTGTGAAACTACAAAAGAAAGGAAAGTGACCCTATTGTGGAGGGTGTTTCACCCAACCTCCTAGTGCAGCAGGGGCTGGGCCCTCTGTGGAAGATAGAGAAACACAACCTGAGTGCAGAGACCCTATTGCATATGTGCCTGGTCTATTGGAATGGTGAGAGTACATGGGAATGATTTTCTGGAAGAGTGTATTCATTACTCACAGGAGGTGGCATCAGCATGGGAACAGTGAAGATTAGTGCCCTGGGGATGAAGGATAAAGTCCCTCTTCAAAGTGTGTACTTTAGGAAAGTGGATCCTTGCACAGAGCTGGCCCTTTGCACCCACATTCCAGCAGTCATGTAAAGCAGGGCATTTTAGGACAATTGCCAGAGATGGCATTCACATCAAATCCAGCTGGTGGTCTGCACTTCTTATGGAGGCCCAGGGAACAGGGAACAATATTTTTTTGGCATTGCCAGGCTGGGCGTTCTTCACCTCAAACCCCATTCTACTTCATGCAGGGTAGGGAAGGAGAAGGGAGTTGCCATTTTCCACTGAATAACAGGGAAAGTGCAAAAAATCAGGAACCTTAATGTAATGAAGTCCTAAAGGTAAAAGGCTCAGATAATGAGGTTATGGGAGTCCAAGGAGTAAAGAAAATGTGGACCACAGAATTCAATTACATCAAGAGGCTTTCTTACAGAGAAACTGAATATAAATGCTGGGAATGACTAAGATGAGAGGCAATCCTTTTGGAAATAGTAACAAATCCAGCAGGTGGTCAAAATAACATTGAGTGTAACAGGCCAGGCTTAGTAAATAAGGGTGTGCAGGTAGTATGTGTTATATAGAGGCCTCTAGATGCTTGGGTCAAACGTTCTAGCAAACTATAATTTTTATAACACACAAAGTCATTTGCTGTAGTTTCAAAGTCCTCCAAAAAACCCATGTGCCTAAGACTTGGTAACCAGCCTGTGGTGTTACTGGGTGATAGTGGAACCTATAGGAGTTGGAGCCTATTAGAAGTAAGTTATATTACCAGGGACATGCCCTGAAAAGAGTAATGGGAATTCAGTCCTACCTCTTCTTTTGCTTCCTGACTGCCATGATATGAGCAGACTCTTTGGCCATAGGGTCTCACCATGATGAGCTTCTTTAGGCTCGGGCCCAAAGAAACAGAGCAAACAGACTAGGACCTGAAACTCTGAATTCATATAAATCTTCACTCCTTTAAGCTGATTTTTTCTTAATTGTTTTTGAAAACAATGGGAATCTGGCATCCATGAGAAGTGGGGTGGAAGGTAGATGGACAAAGAAATTCAGGACCTAATCAGAAGTGCTGCTTCTGCAGAATGAGGGAGTGGCTGCAATCTATCATAAAAAAGCAATCAAGTAGGTATGAAAATAACCATAGCCTGCCCACGGCTTTCTCTATTTCCAGGGCTATGCTAGGACTTGACAGAGTATCCTATTTAATTAGAATTTTAGCAATTATACATAAATGTGTTCCTACCAAGAAAACTTCCTCTGGCACAATGAAAAAAATACAATTGGAAAAATAGCACATCTGGTTAAAATGAAGAAATAAGAAAGGAAACAATTCTTCAGCCATTAGGAAGTACAGGCTCTCTATAGGGAAGAAGTGGTAGATCATCCTTTGGGGCCTGGGCATCCTATGGGCTGCTGCCTCATTAGGTAATGAAGAATGTGCATGCCCCTTCATATTTTACTATTCATCTCTTCCTCTCCACTACAACTGACCATGATGCCCCACAATTGTCATAACCTAAATGTAGGTGAGTCTACTGTTTTATTGGAACTCATAGTGGTCTGGTGTATATCATGTCAGAGAGCATGGTGTTGTGTAAGGACAGAGACATGGACATAACAGGATCTTGGCTAATATTCCAAGTCCCGTCACTTCTTCTCTATGGAACCTTGGAAAAATAACCAGCTCTCTTGGGACCTCAGATGCTACATTACCAAATAAAGCACAGAGGCCCTGTATTACAGATGGTAGAACAAGATCTGAAAAAGTAGGGTAACTAACTCAAGGCCATACAACTGATAAGCTAAAGCCTGGGAACATTGTCATTGCACATGATCCAAGGCTCATGGAGCACATAGGGGATCAGCATCAGGCCCACAGTGTTTCTGTTTCAAGCTCCCTGCATCTTCCTCAGTTGTCAACTTCAAATAATACACACAGGACCATGTGCAAAAAATGAAAAACCAAATATCTCTGTATAACCTAAAACTTTCCCAACTTGGCCAAATGCTTTAGTTGTTTATTTTCAGCATTAATATAAGTCATTTGTAAACAAATAATGTAGTTTTCATATTACCAACAAAATCTAAATAAATTATAGGGCTAAGAAGTGATTGAATAATTAGTAATTAATAAAATCTTTACATAGTTATTCAAGGTTCCTATTTTATTAAAAGGTGAATCCTTCCAACATTGGGGCTATCTTAATTAAAGATCTTTAAAATTGTGCAAAACCCATAAATGTTCAGGAAATATTAAATAACAGAACTAAGAATACATCTCTGCTATCAGTACACAGTGAGGTATTGTTTTTAACCAAATTCATATTAGAAGAACAAAATAAAAAAATATGTTAAAAATTACAAGCAACCATGAAGTGCAGAAGAATAAAGTTAAGGCTCAAGACCAGAGAAGATAAGTTTTGGTAGAGTAGGGACCTTTCTTTTATTTTTTTTTAATTTTTATATTTTACTTGTAAATGGACACAATACCTTCATTTTATTCATTTGTTTTATATACAAGTGAACCCAGTGCTTAATACATGAAAGGCAAGTGCTTTACCACTGAGCCAGAATCTCAGCCTGGCGTCCTTATTTTTCTGAGAGTACTTTCAGAAACCAGAGGCCAGAGTAAGAATAGGCTAGCAAGCATTGTTTCAATGAGACAAACAATGTATGAAAAAGAAACCTCTTAACATGCCCACCTACAACTCCTTTCTAATAATTAAAGGAACACTGGCACCAGGATATAAAAATTTGGGTATTGCTGTTTTATTTTTTTTAAGTTCAATATGAAATTCATAAGATATATTTAACTTAGATAAGGAGTTCATCAACATTAATATTCAGCAAGCATTCACCTATCACAATCTCATGAAATCGTCAAACACCAACAAGGGGCTACTATGCTTCTTTAGCATAAAGTACTTTACATTGATTCATTACATCTTTCTACAGATCACTATTCCCCATTGGTGTTGCAATTGCAAGTGGAGTAAATGATCATTTAACTTGCCTTCTCAATGCAAAATGGGAAGAGTGGAAGGCCAACCATTAAAATAGGTTAGCTCTGACACTTCCTTCTGCCTTTTGGTTATCTTGTATAACATTTTATACCAAATACAATCCCAAGATAACAACCTATGAGGCCTCAGGTTATTCACCTACAAAATAGGGTCAATGCTTCTGGTGTCAAGCAGAGTCTGACTTATTCTTTCATCCAGAATCAATTCTTAATGAGTTCAGACCTCCAAGGCATCTTTATGTCTTTCTCTTCTGGTGAATCCCAGTGCCCCAGAAAATTCTCTGTTCCAAATTCCAGAAGTTTTTCCTGCTCCCATCTCTTGAGAATTATGATACCTTCCAGAAACACACCTGTTTTCTGTCTTGAGACAAACCTGGGTCTGTAGAGTCTTCCTATTCTTCCAACTACCCTACATACTAAGGGACTCACCAGGTGCAGATGTAGCAGCATCAGAAACAGTCCCAGGTAGAGTTTGCAGCTGTTGGAGAAATTTTCTCCACTGGTGTTGGATTGAATATAGAATAACATGCCATTAATACAGAGAGGCAGTTGTAAAGTAAAAGAGAATTGTGGCTCTTAACAGAGCTGTGATTCTCATCTGCAAATTTTTTCAGAAAATAGGGAAGAAAGAAAACTTCCCAACTCATTCTACAAGGCAAATATTCTTTTAGAAAGAATCAAGAGTAAACATGCAAAAAAAAAAAAAAAAAAAAAAACACTTAATGTCCCTCCTTAGGAAAAGCAAAAATTTATAATAAAATACTGGTCATCTGAACAGAGCAACACAGACAAGGAGTACATAATATAAACAGGTAGAATTTTCCAAGAATTACAGATTTGTTTAATATCTCAAAAACAGTCAGTCATTGAGAATGACCATCATCTGCACCACAGAGGGCACCACAGGCCTGCTGCATGCCTGTTACCTTCCCTAAGCACTGCTAGAAAGCCTGCTGCATGAAAAAGAAACAATATTTTTTAGAATAAGAAGTCTGAGACCAAAGAGCAAGCTGTGGAAAAAGGATAAAGAAATTTCAAAAAATTCCCTGAACAACTCACAAAGAGGATGCCTACAGAATATCTACTCCCCAAAAAGCCACCAGGTTATATGTTAAATGATTTCATCAATTTGAATATTTATTTTGTCTTTTGGTAAATACATTTTTCTAGGAATTTTCCACTTTACAGGAATTTACTGCTGTGTTGTTATAAAAGTTTTTATAAATATAGTTTTCTAGAAATTTGTCCACTTCATCTGAGAGTCCAGCTCTATGGATATAAAATTTTCCATACTCTCCTCTTGTGAAATTTTAAAATGTATGTGAGCCAGGCAATGATGTGAGCCTTTTCATCCTCTGTCAGGCCCTTGCACTTCTCATTCACCCAGGATCAGTAATCAGGGATCTATCCCGTTTACTCTTTCACTCGAAAAAAACTTTTGGCTTTGTAGACCTTCTTCATTGAGGATTTTTTTTCCATTTGTTAACTTGTGTTCTTTGGGTTTTCAGAACTGTCACCATGTCTGGGCTCCATTGTTCCTCTTTTTCTTACTTATTGAGAAGGTGCTTCTCATCTGGGTTTGCTCCCTCTGTCCACCCTGTGTACACAGGAAAACCTGTATGTTTTCCCCTAACAGTGGCATTAGTTGAAGCCTGCAAATTTTTATAGCCTTTCTATGTTCAGTTAAAAATAATATCTGTATTCTCTTGGGATTATTTATATTCCAATATTATTGAGAATTATATTGCTTCTAAATAGGGAGAAGTACACAGGAGCATTTTCTAAAAATGTATGATTCCTCATTGAATTACAAAAAAATAAATAAAAAAACTCTGAATGATTGATGAAAATCTATGATGAAAAATATGATCAGTTTTGAAAATTTGTTTAAAAACACTGGTTTATATGCCCTGAAATGTTGCATTATTCTCTCAGTGTTTGCACATTGATTAAATCCTCTAAAATTGGATCCATTACTTATTTATACCAATTTTGGTTCCACAAGTATGTGTCCATGTGCATGTGTGCATGTATGTACTGCTTAAAATTGAACCCAGGACCCTATGCCTGCTATGGAAGTGTTCTACCCCTGAGCTACAGGCTTAGACCTGCTTTTCTATATAACAAAAACTTCTAGTTCTGGGGTTGTGGCTCAGTGGTAGAGCACTTACCTAGCAAGTACAAAAGTGAGGCACTGGGGCACCAAATAAAAATTTTTAAAAGATGGTTACTTTTAACCTACAACCAAAAAAAAATATTTAAAAAGAAAACTTTTATGTTTTACTTGTCTGTCTCTTTTTTAGATTTGTTCAATTCATATAGATACACAAAAGTCTGTAAAATATTTTCACATTATACTATATTCTTCAACATAAATCAAGCCTTCATAAATTTCAAATAAGTTAAATAATTCAGCTTTCAGAGTATTTTCTTTAGAATAAATTAGAATTAAAAAATATTAGAAAATAAGGGCTGAGGCTGTAGCTCAGAAGTAGAGCACTTTCCTAGCATATGTGAGGCACTGGCTTGGATCCTCACCACCACATAAAATTAACAAATAAAATAAAGGCATTCTGCCCGTCTACATCTTTTTTATTTTAAATTTTAAATATGAGAAAATCACCATACCCATAATAGGTATCTATAGAAATATACATATATTCACACATACATACCAGGTTATTAGGTGTAATAAAATAATTAAAAAAAATCTTCCAAAGAACAAAGCCTTCTGTGATCATGTGATCATCTCTCCATAATATTTGTACTTAAATTCTATTTTGTGTAATATTAAGTAGTCATACCACTGGTTTTAAATATTTTTATGGCTTAACTTTCTGAATTATTTTCTTTACAATTTTCTGTGTACTTATGTTCTAAATTGTTTCATATAAGAAATATCAGTTTTTATTTAGTCTTATTTATGGCTTTTAATTTGAATATTTATCCTACTCCATTTTGCATAGCTCTTTTAAGTATTCTGGATTATATTATCTTGTCAACTCATCCTTCTTTTTCTTTGCTTTATTTTGGCTTCTTTTGAATGGATTATTTTTAAATTTTTCAATTTTCTTTCCATCAGCTAGAAAGTCAGAAACCCTGAAACATTTGTTAAAGGATTAGTTATAGAAAATGATATGTTACTGATGGGCATAAAGCTGGAAGAGAATGGGAGTGTGCCACTTCTGAAGCTGTCCATGAATTGGAAGCTCCAGGTTGATTAGGCAGGGATCCTGCTCTCCCCCACTTGAGCTGCAGGTGAAAAAAGTATTGTTCATCATGATGGTAGTCACAGTGGAACAACAGGAAGAATCACTTGGAGGGAACAGCAACCATGTGGGCTAACCTCATTCAGTAGGTATAAAGAAAAATGAAAATTAGGAAATGAAGACTGTGTAAATTCCTAATGTGTGACTAGTTTCACTTAGAAAATATTGACCTAGAAATTATACAGAAAAAAGGAAGGCTGTGGGGAGGAGGAGTGGAGGAAATAGTTAGTAAAGTTAGCCAAACCCAATGAAACAAATGTCAAATGATATAAGAAGGCTGACTCATAGTGGAATCGGTAGGGGGAGCATAGGAGGAATATACAAACTCTAGACAGGGCAAAGGGGTAAGAGAGGAAGGAGGTGGCATGGGTTAGAAATGATGGTGGAATATGATGAACATCATTATCCAAAGAACATGTATAAAGACACAAATTGATGTGAACATACTTTTTATATAACTAGAGATAAAAAGTGTGCTCTATATGTGTAACAGGATTTGTAATGCATTCTTCTGTCATTTATTTTTTTTAAAAAATCAATTTAAAACAAAACAAAAAGCTAAAGGGAAGGGGCCTATACTCATTAGTAGCACTAGAGGGTGCCAGAAAACTGGAATTCAGTAAGAGAAACCCCATGATATGCATTGAAAAGAAAAGAACTTCAAACAGGATGAATTCAATACTGCACAAAACGTGCCCCTGCCAAATGACAGCTGGGCTTTTAACTCAGTCAGTTTGCTCACATTTTTTGAATTCTACGTGTCTGTTTTTGGGATTTTATTATTTAATTTTTAGGTTATTTTTTCTTTTTTAAAAATATTTATTTTTTAGTTGTAGTCAGACACAATAATTTTATTTCGATTATTTATTATTTATGTGGTGCTGAGGAGCGAACCAATAGTCTCGAGCATGCAAGGCGAGCACTTTACCACTGAGCCACAATCCCAGTCCCAGGTTATTTTTTTCTTAAACTTCTATTTAATAAGTGCCCCAGAAACACAGTATAGAAATAAAAAAGCCCAAGAATACTCTGATTTACAATTAAACATTTGGAGAAATAAAAGAGGATTTTACCTTGTTATTAAAAGGGCACATTATGTCCCCACCCCCAAAGTGACAAAAGCAAATGAACCAAAAACATTAAAATACATCCTAAGGGGGCTGTGTTGTTGCTCAGTGGTACAACACTTGCCTAGCATGTGTGAGACACTGGGTTCAATTCTCAGCATGGTATATAAACAAATGAATAAAATAAAAGTTCATCAATAGCTAAAATTTTTTAAAAAAATACATCCTAGATCATCAGTAAATAGAGAATAAGTATCTGGTGGTCACATACTGTTTCACAAGCAAAGCAACTTCAATGAGTCATTTCTGAACTGTGAAATTAACTGGAGCCATGGATGAATAAACATTGTCTATCCAAGAGAAAGTAATGTAGGTAAGAGAGTGTTGTCTGTTACATCTTCACAGGGGACGCCCCCTGTCTTCTTTATCTCAAGACTAGAACTTGCCCTACAGTGTTATGAAAGGGTGTCACTTAGAATTAAAGGACACTACATATAACTCAAATCCACACAGAGAAATTAAAGTAGCAGCTAAGGCAGTTATGTCCTGTGGAATATGAAACAGGATTCACATGCCTATAACTCCTTTTACCCAATGTTCATTTTAAAAGACAACTGAAGAAAGCAAGAGTTACAAAATTGTGTTGAAGGACTTAAAATAACAGAGAGAAGACTTGTTTTACAAAAGAGCCCAAAGGAAGTGTGAGGAAATTGAGTTATATTGGAATCCAGTATTTGTACCATATTGAACTTAATATTAATCTGATTTGGTTTGTTTTTAAAACCTCATAAAACTCCCTATGACTATTACTAAGAAGTTAAAATTTAAAATTCAATAAAAGAAATGAGACTTAAAATAGTACACTAGAATGTACCCACTTAACAGTAAAAAAGGATAAGTGGAGGGTCTAGTGTCTTGGCTCAGTAGAAACACTTGCCTAGCACATGTGAGGCACTGGGTTCTATCCTCAGCACCACCCAAAAGTAAAGGTTAAAAAAAGAAAAAAGAAGGCATAAGTGGAGAAACAGAAACGTCACACACATGCCATATCAAAACATGAACCAGACGTGACTTCTACCTCCTCAGTAATCACGCCAAATGGAAATGGACTAAACCCTAAAATCAAATGGTATAGATTGCCCAAGTGGTTTGAAAAACAGGATCATGTATCATATTGCTAATGAAGAAACATCTTAAGATTCAAGAATATAAATAGGTGGAAAGAATTAGGGAGGATAAAGACATGGCAAATAAGCAAAGTTGGCATGACTCCACTGAAACAGAATAATAGACTTTAGAACATAACTGGTTACAAAAAAAGGGAAGGACATCTTATGGCAAGTGGTCAATTTATTAAGAATGTAAGTAGGAATAAACAAACATTAGGAAGGAAAAGAGCACCATTAGGAATGAAAAGTGACAAGATTAAGGGAGCAACCAATCATTCAATGTTAACAGTGGAGACTTTGACATGCCACCTAAGTAAGGAAGAGAACAACCAGGAAGATCCTTGAGGAGTGGAATCCTGAGCAACAGCATGTGGGCACCTACAACAATATTATGTATTCTGTCCAGAGCCTAGCTGGACAGTGAATCCCTGTGACTAGTGACTAATGCAGGTGCCATCACTGCATCCTTGGGGGAGAGACTACCTGCCACAGTCTGGCTGGGCACAATTCAGGAGCAACTTGTAAAAAGAAACTAACTTTATTTTTAGAATTACAAACGCCAAACAAAACAGCACCTCAGGAAAAATCCCTTAGAGCCCAACTGCCACCACAGGCGTCCCACAAGCCTCTCATGCACATCCCAGCCTCTCCACCTCCCACAATCCTCCGGCTCTTAAGGCCGATTGGCTGGGTCATGTGGGCGGAGCCAAAGAAGTCCCCCAATGAGCAGCTCCATGGACTGAAAGGGCAGGGAAACAGCCCAATGAGCATCACCACAGAGGAGCCAATCAACTAGATGTTGCTGGGGTTGCTGTGGGCCAGTCATCAGCTGGCAGTCTGAAAGGCGGAGAAACAGTCCAATGAACATCACATCAGAGGAGCCAATCAGCTAGATGTTGCTGGGGCCGCTGTGAGCCAATCATCAGCTGGCAGTCTGAAAGGCAGAGAAACAGCCCAATGAACATCACATCAGAGGAGCCAATCAGCTAGATGTTGCTGGGGCCGCTGTGAGCCAATCATCAGCCAGCAGCTAGAAGTTTGATGGCAGCTGGAAGTTTGCTGGGGCCCCATTGGCTGTGGTTGGCTGTGGGTATCAACATCTCCCCCTCTCTGTTTAAACAACAAGCATGTGGCTTAGAGACCATGACTGCCTTAGGTTATCCAATACTACATATGGTCCTTACCCGTCATCAGATGAGCTTACCTCAGGGCATCAGCCTCCTGTCTTAGGTTGGTACCATTGTAATTGGATCTTACCCATCATTGACTACAGGTCAAGTATACAGCCACACCTGTGAAGGGGTACCAGCGGGGGGGGGTGAGGTTCTTTGCCTCACCTCTGTTGACCCCAAATTTTAGCTGAACGATCATGACAAGCAGAAGGGAGGAAGATACACCAAGCCAATTGACGGCTACTATTGGGAAAATTATACCACCGATGACATCATTAGCAAAAATACCCCAACACTACCACAAGTCACTGCACCAACAGATAGTTCACAATGCATACAAGTGAGTTCACAATGCATACAAGTGACACATAGTTTAGGCAAGTTCTGCAAGCAGTTCAGTGATGGCTATTGCAGAAACTGTAGATTAGTTTATCTTTGTCTTCACCGGCACTGGGATGAAGATAGAAATTCTGGCAATAATGGCTAAAGAAAAAATTATGTAACATTTCAGAAGGCACTAACAATTTTCTTAACAATTTACATTATCTTGAAGAGAATTATTAAATATAATGAAAAGGAAATGTGAAAGTAAACAAACAGATCTGTTAACCTCCTTTTTTTGTTTACATATTAAAACAATTCTTAACAGTTATTTACCCAATTTAAATTAAACCATTTAAATCACGTGAATAAAAAAAAATATTTGGATCCATTTTTTCATGAGTGCTCATTATATATAATATATGGACATACGTACATTCAAACATATAACACAAAACACAAGAGTGCACACATAATATAATACATACAACACATAACATAATAGTAAAGGCCTTATAACTTTTTACAGGTGAAATCTTCATTGAAATGTTTAAAAACTCTATAGTCAAAAAAAAAATAGAACTGATCAGCAAAACATTAACCTAGGTCTTGTATGAGCTCAAAAAACAAAATAGAACTTCATAATATGGAAAATGGCAATAATAAAATAGATATTAAAAAAAAGCCTCCTGGTTCTGTCGCAGATGTAAGGATAGCCAAATTGGAGTTTTGGGTATCAGCTGTTATAAATTTGAGCCAAATCATCTTTTTGGTCTGTAGAAATTACTTTAGTTAATCTCTCTGGAATCCAAATTGGCTGCTGTTCTTCCTGTGGAAACACACAAACAGACCCCTGACTCAGACAATTACTGAGTCAGGACCTTTCCATTGTCCAGTTAAAATATCTTTCCAAAGTACCTTGGGCTTATGTACATTTTTTGGACACATATGCCTTTCTGCAGCACTAAGTCCTGATGAATCCAAATTTAAAAAGTTTAGAGTAAAAAGGGTTATTTTAAGTTTATCTTTGGGGAATATATACCCATTCCCAATTCTGTCTTTTTGCTTTAATAAGTACATTTTTATAGTTTGATGAGCTCTTTCAATATCTCTTGTCCCTGTGGATTGTATGGGATTCCTTTTATATGAGTAATGCCAAATGATGAGCAAAATTGTTTAAAAAAGGTAGAAGTATAACCAAGGGCATTATCTGTTTTTAACTGTTTTGAAATGCCCACAGTGGCAAAATTTTGTAAGCAATGAGCTATAACATCTTTAGTTTTTTCTGCGGGAGCCCATCAAAAATCCAGAAGAAGTATCAATTTTAACATGCAAATATTTTAATTTTCCAAATTCTGTCAAGTGTGTGACATCCATCTGCCAAATATGGTTAGGTATCAATCCTCTAGGATTGACTCCAAGATTAACTTGTAGTAAAAAGGTCACACAATATTGACATTGTTTTATTATTTGTCTAGCTTGTTCCTTAGTTATTTTAAAATGCTTTTGTAAAGTATAAGCATTGACATGGAACCTTTTATGAAAATTTATAGCTTCTTCTAGTGTAGAGAAAATATGTATGTCATGTGTAGTTTTATCTGCTAAATCATTGCCCAAACTAAGGGCTCCAGGAAATCCCGTGTGTGCCCTGATATGTCCCATAAAGAATGGATCTTTTCTGTCCCAGATTAAACTTTGTATAGTGGAAAACAAAGAGAAAACAGTAGAGGAAGGGGAAATCCTAGCAGCATCTTCAAGGGATATTATAGCATTAACTATATACTGACTATCAGAAAATAAATTAAATACCAAATCTTTAAACATCACAAAAGTTTGTAATACGGCATTAAGCTCTACCTTTTGAGCTGATTGTTTGGGTACTAAAAATGTAAAAGTTTGATTAGGTGTAACTATTGCTGCTGTACCATTATTTGACCCACCAGTGAATATATTTGGAGCATTCATGATAGGTGTTTTTCTTGTCATTTTTGGAAAAATTACAGGATGCAATGACCAAAAAGACAATAAAGAATTAGATGGTAAGTGGTTATCAAATGAAACATTAGATTTGCACATGATTATTTCCCAAGTATTTAACTCATTAGCTAATTCATCAATTTGATTCATAGTATATGGAGTAATAATTTTATTTGGAGAAATTCCAAACACTTTCTTTGCTGCTTTTATTCCTTTGAGTATTAATTGTCCTACAGCCTCAGGATTACCTAGTAAGAATAGTGTTAGGAGAATAAGATAAATGTATCCATAATAATGGACCTTCTTGCCAAAATACTCCTGTAGGAATATTTTTTGTTGGTAGTACAATAAATAATAAAGGCAAACTTATATCAATTCTATCCAAATGCATATTTTCCATATATGTTTCAATGCTCTTTAATGACTTTCTTGCTTCAGGCGTTAATATTCGGGGTGAATTTGGATCTGGTGGACCTTTTAGGATATCAAATAAAGGTCCCAATTCTCCTGTTGGAATACCTAGATAAGGTCTTATCTAATTTATATCCCCAATAACTTTTGAAAGTCATTAAGTGATATGAGTTAATCTACTTGTATTTGAATTTTGGGTGGATGGACCATGGTTGAGGATAATAGAATTCCTAAATAATTAATTGGAATATTTAATTTACTTTATCTATTGCTATCTCTAGATTATAATTTTTTAATTAGTTTGTAAGTGTGGTGTAACATTCTAGCAATGTGTTTTTAGCTTTGTGTGCTTATAATACATCATCCATATAGTAAAATATATGTAGTTCAGGATTTTCATTTCTAAGTGGCTGGATTACTTTGTTAACATAAATTTGACACATAGTTGGGTTGTTAGCCATTCCTTGAGGGAGTACTTTTCATTCATATCTCTGATCAGGACCTTCATGATTCAGTGCAAGGATACTAAATGCAAAACGTGGACTATCCTCAGGATGAATTGGAATTGAAAAAAAAAACAATCTTTAATATCTATAACTAAAACATACCAAGTTTCTGGCAAAGCAGACAATTTAGGAATCCCCAATTGAGCAGGTCCCATAATGACCATTTCATTATTAATGACCCCTAAATCTTGCAATAATCTCCATTTACAAGATTTCTTTTTGATGACAAACATGGGAGTATTATGGGGAGATTCAGAAGGTTGTATATGTTTTTCTGCTAATTGTTGAATGATTTGAACTCCCATCTCTGGAATTAGTACTGATCTGGCAGAGGCGCAGATGTCCAGCACTGCGCTCCCTCTGGTTTGTCTGATGAGAGATCTAATGGACAATGTGTCCTGGGAACTACCCTGATGGGGTTTCTGGGTTCCTCCAGTGCTCTGTATATTTGTGGTTTGGGGCCCCAGAGCATTGGCACCCCCTGTCCATTTTTTGGCAACAGAGCCTGATGCCTTTGTCCTTGATATTGTTGATAAACACCTTGTCCTTGTTCATTTTTTGATAATGGAGTACCCTCTATGGTGGTTTGAGAATGGCATTCATTAGCCCAATGTAATGGAATACCCTCTATGCTGGTTTGAGTATGGCATTCATTAGCCCAATGTCTCCCTCTATGGAATCATGGGTAAATACCCGGTATTCTTCTCCTTTGATATCTAGTTTTGTTAATCCCTCCTCCTATGGGGCAATTCATTTTAAAATGTCCTGTTTGTTGACAATTGTAGCATGTTCTTGGCCTGAAATATAAATCCTGTTTTAATGTAGCTGCCACAATTTGCCCTTGTTCATTAATGTCTATGACATCTAAAGCCTGTTTTATTGCAGTTGCCATGACTTGCTCTTGTTCATTAATGTCTCCACATAATTTAATATATGTGTTTAAATCTTCCTGTTTCTATGGTCTAATGATATCTCTGCACCAATGATTCACTTGGTCATAAGCCAGTTGTTTTATTAATGGCATTACTTGTTCTGTATTCCCAAAAATTTTGGTAGCTGTTTGAATAAGCCTATCTACAAATTTAGTGTAAGGTTCATTTGCTACTTGTATTATCTAAGATAAATGACCTTGTAAACCTCCATGTCCTTGTAAAGTCTTCCATTCCCTAATTGCCTCTACAACAATTTGTGAGTATTCGCCAGAATCCTATGCAATTTGTTGCTGCTGATCCTCATAAGGTCCCTTTCCTAACAACATATCTAGATTGCTCTGAGGATAACCAGCTGCTGCATTTCACCTAGCCATCTCCTTGCAAAATTCCTCATTGGCAACCTTCCATAACAGATACTGACCTCCATTTAGCACAGCTTTGCACATATTAGCCCAATCTGCTGGTGTCATGTTCAAGTTGTTAATGGATTCGACCAAGCTTACAGTGAATAGTGATTGAGGACAATAAGTTTTTACAGCCTCTTTTAGCTCCTTCACTGTTTTGAAATTTAAACCCTGGTAAATTTGCTGTCCTCCTACCTCAAATACAGGGCATGTTAATACTTGAGATTCTGTCTCAGGATCTCAACTATCAACTGCAGAGGTTGGAAGCCTCCTAGCATATGGAGGTGGTGTTGTTGATTGGACACTTATGCCCTCTGGTAATAGAATGCTGTTAGTAGCAGTCTCCTGTAAAGGTGGTGCTGTTGGTTGGACACTTATGCTCTCTGATAAAAAGGTGTTATTAGCAGTCTCCTGTTGTAACATTTCCTCTGATTGCTTTTTCTGCTTTTCACTTTCTTCCTCTGTCTGACTAGTTTGAAAGACCTTCTCTTTTACTTGAGTATTTTTCTCTGTCTGACTAACTTGAGAGACCTTCTCTTTTACTTGAATCAATATGTCTTCTCTTACCTCTACCATTGTCTGAATTGAAGGCTTTGGACTAAGCAAACCATATATGAATGCCCACAATGGCAATGTGCCAACTGGAAGAGTCCCTGGGTTGTTCTTTTCTATTCTTTTTAAATTTTCACCATGATGGTTCCATTGTGATATATTTAACAACTCCTCCTTAAAAAGCCATGGGCTATATTTTTGTATTGTATCAACGTATGCCCTCACTGTTCTTGATTTTACTGAGATGCCTCTTTCCTCTAACAATTTACTTAACAGTCTTTTGGTTTTTTTTTTTACTAACTGCTGATCCCATATTTCTACTATAATACAACCCAACAAGGTAACACCTAACAAAACCGAGACAGAATGAAATAAAATAGAATCATGAAAACTCATTATAGCCTTTCGATACTCCTGACATGTGCATTCGTCCTTTCTCCCTATCTGTTCCTCAGACGCAAATAGTTTTTTCTCAGATGTGAGAGGTTTTTCCTCTGTCTCACTCATCTCCAGGGACAGGCAACTTAAAACAAAAATGAAGCAAAACAAAAGAGGAAACTTAGAATGGCTACCCATCCTCTTGCCCTGCCCTCAGGGGCGAGCAGTTTACTTACTCTCAGTCGCTCCCCTTGTGGGCCACCAAATGCCGCACTCTGGCTGGGCACAATTCAGCACTTGTCAAAAAAAAAAAAACTAACTTTATTTTTAGAACTACAAACGCCAAACAAAACAGCTCCTCAGGAAAAATCCCTCAGAGCCCAACTGCCACGACAGGCTTCCCACAAGCCTCTCACGCACATTCCAGCCTCTCCACCTCCCACAATCCTCCGGCTCTTGAGGCTGATTGGCTAGGTCGCATGGGCAGAGCCAAAGAAGTCCCTCAATAAGCAGCTCCGTGGCCTGAAAGGGCAGGGAAACAGCCCAATGAGCATCACCACAGATGAGCCAATCAGCTAGATGTTGCTGGGGCCGCTGTGAGCCAATTATTAGCTGGCAGTCTGAAAGGCGGGGAAACAGTCCAATGAGCATCACCGCAGAGGAGCCAATCAGCTAGTTGTTGATAGGGCTGCTGTGAGCCAATAATCAGCTGGCAGCTGGATGTTTGCTGGCACCTGGAATTTTGCTGGGGCCCCGTTGGCTGTGGCTCTTAACAACTACCTGTGCAGAGGTTCTTGAAGGTTCGGAGGGCACAGAGGCTTGTCCTTGTGGCAATGAGTGTGTGCTTTCAGAGGTGCTTTTTATGCTGTGCTATTTAAAACACAAAAGCTATCCAAAATGATGCTTGAAGATCTGAAAAACTTCAAATAATAGTGAAGAATTAAATAGCTTAGATTTTTTAAAATGTAATGTTTTGAACAACTAATAACATTTTAAAAAATATTTTTAGATGTAATTGGACACAATACCTTTATTTTATTTATTTGTATGTGGTGCTGAGAATCAAACCTAGGGCCTTAAACGTGCTAGGCGAGACAACTACTGCTGAGCACAGCCACAATTCAACAGCTTAGATTTTGGGGTTTGATTTTTTCTGGGGTTGTTCACCAAATCTACCACAGGCAGGTCTACTAAGTTGTGATTTGAAGTCAATGTGGGAGCTTCTTAAATATTAACATGTCCTCTATCTTTTCCTGGGTCCCAATTACGAAGATATGTGTTTTATAACAAGTCATTAAGCTGCATGGGTAGTGATATTCTTTTTTTATTTGTAAGTGCCCTACCTAAAAAAAAAAAATCATGACTTTAAAAAGGTATTAACTGATTCTGATAAAGTTATCAGAATCCCGAAGAATTTGTTGGGAAACAAAAGAAGAAATAAAGTCATCTATAACAGAAAATATTTGATTGACCTGAGAATTTTCTTCAGAATTATGTGAAGAGTTGGTGGAATTCTGCTTCAAATCTCCTGTGAAAGATTAAGGTTGGATTTTGCTCCTAACAAGTGACAAGCAGGTTTCTGAGAAAGTAATGACCTTGCAATAATCCATTTTTAAGCACTTTTGTAGTCCTTTCACATCTAAAACACTTTTTATTCCACAAAACACTCTTGGGGGTGGTCGCTCTGATTATTCTCATTTCCAAAATTAAAAGAGAGGCACAGAAGAGTTCTATAAATGTGTGAGTGAAGAGGAATAGGTGGTTCTGAACCCCAGCAGAACCACCACAGAGCCCCTTTTCAGAGCTGCATGAGCACAAGAAACACATAGGAATTCAAAATGCCCTGTACACAAGTCTTCTTGGAAAGTTTACTGATGAATGAACTTCTTCTATTCAAGAAATTAACTGATAAGTATAATAAGACTCTTGTAGTGAGCAGGGTTCCTTATGTATAAATTTGATGAAAACAGATTCATGGCTTATGAGTATAGAACAGAATGAAAATGCTATCAATTCCAAAGGAAAAAAAAATGACATAACCAAGTACAATTAGGAAAACAGAGAATGAAAATATATTTAATATGGTGACATCAATTAATGATTGTATAAATAAATTTAAAGGATTACAGTAAATCCTAAGAAAAATAAACTTGGAAAAAATGAGCATGGGGAATAAGAATATGAAAGAATTCAAAACAAACTATTTTCAAGCCCCTGCAATGCAAGTAACCAACAGAAAATACCTATAGATTCAATGAAAATATTCTTTTAATTAAAGATAATTCTAAAAAACCCAAACTATAAACCTTCCATTTTCAAAAGGCACACAAAGCATAACATTAAAAAATATAGATCACATTGAAAAAAATATATTCTTAAAGAAACAAGTGAAACAAAGTACAATGCAAAAGTAGAATCAAATACATTGATAACATCTGCAGTGTAAGTGGCTTTAACTTGCCTATTACAGGCAAAAGGACTTGGTGTGGATCAGAAAGTAAAATCCAGGCATTTGTATTTACGCACTCAAGAAAGGTCATCTCAGGAATGATAAACCAAGATAACAGCCAGTGTTCCTGAAGTTTGACCATTTCCAAGGCAAGTAACTAAATTGATTCTCCCACACCTGGAAGCTAATGAGTAATGAGCACTATTAAGGCTTATTTCAAATGTAAAAAACCTTGAAATTATGTACTAAATAGTTAAGAAGGTTGTTTTCTTAGTGCCTGCTGGAATACTACAGGATTTTCTTTAGCATCATTGCTGGAGTTTCTTACTTCGTCCCAGTGCTGGTGAGGACGAGGGTAGAAGAATTTCCAGTATTGCTGAAAACTGTACGAAACTGTACGAAAAGAACTAGATGAGACTTCGGATCAAGCTAGTGGCTTGCAGAACTTACCTGGACTGCGATTTAAGCTAGCTGCCTGCGTGAATTACCTGAACTGTGATTTACCTGGACTGTGAGTTAATCTATTGAGACACTGCTTTACCTGGACTGAAACAACAAACTGTAATCTACAACCAATTGTAACTCGGTATCTTTGCTAACGATGTCATTGCTGATATAATTTTTCCAAGGGCTTCTTGCATGGAGCCATCAATTGGCTTGGTATTGTGGCATTTTAAATCTTCCCCTTCTGCTTGTAGCAGATTATTTATGGTGTTTCTGTAAAAACCACTATGGTTGTTATTTAAATTAAACAAATGGGGGAAATGTTAGGGTCTGTAAACAAGTCAGGATTGTGCCTGGCATTTTGCCAGAGAAAGTGGTTTGTGAAGTAACACCAGGGAGCCATTAAGTGTGGAGACTCCTTATTGGTTCACTGCTGTGTCTAGTTTATGATAATTAAGATAAGCTGTGTAAAATGTATATATACCCCTCCTGTCCTACAATAAATGGCTCCCACTCCAACTGTATCAATCTACACAAGTTGCTCCTTATCCACCGGTTATTTTGCTGCAGCCGAACTGTGACAGTTCTGGAGCTCTGGATGGGATCATCCTGGGAATCTGGTGTTGGGAAGTGGCCAAACTGTGCAACTTTCTAAAATTCAGATTACTTTTTTTTTTAAATTATGAGACAATATCATGCTTACATTTCCGGTCAGCCTTATGATCTTTCTGCCTCCATCTACTGAGTAACTGGGGTTTTAGAATTGTGCCACCTTGCTCTGCAATGTTTGTTTCTGCATTTCAAGTTTGAAAGTTTATATCAATATATCCTCAAGTTTTCTGAAATTTCTTTTAGTCACAGCTGGTTTACTAACAATCCCTGCAAAGACATTCTTCATTTGTTTTATTTTTGCTAATATATTGTTTTTTTTTGAGAATGTATATCATACTTATATAAACATCTGTTCTTTTTATGTTGCCTGCTTTTTCCTTTAGTCTTTACTATTAAAATCACAGTTGTTTTAATTTTATGGTTTGATTATTCTGACATCCTGCCTTATCTGAGTCTAGTCCTGACACTTCTCTGTCTCTGCCTTCTCTGCTTGTGTTTAATTATTCATTATAATGCTGTGCATGACTTCTAGGTCAGAGACTTCAGGCACAGAGATAGTGATATGGATAGTGACTTGGTTGTAAGGTTTGGGTTGAGGATAGGCATTGTTTCTTGCAGTGATGAAGTTGTGTACTATTAGCAAACCTGTGTTCGTCTTTTACAAGAACATCATTTCATATTTGTATCCCTTTTGCCTGCCCCTAAAATGGGACACGAAATATCAAATGGACTAAATTTGAGCATTTCCTTCTCCAGGTTGGTGTTTCCCTGATTAAACCCAGTCAGGTGGGTTCAGTTCAAATATTTTCTCTTCATTGTAGGCCTCATTGAGAAGCAAAGAATGTTCTAGGAATATTTGAAAACAGTTGTTCTTCCTCTCTTCAAAAAGCATTAGTGTTTGTTTTCTCCAACCTTCACTCTGAGGACCTGTAGGCTACTGGAGATTATAGATAGATAGACATTGTTTGAACTCAGGGGCACTTTACCACTGATAGCTACATCCCATAAACTTTTTATTTTTATTTTTGTTATTTTTAATTTGATTAGAGCATTATAATTATACATAGTATTTGGGTTCATTTTGACAATATAATGTGTGCAAGAAATTTGATTAAAATCCACATTTCCCTTGCACATTTCCTTCCCTCCTCCTTCTCCCTATTCTCTTTCTTCTCCATTATTGATTTTCCTTTTGCTCCTTTATGTATTTTTGTTTGGTATTTTCTACATTTACATAAAACTGTAATTATTTTTGTGACATTGAAAAATGTATATAACAATAAGTCTATTTCATAATTCTATCCCTTTTTCTTTTTTTCCTCAAACCCTCTTGTTATTCTCCTCCAGTGATCAACCCTAGATCTTCATGATATCTTATCCCCTCCCTCACCATCATCTTTCCCTTATTTGGACTAGCTCCCACATATGTGAGAAATCACTGGGCTCTTGATTTTCTGAGTCTGGCTTATTTTGCTTAGCATGGATTTCTAAATTTCTTTTTCTTACCTAAAAAATGCCATTATTACATTACTTTTTATGGTTGAGTAAAACTTCATTGTGTGGAGATATATTTATTTTTCTTGAATGGGTCAAGAAAACCTATAGATATTATATTGTATAATATCTATAGGTTTTCTTGACCCATTCATTTGCTGATTAGCATCCAGGTGGATTCCATAATTTGGCTATTATAAACTGTGCTACTCTAAACTGTGAAGTGGCTGTATGATTACAGAGTGCTGATTTTAGGACAAATAGCAAGGAGTGAGTTATTTGAGTCATATTGGCTTCTATTACTAGGGTGTTTTGTGTCTGTTTTTGTTTATTTGAGGAGTCCCCACACTGCTCTCCACAGTGGTTGTACTAATTTTTAGTTTGTTTTTTAAGACAATGCCTTACTAAGTTTCTGAGGGTCTCACTAAGTTCTGAGTCTGGCCTCAAACTTATTGCCTCAGCCTCCCAATTCACTGGGTTTACAGGTGGCACAACTACACCCAGCCTCTTATTTTCAAGTTTTTATGTTGTTGTTCTGATTCCCATTTATTTTATTATTTTTTGCATGGTTTATCTTATCTCATTCTTGTACATTGTATCTGTAATTTATACTTAAAATGTGTCCCTTGTTTACAGCATGTAGATAGATTTTTGCTTTGTAAGTCAGTCTAGTCATCTTTGCCTTTTAGCTTTATTATTAGAATCTATCATGTCATTTTAATTATTAATAGGGTTACGTTTAACTGTATGTACCATCTTGCAATTGAGTTTAAATTTGTTCCATGGTTTTTTTTTCACCTTCTCTTTTCTTATGGATTAATTTTTAAATTTTTAAAATATTTATTCTATCATTGGGTTGTTAGCTATTGATCATTCCTTTGTTTTTTAGGTGTTTGTTTAGAATCCAAAACATGCACCTTTAAGTTACCTCAATGTACTTCAATTTATTTTATTACTTCATTTTTCAAAAAGTACCATACAAGAGTGAAAAGAATGTCACTCCATTCCCTATCTTGAACTTTGTGCTTTCATAACATACAAATTCCTACATATTGTTTTTGTGTAGTCAGTGGTTATTTTAATGGTGACTTAAAAATTAGAAAAAAAATACATTTATATATATATAATTTTATTTTTTTAAGTAGATGAAGATTTCACCTGAGATTTTTGTTCTGTCTAAATGATGTTTTTTTTTAGTATTTAAGGGCAAGTCTGATGCATTGAATTCACTTGGATTCTGTGCCAAAAAATGTCTTTGACTTTTACTTTAGAAATACAGTCACAAGTTATAGAACTCCAGGTAAATAATTGTCCTCCCTATATATTGTCCTCTTTTCTTCTGTATTTTTAGCAATTTGATTAGAACCTGCCTTGATATATTTTTCACTGTTTATTCTGTTTGGGTTACTTGAGGTCCTTGGATATGTGACTTTATAATTTTTGTCAAATTTGGAAATATTCAGTCATTATTTTTTAAGATGTCTTTTATTTTGTTCATCTCTACTGTCCTGGGATATAAACTACACTTATGTTCAAGTGAATGGAATTATACCCGCAGGACACGATTGTTTTGGTTGTTTATTTCTTTGATTTTTTGTCATGTTTCCTCTATGCTTAATATTAAGTGGTTACATTTTCAACATGCTCCAAGATTACTATTATTGTCCCCAACCCCTGTCAAAATTCTAGCTGATTTTAAAGCCTCTTTGTGCACTTGGACAGGACTGAGCCTATGGCACCCCCAACCTCTCCTTAGAGGGTCTACAGTGTGCCCTGCACCACAGCTTCCCATGAGTTCTCTGTTGGCCTGCCCCTGGCTCTTGTGTACTACATCACATTGATTTCTCCCAATAACTGTTTTATTCTCTGAGCTATAAATTGAATGTCTTTTCTCTTTTCCTGCATCCTTCATCCCATTCACTCATTCTTCCCTATTCTTTGAGAACTCAGATGCACTCCACCTTTATCTTTGCCTGTCCCCACTCCTGTCCCATGATATTCAATCACCTGGCTTGGTAGTACTCCATCTATCTTCAGTTGTCTGATTATTTCATTCACATCTGTCTCCCCAGCCAGTCTCTCAGACATAGGAGGGTGGGGCCTGAATTTGTTTATTTCCATGTCCTCAGAACCGTCACTGGGCCATGGAGAGAACTGGGAGAAATCAGGGAGGTCATATCTGGGCTACAGCAGGCAACAGCATTGGTCAAAACCAGCCTCACACTGACCCTGGACCCCCAGCACCATCCTGCTGCCAGCTGTACATTCTAGAACTTAGATGAGGTTGGAAAATGACCTGGATCACAGTGAGTCTCAGGCAGTTTCTGATGGAAAGAAATGTCCCAGTTTAAAAAAAAAATGTTTGCACTGTCAGAAGAGCAGAAGGTGAGAGCTCCTGTTTCTTGTCAGTGTGCTATTTAAAGGAAGAGGTTCTGGAATGTTGCTTAACTAGCTCTTCCTCGCTTATAGCTCTTACACACCATCTAGGGCTCTTCTATTTTGTAACTTAACGTGCTTTCTTGAATCTAATGACCTAGCAAAGGATGTAGCAGGTAAAATTATTTTTATATTTTTGGATATTTATTAAAATGTGTGTTTTATTGTTTTTAGTAAATGACAACTAACCATTTCTGTTGTGCATAGAAAGTTAATCCCAGTTTTATATAGTGCAAATGAAAAGGTACTGATCTAATATAAAATGAGAGAACATAAGAAATACCATTGTATTCTGATTGGTCTTAGAGAAAATAAAGATAAAGACACAAAAAAACCTGACACATTGAAACTAACTCTACCACTGAATATAAGCTCCTATAGAAATAATATGTAGAAATAAATCTTTAGTTGCACTGGTAATTATCATTTCTAGTAATTAAATAAAATATTGTTTATTTTAGTCTGGAAAGATATAACCAGTGGAAATATTGATACTTATGTGCTGTAAGGAAATCACTTTTGTCTTCTGGAACCTGACAATGAAGACTTCATCAAGAACTACATAATCACTTGTCTAGAACTATCATTGCTTGCCAACTTTTACATTTTTTTTTCTCTTTGCCTTACAATTGTCTTCTTGTTTATACAAATTTAACTCAGTAGTTTTAGAGATTGGGAGTCAAAAATTTTTACTGTCAGAGTAATTTATTACATACGAATAAATGTATTTCTCCACGGATTATTTAGGTATCTATATAACTTAATGTATAGCATAAAATTATTTTTAAATTAACAATGGATCAAAAAGACAGATAATTTTTTTTTCTCCTGGGAAAGACTGGCTGTTATGTGGTTCTTTCTCTCCTGGTTCCTCTCACATGTATCCTCCTCTTTGCTCTTATAGCCCAGCCTCCACAGTGACTGCTTGCAGCATGCCTGGGTCATGGCCTGTTTTTTCCTATAAATAGAGCTCTTTCAAGAGGATGGATCCTCTGTCTTAATTTTTTTATTGTCAGGCTCCAATCATAAGGAGCATACTACTTTCTGATTTATCTTTCTGCATGAAAGGGGAAGAATTTATCAAAATGCCATTTATAAGCAAATTTTCAAGAAGAGTTTATTAAAAAAGCAGGTGCTTCCATTATTACCACTGAAGTTGTATGCCTGAGTCATCAAAGGCCCAGCTGGATCTTTATCCCCCAAAGATGTCTGCAATTCTTTTCAGATATCTCCTCTTTGTGCTTCCCAATCTCAACTCTAGCCACCTACCTCTCTGGGCAGACATCTTCACTTCCCAGGTATAATGGTGACCTGATGGAAATGGCTTTTTCCCATCTTGGCACACACAGTTGCAGAAAGTCACACTCCTGTTCATGTCACTTCCTGCAGCTTTACAAAGAATTCCACCTCCTATCTTTACCAGTGGCCTGCTCTGTAGTGTCTCTTGCATCATTGTTTCTCATTGTAGTGTGTAGACACTCTCAAGATTTCCATTTCTTAAAGCAAAACTCCCCATCTAGAGCCTCCTGGTGACAGGAAGGACAAGGGAGTGATGTTTTCCCCAGCCCTTAGACAACCTTTTGCATACCAAAATAGATAGAATTTCCTTTTTTCTTGGTCCTCTTTAATAAAAAAATCTGTTTAACAGATGGAGGAGGCCAGTGGACACACGAGAAGAGGTTTCTACCATTACTGGCTTGACCACAGCCAGCAAGACTACAACACCCAGTAACATTTATAAGCTCACAGGCTCAGATTAATCTTTGTGTTCACAAAAACCTTTCTACTTAAGAACAGCCCATTCCATAATGGTGGAGCTGAAAAGAGAGTGGAAGGTAAGCTAGGCCGTCTCCAGCCAAGTTCTCTGCCTAGCAGCCACAAGGCCCAGCCCTGCTCTTCGTGGCCCTCACTCTTATAGTCAGAGTGCACAAAGCTCTACTGCTTTCTGCTGGCCAAGCTTTTAATCCACCTGTGCAATTTACCTGGATTCAGTAGTTCAATTCCGTCTTCCTGCCAGCCACATTTTGTATTTTACTCCTGGGCAATCAATTCCACTCTCAAAACATAGCTTTGATAAAAATGGTATCCCAATATGCTCTCACCACCAAAGGGCTTTGCCAAAAAACTAAGGTGTATTTCTGTGGTCTGCCACCCTCCTTGGAATTTGAGACCCCTGAGTTGGGTGCAACATGTGCTAGGTACCCTGTTAATTTTTGGTAAGTAAGTGAATGAGTGGAAAAAACAAAATTACCCCCTTTTTCCCCACAACTTGTCACCAATTTTGATACATACTGTTTCCTCCACAACTCTCATGTCTGTCAGCTCCTTTCCCTGCCTTCCTGGAGAGAGTCATCACAGGACTCATTTTTTTCTGCTGAGCATAGAACACAGCTCCTGCTACACCTGTCACTCAGCATCCCACCCTCCTTCTCAACATCACTCCAGATAGCATGGAACATAACACACATCACACTGCTGTTCCTCTGAGAGCCTCTGCACAGCTGCCCATGTCCACACTGGGTGGAGCATGAGGCCGAGGCCAGCCATGAGGCCCTGTGTGATGTGATTCACTCCTATTTTCAGCATCTTCCACATCACGTCCTACTCACTCTCCCTGAACCAGTCAAATAAAAATATTTCTTATGATCAATACACAGGCTTCTTTTTTGAAGACAAACTTTTAGTTTTAGTACAGTTTTAGTTCATAGATACACTGGAAAGACAGTGCAGAAGTTTAATATTACCTCTCAGCTAGTTTCACCAATGGTTAGAATAGAAATGGCTCTGAACATCTGTCACAATCAATGAATCTACACTGATGTGCTGACTAATGTTCAAGCATTAATCATTCTGTAGTTCTTGTCTTTCTTCTGTCTGAAGATCCCACCTAGGATGCTATGTTGGGCAGCATGGTCACCTTGAGTGGGCTCCTCTAGGCAGTCATTATACCTCAGATTTCTCTGGGTTTTGAGAACCTTCACAGAAGCATTGAGAGGCCCTGGTTGGGGGTTTATAGGACATCCTCAAATGCTCTGCTTTCAAGACATTTTCCAGCCTATGATCTTGGGCTTTACTCTGTTCAGAAGAAATAAATTAATTCACAATAAAAATAATTTCTCTAATATTGAAAGAAATACTGCTCATTACAATTTTCTCAAGATAATGATCCTATGAGTTACTTAAAGAGGAAAGAATGAACTTCAAGAGTAGTTAAAATTCGAGCTATCAGCTATTCCTCCAACTACCAGTTTAGAATTCAGGAAAAGTACAATTTCTAAAAAAGAAAAGAAAAGAAAAGAAAGGGAGAAAGGAAAGGAAAGAGGCTTTGAGAAGAAGGGAGGAAGAGGAGAAGTTAGGGAAAATGAAGGTTTACCACATCCATTGAACATTAGAGTTTTCAATTTGAGAACAACAAAAACTTGAAATAATAATCTACATGTGCCCATGATTTTATGGATATTTCTAAGTACAAAGAGAAAAGTTTGTTATGACAGAAGTGGAAATACATCCATAAGGGCCTTTATCCAGGGATAAACAAATATCCAAAAAGGAAAGTGGAACCATTGAATGCCCATAAAGATGAGTAGAAACAAAACATATTAAAAATTAGTCAGAAAGAATGAAACTGCACCACTGTGGGTAGGCCTAAAAAAATGAAAGACCTTAAGAAATAAAACTGGACTTCCCTCTAGAAAAGGAACCTCTGCCTGCAGACTGCTTCCAGACTAAGCTGCAACCACAGAACTTCCCAGGACCTCCAGCCTGCAATTGGCCCTGCACATCATGTTAAACTTGCTACTCTCCACAATTGGTGAGACAGTTCCATAAAATAAGGTGCTCTCTCTCTCTCTGTCTTTCTCTACTGCAACTCCACAGTTCAAGAGATCCATCTTTACTTACATTTATGATTCTACAAGTAGGTTGGGACATGTTAGTGACAGGGATTTTGCTATGCTAAAGAGGCAATGAAGCCTCAGAGGTCTCTTCTCAGGCCTGGCTGGAAGTCAACCTGCCTTAAACTCTTGTTTTAGCAGAACCAAACTGGGCATGAACTCTGGCCACATTGCACTTTCTTCTACCTGGCCAAGTTGGGACATATGAAGAAACAAAGTATTGCTGTTCTATCATCTTCAAACCTTGGGATGCTATTTTGTGAACTATCAATATAAGTGGTGCTTGTAATTCATCCTCCCTTCCAGCACAAGCTGTGGAATTGCTGGCCCTCTTTCATGCTAATCAATTAGCAGGTGTATATCCATTAATGTGCCACAAACAGAAGCACACATACCATAAGGTGACATATTGGTGGGTGACTGAGAGCAAATGCAACCAGAGGCTGGAAGGCACCTGGCCCTTCTGTACCTAAGGTCAGCACCCTGGCACCCCCCAGCTCAAGTTTTGAGGTGAATTCACAGAGCATAACTGCCACAGGTAATGAGAACTATAATGCAGTTGACTACTTATTTTTAAGCATCCTGATCCTGGCTGGGCTTTGCATCCCGTGGGCAGTGGCTCAGTGCTCACGGGGATGTGATGGAGCAGAGTCATCCTGAGTAAAGGTCAAGTGCTTCTCACTTTGTTCCCCAGGCAACCCTGAAAAGTAAACCTTGTTATTGCTCAAGACTTGAGTGGAGTTTCATGGGCTTAAATGACTCCCAAGGTAATCACAAAACCAGTTAACTGCTGGGTCCAGTAATCCAGCCCTGCCAGTCAGACCATGGAACCCTGGGTGCACTCCGAGTGATACTGCCCACTCACCTTCTTTCCTTCTTTCCTTGGCAGAGTCATGGTTGTTGGGAGACTAAGATAGTGGGTACTCAGAGAACCTAGACTAATGCCCTCATGCAAATTACATGTAAAACCTTGAGGAAATATTTGACCCACAGCACCTGGTGGGTTTATGCTCGCTTCTATTTGTGTTTTGTGCTTTTGAGGTAGATTTTTGCTTTTCGATTACCACAGCTTATATATAAAAAAGACAATTTTATGCAGGCAAGAACTTAATCTCAATCATATACAGTTCCGTGCTTTGACTAGATACTTAAAACACACATTTCATGTTATTGATGTCAGCATTTCCATGACTTTGTACCAAGTATCTTGACAATCTGTTTCATCTATAGTTGTCTTAAATATTTTTTTCTATCTCCATACTGGAGAGAAATATTGACTTAGTATTATTTATATTGTTGCAATCTGTGCTTTTATATGTTTTAACGTTGCTAATTAGTAATTTTTTTTAGTCTGTTTTAACTTTACTCCCTTCAGCAGTTCCAGGGACAGATCTCATGGAGGGGAATGTGGCTTTTCTTTGGGGGTGTCATCACCAACTACCTCCAAATTTCTGAGGACAGTTTTGTTGGAAAAAGTATTCTTGAATGGCGAGTTTTTTTTTCTTTTTCCATTTTTTTCTTTAGAACATTGAATTTATTCTCCTGCTCTTGTCTAGCTTACAGGGTTTCTGTAGAACAAGGCCTTGAGTGCCACCTTGGGATTTCTTTGGAATAAGGAGGGACATTTTTAAAGCACCACAATTTCAGTGTACTGCTGAAAAGAAGAGTCTCAAAGAGCAACAGGGTTTTTCATTTACTTGAACTCTGCCAGGTGAGAACTGTACCGGTTGCTGCATGAGTCTTGTTTAGTGGGTCACAATTTATAACAAAGCAGAGTTGAGTGACATGGAGGCTTGAAATGTATTCTCTTTCACTTGTGATCTCTGGGATTTTTTTTAATTGTTTTAATTGTTGTTGCTCTGATCAAAGAGACAGAAAATGATTTTAGTCTTGGATAAGCAAAATTTTAAAAAAATGTAGTTGGAAGGAACCTTATATAATGCCATTCTTCTAGCCAGTGTGAGATAGCCACAAATTTAATGGAATTAGGAGCATTGCACTTGAATTAACTTAAACTTGAAATAAATTTGTAGCAGATATCCAAGAAAATTAAATCCCACAAGAATCTTCACACAGAATTTCCAGTGACACCCATAATGGATCTCTGCAACACTTCTTAAGACATGAACATTTGAAAAGAGAGAAAAGGAATCTGTTTCTGCTTCATGCTCCAAGGCCTGTTTTTATTTTAGGAAGTGAATCAAGTGGTCTCATCTGCTATTGTCAGTAGACAGGAATTTTAGAAAACATATAAATGGAAGTTCACTGTGATTCTGGTTAACTTTTAAATACAGCACAAAAGCATGGTAACATAAAAACTGAAGAAAAATACCCTTTTAGAATTTTAACTTTATTTAAGCTACATGAGTGATATAATATCCAAAACAAAAACAAAACTCAAAACATGGTTTTATCCTTTACTCACATGCACCCCACTTATTAATAAAAGGGGTTAAAATATGGGGATCAGTCTGCAAACTGAAGGAAGGTTTTTGATTCTCTCTTGCTCTTCATGTCCATCACAAACTAGAAATAGTTATCAACTGGACAGCATCCAGAAATCCAAGGTCAGTTTACACCTGACCAAGAAAAGATGAGACCAGTGGTCTTGAGGAGCTGGCTGGTCGCCTGCAGTGGCTTAAGAAGCAAGAGCTGTCCTAAGGAATATAAGTAGAAAAGAACCAAGACAACCCTCTTTCTCTGCCTGCAGCTACTGCCCTCAGAGCCAGAGCTGGCTGTTACTCTCTAAGGCTTTCCTGGGTGTCACCTTCTCAGCCCCTTAATGTTGCAAGACTGATTCTCTCCACATTCCATATCACCTTTCCTTTTATTTGTTATCCTCTAATAATATGGTAAGTTTCCTTTTTATTAAGTTTATTGTGTAGATCAGAGATCAGCTAAGTATAGCCCTCCAGACAAATCTGGCCCTTCACCTGCTATTAATTAACATTAATATTCACATTATGTTTTACTAGAGCACATTCAGGCCCCTTTGTCTGTGGCTACAGGAGTTTTGGCTGCTTTAAAGAAGCACCAGAAGGGCTATAAGGTTTTAGTAGAAATATAGGGGACACAAAGCCAAGGATTCACACTTTCTGGCCTTTGAAAAATGTCTCCCTACCTCTGGACAAGCTACACAAATACAGAAAATGGATTTGCTCAATTGTGTGTCCCAAGTGCTAAGCAAATAGTTAAGGCAGGAATGGATGAATGAGGCTTCAAGCAGAAGGTGTTATTTTTTGTACCTTTAAAAGAGAGACAGGCAGGGGAACCTGAGTCACCACATCCCATACTACTATTGCACTTGGAACACAGAAAGTTCTGTGCACAAGCAGTGAAACCTTTATGTCTCTACTTATTAAGAAAACAACAGATGTTCATGAGAGTTTTTCCCATTATTCAAGTTCAAGAACCAAAGGTATAAGGGCATTAGTAGAGCAGTTTGATGAGGTTTACTCTTGAGAACTGAGAAGCTGGAGAAACCATTCAAGTCCCCACTTCTCCTGGATTCCTCAGGAGGCTTAGTTCCAATCCTCTCCCAGTGGTAGAGGTGCACTTACAGATTAATGTAGCTAGGTTCACAGGTCATGTTTTCCAGGGTAAAGAGGTTCCAGAATAGTCTAGTCAGTTTCCCCGGCCTTCATGGGAGAAGGGGAGGAGCTAGTGGCAATAGGCTCAAGTCTTGGTTACTCAGAATCCAAGCAGGTGTATGTCCTGATTCCATTTCTGCTAGAGTACTGAGGATAACTCTGTGATTTCATGCATAATATTTCTTTCTTACAGTCCTCTTAAATAAGTCCCTTTTATCTGAGGATTAATGCTTTTATAACCAATTAATTTTCATTTTAATATGTACTGAAGTTGTGAATCTGCAGGCAAGGGCATGAATCAGGAAGCAAAATAAAGAGAAGCCATTTTAAAAGTATCAAAAAACAAAAACCACAGTGATCCATGTAATATGGGCATGAAAGGTGTGTTTAGCAGAAAATGACCTGACTTCTAAACATGAAGGCTATTTTCTTCTCAGCAATAAATGGCTGCTGTTGGAACTTTTGCAAATATTGTTACAAAACAATTTGCCTTTGTTAAGAGCTAAACTTTGTGTTTTTTCTTTTTTTCTTTTTCTGAGATATAATTAAATTTTTTTTCCAAAATTAATTTTTAGGCTTGGGGTGATTGCTCAGTAGCAGAGAGCTTGCTTGCCTTGCATGTGTGAGACCCTGGGTTTGATCCTCAACACCACATAAAAATAAATAAAATTAATATTAAATGTTACTATTGATACAGGAATCCATTCTTCTGACTGCAGGTTAGATCATCACAATATGATATTTTGCATTTCCAAACTTCCGCCCTCAAACATCCACAATTATTACCATTACTATGTTATCTTGAGTATTTTTACCCACCTTAAAAAGTACTTGTATATCCACATGGATATACATAAAGAAAATACTTTGCATTATTCCATGTTTTATCATATAGAGCAATAATAATTTATAATACTGTGCTTTCTTCATTCCAAAACTTGTTTTTAAGCAGAAGGATTTTTGAGAAAGGTTTATTTTGTAAAGCAGAAAAAAGAAAGACAAAAAGAAAGACTTCAATCTTTTTGAAGCTGTTTACTTCTTATCCTAAGCATCTGCTACTTGTTGTCCATTCATCCTTCTCCTGATGGTCCCTGGGTCTTAGGACATTTTGCTGTTGTAATGTAGAACATTCTTACTTGTCATATGCATTTGAGTGCTGCATGCATTTCTCTAGGACATACCTTCAGAATTTGAGCTGCTAGGGCCTGGGGAAGCATTATCATGGTGAGTTTGGCTCTATGAACTTCCCTCCTTTTGAGCCCAGTCACTCACCCCAACAACAGTGGGCACAGGTGCTAACCCTTGGTGGTACCTTGGATTCTCTCACAGCACCTGCCTTGACAGCATGAGGCCTGTGCAATCCATCCTCACTGGTGCTGGTGTGTGTGTGTGGGGGGGGGCACCCAAGGCCTTTTGAGGTGAACTTCACTCAGTTGATTAGCTGTTCTGATTTTTCTTTTTACCTACTGAAGACTAACACTTCTCATTTTACATTTGTTGGTCTATTTACTGTTGATGTAGGAATTCTTTGTGTACCATCCTTCCAGCTTAGGGCTGGATTCCTGTCTTTTGTCATGCAACTTCAAACTTACTGGTGTGGTTATATTTAAATATAGATTCCCTTTTACACATTTTGCTTTTTTTATGAGTCTGTTTAAAATTCTGGCCCTCCTCCATGTTTAGCAGATACATATCACATGCTTTTCCAATAAATGTAACATTTTCCTCTTTTGCTTGGGCCACTAGTTCAGTGGACTGTGGGTTGTAGAACAAGCATGGGCTCACCCCTCAGGCAAGCCCATCTATGAAAGCATCTGATCTTTATCAACTATGTGAAAAGATGGGAATCACATTGTTTACTATTGTGTCTGATGGCATAAAATCAAAAGATCTGCTTTTCAGTGACTTTGAAAAGTAGCACAAACCCCCAGATTACATATGGACAGAGATCCAGCTGGACTTGATGCTGCTCTCCATGACCCCTAAAAGCCTAAGTAGATTAAAAGGCACACATGGTCATATGTCACCTGTCTCTTTTTCATTTCCGACAAATATCTCCTTGGTAAAAATGGACAGATTCACCATATCTCATTCTCCAATCTCCATAAGAGAAATCAGAACCCCCTAGTGTGACTGTGGGGAAAGGGCAGAAAACAAACAAGGTGTCCCCAGAGCCTCTGGTGAAGACTGAAATTTGGAATCACTAATAGAAAACCTCAAGAACACAGAGACCTACAAAGTTATGTAAGGTGTCATGGGACAGAGCAACACCCAAAAATGCCTGGGGACAAAACTGGATCAAAGGAACAAGGTGACACAAAGTGTGGGTCAATAATATTCAAGTCAATATCACTCCAAGACAAGTATCCAGGAGTCATATGACATAAGCAGGTAGGTAGGTTATGTAGAGGGTCCCCTCTCCTAAAATTAATCTGAGTGACAAGCAGACAGTCCACCCTCAAGGAGGAGGCTCCATCCCTGCTTCTTGCTCTTCCTTAATGGTCCCTGCATGTCACCTACTCCAATATGCACAGTATGAAGTAAAAAAGGGTGAAGGAAGACTTGCAGAAGGCACTGACTTGATTTAGCTCCTCTCCCAGGCCTGATGGCCCACATGGTTAAGATGTATCATTTCTGTGGCTGATGTCTGTCAGAGGAGGCACTAACAGAGCAGACACATAGTCATCATTCCCTGCTACAGTTTTCATATACCCTGCCTGGTCACACTGCTGGGTGGAACTCTTCTGTTTCCTGAGGCTGCCTAATTTATAATCATTTTTGTTTTGCTCAAGTAAACTCAATTTAAGCTTGTCCAGCTTGTTTTCCTTTGTAACGAGAGTCAGCATGTCCTGGAGAAACCTGACTCATGCTGCCTTAGCTGGATGATGGAGGCTGACAGCAGCATTGTAGCAAAGGTGGTGGCAGGCAGTCTCAAAATCAGGGCATGGGAAAGGTCTCTGCAGTCTTTTGCCCAAAACACCAACAGACATGGGATCAAGAGAAAACTGCAAGGCAAATCCCAGCCAAGGGACAGTCTACAATATGCCTGATCAACATTCCTTAAAACCATCCAAGTCATTAAAGACTAATAAAGTCCAAGACATAGTGAAGCTGGCATATAATTCTAGCTGGGGATCAGGAAGGAGGCCCACAAGTTCATGGCCAACCTCTGTAACTTGGTGAGATCCTATATATATATAAACAAAAACAGAAAGGGCTTGGGATATAGCTTGAAAGTAGAGCACCCTTGGGTTCAATCTCCAGGACCAAACCAAACAAAAAACTAACAAATCACAAAAACTGAGATACTGCCACAGTCCCAAGGAGCTTAAGGAGGCATGGTGAATCCTGGAGGGGGTTCTGGGGCACAGAGGACCTCAGGATTATTTAACCACCCGCCTGGATACTAATGCTTACACATGGGTTCAGCATTGTGAAAAATGTACCCACTCATATACAATGGGAACCTGGCATCAGGGATATGGAAACTCTCGGTACTGTGTGCAGATCCAAAAAAAATCAAATTAAAAAAAAAACTTCCTTAAGAAAAATGAAAAGGTGAAGGACTGTGTCCTCATGCCATTAACAACTGGAGATCCAGACTGGAAGCTGCCTGCAAGGTGCACAGATAGCCCTCGGCATATGCTGGCTCCCTGCAGGCCAGTGATGATGGTTCCCAATAGCTTGAACAAGGGGAGACTCTCCCTGCTATTTCCAAGCTTGCAGCACCAGGATGGCTTGATGAGGATAGCCAGTCAAGAAGGTTCTAGTACACCAAAACCAAAAGAGGACACCATCTATGCTTACTTCCTTAAGATGATGAACAGGAGAGTCACTCAAGAGACTGAAATGTGCATAACGCTATGTAGGTTATGCAGTCCATCTTCAGTCCTGCCATCTGCCTTGCTGGATTCTTCTTATGCACTGACTGGAGAAAGATATTTTAGCTTTAGTACATAGAAACTGATGGCTCCCAAATGTAAGACTGTCACCATGGCCTCAGTAACAACCCAAGAATTTCTGCTACCCTAGTCTTCTCAAGCTTAAAATAAGAGGAACATCCCCAAACCCCACCAGTGTTATGAGGTCCAGAGTGAATACCTAGGCAAAGTACTTGGAGTCTTACAAAAGCACAGTACAAATTAAAACTTCCATCAGCATGGCTAGTAACAATAATGATGCAGCCATGCATGTAATATTGGAAATCCGATATCTGTTACTTATCTAAGAACCAGATTAACAGCAAGTACCATCACCTCAGTCACATATTCCAAACATATTCACTGAGTGTTACTTGTTTATCAAGGGATGTTTAAAAGGACAAATACCACATTGCATTACTGGCTTTCCCTGTTAAAAGAAATATTCACATGCTTATTGAAGGTCTTGATACATCACAAAGCATGATTATATCACCAAATGTGCAAGTAATCTGAGGTTTGCTGGTATTTTCCCTGCTGCTCCTTTTGACCCATTACAAGCCCAATGCCTTAGAAGTAACAGCCTTTACTAGAGTTTGCTGTGCAGCCCTAGAGAGCATGGGTCCAGACCTCTCTTATCTTGGCCTCTTTTCATTTGCCAGTTTCTGCAAGGATGCTCTTCTCTTTATTCTCCTGCTGAAATTCCATCCCTTCTCTTTGTCTCATCACAAATTTAGTATAAAGAGCAATGACAACCAGAGGAAGGAGATCTAAAAATTAATAGAAACATTAGCTTCTCCTAGAGCTCCATGCCCATCCTGATGCATTCTCTGCAGCTCTGACAAAGGCCCTGACTGTGCAGTCTCATTCACAAGCTTGATAATGTGCGCCTTGCAGAGATGTCTTGACTTATCCACAGTCATATCAAGAGGCACCATGGGCTTCACCACGGAGGTGAAGAAACTCAGCACACAGTAGGCCACTTTATCTCTTTGTTAAATGTTTGCTAGATTACTCATTATTCCTAAGTATTAGGATGATAATTTAAGAACACAACAATAACAACAACAGCAACAAAAAAAAACAACTATTTCTCACTATCAGCAGGCATCATCTGCTTTTACATCCTTCCACAAGACCCTCAGGACTATTAAAATAAAAATTAAAATTAAATAAATTTTAAAATTCAGCTTCTCCATAAAATCAGCCACATTTACACAATCTGCAGTCACAACCCCAGCTGGATAGTGCAGGTCAAGAACCCCTCCATCATCACTGCACAGTCCTCTGAAACCAAGCATGAGCTCCTGGGGAAAATTCACTCCTAAGTGGAAAATCACTTCCCTAGTCAGGTGCAGCCTGTCTTTGGGGATACTGCCACACTGACCAGCCATACCTCCAGTATTCAGCTGACATTTTGCTGCATGTAGTGAAAGCTCATCAAGTTCTGGAATACAGAGGAAACTCAAATATGGTTTCTGCCCCAAACGAGTTTACAGTCTAAGAAAAAGAAGAACCGTGTTAACTGTAATTACAGGATATTTTATTGTAACATATATGATGAAGCATGAACCAAACAGACAGGGAAGAGGAAGCAACCCAAGTAAGAGAAAGATGAATTCAGGGTGGAATTGGGACCATAACACAGGGGCAGCTGGAGCCAGAATTTCACATCACATGTACAGCACAGCACAACACAGCATGGAGGGGTTGTAAAAACAGACACTGAGGAAAAAGGTAAACCATGAAACAGTGTTTAGAGCATGAGCCATCAAAATGTAAATTCTGTGTATTATTTTTGTGCTATTTATGAATGTATATGTCTATTTAGAAGGCTTTGGTTTTTAAATTAAACTGCAAATAAGAAAAATGAGAAACCATTACCAATTGTAATATTGTATTTCTCAAAACAAAAAAAAGAAGTAAAGAAACATGGGGAAATGGAGGTCAAAAAGATGAGTTTTATGGTGAAAAATGGAATGAATCCCCCTCAGGTAAAGAAGGAGAAAGTGGATCTGAAGGGCAGGATGGGATAATCTATAAAGAAGAAGGTGAAACTGGAGATAACATTTGCCCAACATAAAAATGGCATCAGAAAAGTTGTCCCATGTAATAAACCATCAAAGACACGCAAATAACCCACAAGAAAGGACACCTCCAGCATGTTAGGATGGCTTCTATGAGAGGGCAGAGAGAAGGCAACCATGCTGTAGTAGTTAGTGGGGATCAGGGAAAATGGCATAAGAGTCTCAAAAAAATCAAACAGAACTACAAGATGACCCAGCAAGCTCCCTACAGGCTTCTATCCACAGAAGGTAAAACCAGGACCTCATAAAACACCATACACCATGTCAGTGTAGCAGTATTTACAGGACCCTGTGAACCTGGCCTGCTGTTCACACAGGTGTTCCCATCCTCTCTGTAAACTTCCAAAAGCTCCAGAAGGCCAATCCTGGCCACCCAGGTGATACCTTCCATGCTTCCCCTGAGGCAAGTTCTTCAGCCTTAGGGAAAAGTTGCTTTCTGGGTTGTTCTGGTCTTGGTACTCCTCTTTCACTCCCCCATACCTGTGAGATTCTCTAACTGGCAAGATCTTTCATCAGAGGTCAGTCATTCTATACTCAACTCCTGTCCCACTAACCTTGCTCTCCTTCTATGTTCTGCCCACCAGACTACTCTCCCCTCTACCCTACAAACACTGGACTGAAATTCTTACTCCACAAATGGCTAGGCCTCTGTGCCTGGCTCTGCCATATGGTAAAATGCATCCATCAGTATTTCATCAGAGAGATGTCTTAGGTATGTTCTTCATGGCAAGCTCTAGAACAGATTTACCACATTTTTCATAACAATCATTGTGTTAGTTATACATCATCACCATGAACAAAATACAGGATCCACTTAGAGGAGGAAATATTTATTTTGAGATCATGTTTCTAAGATTCTGTCTATGTTTGGCTCAGTCCACTGTTCCAGGTCTGAGGTAAGGTAAAATGTCATGGCAGAAGGGTGCCATGGAGGAAAGTTACTGGGCTCATGGCAGCCAGGAAGCATATATATATATATACAGAGAGAGAGAGAGAGAGAGAGAGAGAGGGGAATATAGCTCAATTGGCAAAGTGCTTCCTCCTGTCCACAAGGAATCCTGTCCACAAGGCATTAGATTCAATCCCCAGCACTGAGAAAGAGAAGGGTGGGGGCAAAAGGCAGATATTATCCAAGGCAATATGCACAGTGATCTATTTTCTTCAGCTACACCCACCTAAGTTATCACACAGTAGTTCTTTCAAATTTTTAATCTATCAAACAGACTACCCCACCCATGAGTTACAGCCCTCCTCATCTAAGCATCTTACCTGTGAAGAGCCTGCATGGACTTATGAGGATGGCTGTGGGGCTGGAACTGTGTGTCCTTCCCATTCTTTCCTTAATCTTCCTGAGGGCATACTATTTTTACAAACATAAGTTTCAAAGATTATGGAGATTAACTTAATTAGATTTGCCCAGGAGGCCAAAGTGCAAGGATTCAAACCCGGGCAAGCCACCTCCACATCTTGCAGTCTTGGTGCTGGTTTACCATGTCACTTCCAAAGTCAGCATTCCCTGGGGTGAAGGGGTAATTTTTAAACCTAGAGGAACCCTAGAAATTACCATTCACATCTTCCACTTTGAGGGATGAAGAAAGGAAGCTACAGAAACCACCTGTACAAAGGTCACCTGGGAGTCCTTGGCTAAGCCTGGGCCCAATGTGGCTGCTTGAGCTCATTAAAGGCTCTCACTGCACCTGCCCCTCTGTGAAGCTACCTGCCTCCCATGTTGAATGAGCACAGGAGGTCAGAGAGTCCTCACAGCACCCTGGCCTGCATGGACCCCTCAGTGAAGTCAAGCACGTCTGACCTGGATCAAAAGTTCACAAGGCCCTGCTTCTGTCATATAGGCCATATTTTCCAGGGTCAGTCCACTGATGCAGTCTTTGCTCCACCATCTTTGTGGATCTGCTGGAGATCCTGTCACCAGCAGTATGTAGCCAGCCAGGTTAACTGAAGATGCATGCACATTTCATGCATGCTTGCAAGGCTATCCTGTGGCCTATTATTTTTCCTCCTCAGTCTTCCCATCTGTAGAATGAGAAAAACATAAGTGTGTACTTCAAAACACTTTTGTAAAATTTCAAAGATCACACACTGAGTGCTAACCTGCTCCTTAGCAGAGGCTCATGAAATTTATTTTAATCCATCACTACTCTTCTCCACTGTCCTGTCCACATGGGCTCTGAAGAGGCAAGAGGTGTCCCTCAATGGAAGTGGCAATAGCTTGCATGTGCCAGAAACCTGACTGGTGAATCCACTCCTCCAGCATCATGGTGAAAGTGAAATGCCCCTCTTTCTGAAAAACACAGAGCCCTGTCCTTTCATGGTTCTCAATCTGGTAACCCAGTCACTGACAGTGATCTCACTCAAGGAGAATGTTCCTGGGGCACCACCCGCCATTGGAGCAGAATCAAGGGTATACCTTACCCTTCAAAAACTATGCCTTTGATCTGCAACCACTCCAGAAAATTGGAATTTATTTTCTTTCATTTGATGTAACTTGCAGGCTTTGATGAGCTAAGAAATTCCTAAGTAAATAGCAAATTGTCATTAGGCCAAGTGTAGTCATTTGAAGTGCATTTGAATGACTGTGTGTCCCAGAAGGCTCTGCAGCAAGATGGCAAGCATTGGGTGTATGTTTCTCAGGAGCTGCTCAGGAACCCTGACGAATGCCCTCTTAGGCCCCCTTTTTGCCTCCTCACCCCAGCCCCACTCCAGATGTCTGGCTAATATACCCTTAAAACCCAAGGTCTGACAAAGAACCTGGAGAGAGACTCTTATAAAACCTCTTAAACATCTGGATTGCTAAAATGAGCTCCTATTCTAAACACAATCTTAGTTACTCATTGCACTTATTCAGTGTGATGAAATAGATTATCTCTAAGGAAATAAGTGGAGGATGGATCCCTTCTACCCCACCAACCAGCCCAGTGGTTACACACACTTATCCACAAAGCACCAGGGCTCTCTGAAGCTGGATGGTCATTCACTGTGGCTCAGGTCCTGGATTTGCTTCCACAGTATTTTCGTTTCTCATAAGCATAATGGAAGCTTTATTAAATAGCCAACATTCAAAGAAAAAGAGAGTGACAAAAATTAACTGACTTACTACTTAATTTTATTCTACCTATTTCTAAAAGAGAAGTCATGGCATCTCATAAAAATATATAATTCAGTAACATTATATTATACAGACAGAAATTCAGACAAATGGAAAACAATAAAAATGATAATGAAGAGTAGCTGAAGACCCTCTAACCATCAAATATTAGTTGATGGGGTTTCCAGTAGCCAGAACATAGAGGAAAATATAATTAAAATGTTCACAGAGCTTCTACGTAGGAAAAAAAAATAAGAGAAGCTTCTCCTTAAAGCCAGATTGAAGAGCCATCCCAGGAGGTCATAGTAGCAGGAGTTCCAGAGTTTTCTGATCAGAGAGAGCCAGCCAAGAGTCCAGGATGTGCTGAGCTTGTAGTGAGTCAAAGCCCTATCGGTTCCAGCTCTTTGGCTTACTAAGATGGCGACTCCTTGGAGAGCCACAGGTTTCTGAGGAACAGTTAGGAAGCTGAGGGAGAAGTGCTGGCTCCATTTCCCTGCTATCTCTCTAGGATCCACCACCAGCATCATTTGACAGCCGTGCTTCTGCTAAGTTGGACATTGTGAGTGGTGCCAGGCACTCCTCTAGGAAACAACCTGCACTAGAGACATGCTCCTGCACCACACTGTAAGGCTGGCAGGCCTCATTGTTGCCCTTGACCCTGGCCACAGCCCTGTTTCAGAATTACTCAGGCATTAGATATAGAGAAGTAATTATTTTCTTGGCATTTAGAGTCATCACATCAAATATTTGCAAGTTTGTTTCTTAAGCTTCACTGAGACAAAATTGATAAATGCTGTATATGCAAATGTATAACTTGATGTGGAGATACATGTACACACTATGAGATGACTTCCAGTCAAGCAATGAGCATATCCATCACCTGGCATGGTCACCTTCAGATGTGTGGGCAGAATCACTAGTGAAACTGGAGTTTTGAGATGAAACACAATTTACTTCCTCCACTGGTAGGTAGAGTCTAAAAAAGCTTGCAGTCCTGCAGCCTAGAAATATTGCAGCCTTTAAAGGTGGGCCATGCCCTCCAATGTTGCACAAATGCCAGCAGATCACCCTCAATGTCTTTTTCTTAGGTGCTGCTCTCCAAACTTCAAAAAATAAACTCCTTAGAGCAGGATGAGCATTAAACTCTAGGACATATAAAAAATTCAAAAAACTTAAATTCAAAAAACCAAATAACCCAACCAATAAATAGGCTAAGGAACTGAACAGACACTCCACAGAAGAAGAAATACAATGGATCAATACATGAAAACATGCTCAACATCTCTAGATATTGGAGAAATGCAAATCAAATGAAGATTTAATCTCATTCTGAGTTGCCATCATGAAGAATATAGGTAACAATAAATTTTGTCAAATATGTGGTGAAAAAGATACACTGACACAGTGCTGGTGTGACTGCAAATTGGTGTAACCACTATGGAAAGTAGCATGGAGATTTCTCAGAAAACTAGGAATGGAACCACCATTTGACCCAGCTACCCCACTCCTTGGTTTATTCCCAAAGGACTTAAAATCAGCATATTGTAGTGATGCAGCCACTTCAATGTTTGTAGCACCTCAATTAACAATAGCTAGAATATGGAAACAACTTAGGTGTCTTTCAGTAGATGAATGGATGAGGAAATGTGGAATATATACTCAATGGAATATTACTCAGCTTTAAAAAAGAGTAAACTCATGGAACTTTGGAGTTTGAGTTGGATAATATCATGCTAAGCAAAATAAGCCAAGACCAGAAAACTGTGTGATAGGAGGAGCAAATGTGACTCAATTTTGGTTTGTGACTTCATACTCTAAAACAACCATGCCAAAAAGAGAGTCATGAGGGGGGCAAGGTGTTCTTTTCCTTTTGCTATAGAAACTTTTAAGAACACAAAACTACCTAATGGGGTATTGTTTTTGTAACTAGGGTAACAGGGCTCTGTTTCTGTAACTGGAGTTACTGGGATAACTGTGATTGGTTAAGCTTCCCTCTGCTTGACTGCACTGTCCTGCTTCTGTAATCTGGCTTGCTTGCATTGGCTAGACCCCTGTAACATCCCTTTTGTTGTTTTCAGGCTTGTAAGGAGTGACCCTGAAATTTTTCAGGGCTGATCAGTGGAACAGCTTTATGTTCTGGTCAGCTGCCACCGGTGTGCTTCCATCAAGTCTTGATGCGATTATATGTGAGTGGTCTGGAAGTCAGTTTATGATACCCTGGGACAAAGCTTTAACTATAACAATGAACTTCCTATTTTTTCAACAAATATGCAGATATTAATTTACAATAAGGATGGTGGTAGTAGAAAAGAAGAGCGTTACTTTAGATTAGGTAGAAAGAAGTGATGGGAGGGGAAGGAGGGGATGTGGGGATAGAAAAGATTGTATATTGAAACAGACATTTTTACTGTATGTATATATGTGACTGCATGACTAATATGATTCTGCAACATGTACACTCAGAAAAATGAAAAATTATATCCCATCTATGTATGATATTTCAAACTGCATGCATGCATTATACTTTTATATATAACTGAAACAAAAAAAATAGAGCAGAGCCTAAAGCCTCTAATCCCAATTTCCCTTCCTGTCATAACCCCCTAAAATGTCCCTATTAGCAATGAATGAATGTATAGAAATGAATTTGTTCCTGTCCACTTTATTTTATATACATATATATGAAATTATATAGTGAAAGAAGTAACTTCTTAACTTTAACATTGTTTATAAGATTCACATGTCCCACTGCCTAAAACCCAAATCTCTTCATCTTTTTTGATAGTTTTCTATGGTGTTTTTTTTTTTTCTATGAATGTGTTTTGCTTTAAAGAGTGTTACAACCAGTGGGCATTTGGGTTGCTTCCTCTTTGGAGTTATGATGAAGTATCCTTCTATATGATAGCTGTTGTAATGTATTTGAGTAAATTGCATGGAAGTATTTTTGTTATTTATATTTGTTATTTATATCCTAAGCATAAATTTTATCAGTTATATGTATTTGAAGTTGATTATATATTACCAAATTCTTTCCAAAATAACTGAGTGAATTCAATCCACTAGTAACATGGAGACACTCTAATTACTCCATATCCTCAGTTATATTTATTACAGTCTGTCTTTTTTTTTATCTTAGTGATTCATCTGAGTAGGCAATAGTGATATATTGTGTCTTAATTTGCATGTCACCAATGACAAAAACCTTCTGCATTTAATTTTTTTTAAAATTTCTAAATGGCCAAAAAATAAATTCTTTATTTCTGAATAAATGTTTAAGATGTAATATAATGTCCATTGTTTCCAAAAATTTTCTTGAACAGATATGATTAATACTGTTAATCACATTTACTGCTATTACTATTTTACAGTTAAAATAAAAAATTAAATTTAACATAATTGTTATTAATCTCCATAAATATAGTTTCTTAAATATAGTTTCTTAAATGAAATTACAACTGACATCCAACTACTGCTGAGGGCCATTACCAAGTAGGAATGATGCATCGAAATTTTGTTGCCAAGCGTACCCCATGCTGCTTAGAGGACATTCGATGGGACATTGTATGCATGCTTTAATAAGGTGACCTTGCTCAAGGACCAAGGTGAATCCAGGTTTAGAGCTGATCAGGTTTGAGGAAGTAACCGACTCCTTGAGTTTAAGGCATTGCCAGTTTAAGACAATGAGTTTTAGGGAAGTTGGAGGTTGAAGATTATTGCGGGGATTAGGGTGTTTCTGCTGCTTGTTCCTGTTGAGTTCTCATGAGATTAAAATGGGATTTGGAGATAGCCTCTTGGAGGAGGTGAATTGTGTGGGCAGACGGGAGAATGCGATTGCCCCTGGACCTGTGTGGAGTCGGTGTGAGAGCGGGAATAAAGAATTGCTGTTTGAACCTACAAAGCTGTGTGGTGGCTCGTGATTCTGGTGCCAAGCTGAGACCTTGGAAACTACTTTCTCCCTTTTTGTTCAGTTGTTAAAGAAACAACAGAATACAGTCTCAAATCTCTTCTCAGAAAGCTGAATTTACCTCCATTATCCCGGCACTGAGATTATTTTCTACTACTTTAAGCATTACCACAGATTGTGAATATATAGATAAACTTTTGCCTCATATTTCTGCAGCTGTGTTATCCCCTCATTTGTATTCCAATTCGCTATCTCTTTTTTAACCCTTCAGACTCTTTTACAGCATCACAAGTCTCCCATCTTCCTTTCTCATATGCACAGCCACACCAAGATTCCTGGACCTCTGACAAAGAATAACTCCAAAACAGATAGAGTTGTGAGATACCTAATCTTTTATTGTCAGATGCTGTAAAACTCTTTCATTTTTTCATCAAAATACTAATTGATTGAAGCTGAGGTTGTGGCTCAGTGCTAGAGCACTTGCTTAGCATGTGTGAGGCCCTGGGTTTTATCCTCAGCACCACATACAAATGAATGAATAAAATAAAAATATTGTGTCCATCTATAACTAAAAAATAAAAAGTCAATAAACTCATGCATTTTCTGCTCATGAATGGAGATGTTTTCCATTTCTTCCCCCAAAGCTTAGCCATTGTGGATAACTGTTCTTACTGTAAACCTTTCTGAACCCCTATGTGGAAATCTATAAACCCAAAAGGACTATATTTTAATGCACTTAAGCAAAAGAATTTTAACCAATTTCCCTCTCTTTCATCCTTATTTCTTTCTTTATATTGCCACTGATAACATTCTGGGTGTGTTTGGGCTACTGCCAGTTGATCTAAAAATTTACCTGATTACAATTCTCAATTATTACTCTGTTTTTCCACTGTGGGCAATTCTACTTATTTAAACAACAGATTATATATTATTATATATATATATATATATATATATATATATACTGTGCTTTTGCATAATTTGCTACTCATTGGAATATAATTTTAACTCATATAATTACTCATACTCCTACCAAACAATCTGCTTGAATGAGCACATCATACTCTAATGACATGCCAAATACATAAAAAAAATTAAAAAGGGGACAAAACCCAAGGTAGAATAAAATTTTTAATTTTATGAAAATGAGCATAAAATAAAAGATATAGGGGACAATGGGAATTAAGTGTACTTAAGTGGTGGTTTGTAATTCCTAAAAGTTTTTCTGAGAGCTTGAAACTTCTAGTATTTGAAATCTTCTGTTTACAGGACAGTCATGTTTTCTTGTTTACACTGAATATGCCCTTGTTATTCTAATTTATAGAAGAACATGCTGATTTTTATTATCATCAATGCCAACAAGGCTTCAAATAAATTAAATTATTTCATTAAACATAAAGTTACTTTCACATATGCTACAATCATCATAAGAACAATTTTTTGTATAAAGGCATATGCTTTCTTTGGATTTTAAAATATTTCTGACTTCAAATTTTGTATATAAATCTCCCAATGTAGCCTATATAAGAGTAAATTAATCAAATTAAGTTACACTATCTAGAATAAAATAAAATTGAAATAATTTACTCAAATGATTTTTTTAGAAATCATCTTTATTTTCAAATAACTATCCTAAGAATTATAAGTCCTTTAAGCTTTAACTGGAGCAAAAGTATAATCACTTAACTAAAAGCAGATAATTTAACTAAAAATGAGAGATAAGTCAAATTACTTTTAAAGAGAAATAAGAAACATCAGGTTTCTTGTTATGGTTCTGGATGTTCAGTAGCAGTCTCATTTAAAAGGGAAATCAACCCTGAAGGGAACTTTCAGAATGTGGAGATAGGGGAGGAATGCAGCTCTTGTAGAAAGATAAGGAGAAAAACACCTCAGTTAATAGAAATTTCCCATGGGAAATGGAGAAGGTGGTGGGCCCGGTGGAAAATAATCTCCAGATGCTACATATATATTTCCTGGAGGGGGTGAAGGAAATAAAGGTCCTCTTCTCATGAACTGACTCTTTGGGTCCACTGAAAACAATGCACTTCTGACTGGAGGCAAAGAAGAAAAAAAAAACAAAACTAACAAAACTGGAGCCAATTGCTTTATTTTCAACAGGCACATTAGAATTACCAAGATTTACTTTGATATCATTTTTACTAGATTCCATTTCTGAAGACAAAGGCTCAACCATTTTATCCAATGAAGGCATATTAAAAGTTTTGTGTTCAAGTGGTTCAGATCATCTACCATAATTAGAATAATATACATCCTGCCTTTGTAGAGGAAGATGTGAATCAGAATATGGTTGGCTGGGTGGAGGGATCATCATCCTACAGGGAGGTGACAGGCTCCATTTTTATAAGACACTCTGAGGATAAATTAACCCAGCATAGCCTAATTTTTTTTCTTTCATTTGTAATCTGAGGTCCCAGAGGATTCCCTCAGCCTCTTGAGTCTCTTTTCCTCCCACTGACACTGAAGATAAGAATATGAGTGGAGCCTTCTTTTCCAAAAGATGACCTCTTGTTTCAGATAAAGATTGACCCAATAGTGTGGGACAATTTGGAAAATGCGCTCTGGCAAAGGCAGCATTTGAATCATAAAGTGCATTAGGATCTTTTTCTAAAAGTTTAAAATTTAACCTCCTTTTCAGTTAATTTTGTCTGTTTTAAGCATTTTATTTCCTTAAATATTGAGGTATCTTTTAGCAATCTGAGCTGCCAACTCATTATCAAGTTCTTTTTTCTAATAGTACATAATCTGCCCCTGATAAGAATAAATGGTTCTCTTAAATTCTTCTTCAAGATATTTGATTTGCTTTCTACAGTTCTCCAGTTGTTCAATTGTATTGCTGATATTATAATACACTTTGGAAAGTTTCTCCTCTCACTCTACCCAGTAATTTTATTTTTCCTATTAGTTTTCTTTTGAGTTTTATTACATTAATTGATATAGTTCAATTATGACATTAAGTTTCTCCTGAAGATTTTCATTCTCTTTTTAAATTGTGTATTTTTGACTGCAAAGATACTTGCTCATTATTAAGATTTTTAATATGTCTATAAGGCCTTTCTTTACTTCATCTACTTCAGATAATGTAGTAAACATTTTATTTTTTTCTCTTTCTAAGATTTTATATGGGGCATTTAACATAACACCATAAACCTGTTTCTTCAAAGCTCTTTTTGGCTGATCATCTAAGTGAGCCCCAGTTTCTGATTCTCTCTTCATTCCAAGTTGCCATCATCTTTCAGGTCTTCTCCAAGCACAGAATCTCAATCTTTAATCTTCAAGGGAACTTATTTCTACTTTCAGAATGTGGAAGTAGGAGAGAAATGCAGTTCTTGGGGAATGATAATGAGCAAAAAACACCTAGTGAATAGAAATTTTCCATTGGGAATGGACAGAGTTGTAGGCCTGGTGGAAAATAATCTCCAGATGCTCCATTAATGTTCCCTGGAGGAAGTAGAGGAAATAAAGTTTTTTTTCTCATGAACTGACTCCTTGGGTCCACTGAAAACAATGCACCTGTGACTGGAGGGAAAGATGAAAAAACAAAATGGAGCCAGTTGTTTGGTTTTCAGCAAGTGATCAGTCAGAGACTTAATGTGACTTTACTTTTCTCTTATAACTTAGTCTGCATATACTGTAGAGTCGTCCACTGTTATTTTCTGTTTATTAAGGGGATTCACTTTTTCTTTCCATAATTCATCTTCTTGTAAAAGTTGTTACTGATTATCATAAAGTTGGGAATTTTCTTTCAAAAACTCTTTTATTGCTGCTATCTTAAATCCTTTTGCATTCATTTAAAATATTCTCAAGGTTATTTCAGCTTTGGCTATTAGTAACTTGAGAGATTTTGATTCATCTTCTAGAAACTTAATCCTTCTTTATTTGTCTGCCATTAATTTATCCTGTTGAGAAGGTTTAGTTTTCTCCTCTTTTAGCTCTTTTTCTAGAAAGAGTGTTTCATCCCCAAGTTTAGATTTAGAACTATCCAGCTATTCATATATCACCTCCATATTTTCTGTTTCTATGGACTTCTTCTCCAAAATGGCACCCTTTAGAGATGACTCTAAGCATTCATTCTCTTTTTGAAAAAGGCTAACTTTTTCAAGTAGTTATCATTTTTCTTCAATTAGTCCGGCAAGTTTCAAAGCAAGCTATTATTCTTTTCTCACATAACATCTGCTTCTAACACATTGACAACATCTCCACAAAAACAAGAGAACAGCAAAAATTCTATAGCTGCATATATAACCAATTCCCAAGGATATCCATAAAGATGAGGGCCTGGTTTTATATCCACAGACAATGATACCAAACCCTGTGTACTCCTTTCAGGACCAGCCCCAAATACAGCTTAGGTGCACTCTAAAAAAATCTTAAGATATCAAATGCAATTTGTTATTATTTAGCTAATGAAACTACAAATTCCCTCTAGAAGTTTTCATATTATCAATATAAATTTATTTTTTTTCTTATCTCATATTGCAAAGCTCAATTAAGTGTGTTTTAGGGCAATGCCTTTTTAACATCCTAAAAGAGCTATATAAAAAAAGTCAAGCTACTAAAAAAAATATGTCCATCTTTGCAAGACAAATATTTTCACTTTTAAAGTTCTGAATATGATGTATCTTAAAATCTACAGTTACAAGTAATAGGAAATATTTGGTTCTGTTATGTTTCATCAAATCAAATCCAAAAATATATAATAATAAGGTATAATTTCTGGCAATATTTGATTATGAAAAAAATTACATATATATATATATATATATATATATATATATATATATATATATATATATCTAACTAAACCTTCTGAATAGGATGAATTAATGGCAGATATATCAAGAAGGATTAAGCCCCTATATATTTTATAAAAGTAAAAAAAAAAGAAACATTACTGTATGCATGTTCTTGGCTGCAACAGAACTGATTTATTATGATGGATACAGAAGCTGCTTTCTAACAACCAGGGTGGTCATATAATTTGCATAGGAGGAGGAGCAGATTATACATGTTCTGACCTGTGAATCACAAATAGGGCCTTAGAGATAAGGGGACCTAGAATAAAAAACTCCATTTTAATCCAGAGAGAAAGACACAACATGGAGGAACCAAATAGATTCAATGAGACGCAAATGCTGGCTCTTGCTATCTCTGCAGAATGAACGTAAGTGTTATAAATGATGACAGATACCAGGTAATACATAGATCCCAAACCCTTCTCTTGGCCCCCAGGTGGTGCTTCTGCCATGATTTCAACACTGTGGAGAGAAGGCAAGCCTGTTCAGCTCCATAAATGCAGTCACTTGGGATGTGCTCAATCCAGTTGATGAGAACAATCAACCATGTCTCTATGTACATCTCTGTAGAAAAGAGGAAACATACCAGTAGAATAAGTTTGGGACTTTTTGCTCCTCACCACTGTCCTCCACTACATGTTAGTAGCTTTTTATCAACAGCCTACTAACTATCCATAATGGCATTTGCAGGATGTGCTACATCCGTGAAGACATCTGTCTAATCAAAATACTCCTCAAATGATGTTCCTCTTTTTAGAACAGTGGTAATATGGTGTTTTAACTTCAACAGGTTACCATAACTGAGTTCCAGCATAGAACAAGAACCTTCTGGCCCAGTATCTAACAGAATGCAAACAGTGGAGGGTGGGTTGCTGAGGCATAGACCTGAAAAAGTGAGATTGCAAATCAGTTTTCAGTGAGGGAATGGGTCCAGGCCAGGTGAAAAAGCCTGATCAGACATAAAAAGTATGGCACTTGGGAAAACAGAGGAGGAGCTAATGGATCCAGGTGGCCTTGCTCACAACCCTGAGGCATAAAAGGCCTTTTTGACTCTCATCCTCATGACCACCAGCAGTGAGGACACTGCTTATTATTTGTTTGCTTGTTTGTTTTTAAGAAAAACCAAAATTTGCTAAGATGCAAGGCTCATCGTATAATACAATATATTTAGTGAAATGTCACTGATGACCTATTATAACATACAGAAAATCTTTCTCTGTCCCCCACCTTTCTTGCACACAGGCAGCAGTTAGCCAAGAGCTCACTCATTTGCCCAGACCTGAGCCTCAGATTGTGGATTACAACAGATCTCACAGAAGTTATGAGGGGTTATCAGGCAGGATGTATGTTATCATGCAGGTAAGAAAATGAGTATAGGTAATAATTAATTAATTAGCATTAATGTTAAAACTAGAAACAGTCTCAAAAACAATCAAACTGCATACGCCAGAACTTCTTAAGCTTTATTCTAAAAATTTCAAACAATGGATTTTCAAACATAAAATTTACTAAGAACCCCAATGCATAAAAGAAAATCAAAAGGAACTGTTAAGGCAGCAAAGAACAATAGCAGATAAAGCTTAGAGCCTCCTCTATGCCATCAAACTAAGAAGTTTGCCTAACCAAAAGACTCCTCAGATGATCTTACCTCTCCTGACAAAAAGTCCCAAAACACAGTTTGAAAATCAGTGACATTGTAGTCAAACTAGATGAATGGGATGGCAAAGACTTCTGGGAATTTGCATAGGATGCCTACCCTGAGGAGTGGAAGAGAATTTTTTTACAAGGGTGGATTTAAAGATGTGTTGGCTAAATTGAAAGAAACCAAGTATCTAAAAATAAACCTGACTTTACATACACGACCTTTTACATACACCTGACTTTACATACACCTGACTTTACATACACGACCTTTGTCATACACTGAGCATCACTGGGTCAGTTGCCCAGTGTTGGGTATACATGCCCTTGCTTGCCAGGCTCAGTATGAGTTTTCAAGGGCTAATATGACTCCATTGAATTTCACCTTAGTGTATCAGAAGAGACTCATGCCCAATGTATCACACACACCCACAGCACTCAGATGCTGGCCAAGAAGAATAGAATCCTAGCCAATGAAGACAAACATTGATGGTATATTCTGCATAGACATGGGCTCTGATGGGTCTAGGCAGGGCCAGTTTTCTCCTTTTACACAAAGGAAGAAACACACATGTTAGTGGCTCAGGACTCAAAGAACTACCCTTGAATATCCTCCTGTTGTGATCAGAAGATTTAAAATAAATTTGAACTGAACCAGTGCTGGATGATCTGCAGCCTTGCCCATTGCTGGGTCTTGAAACCCTCCAGTCACCTGGAGTACCATGACATCCTCAGCTGCCTAAAACCCTGAAGCCATTTCATCTCTGAATTCTGCCAAAGGGAAGGAACAGCACTGGACACCATGGCCATCTACTAGTCAGAAGGTCAGGTGTTCATGGACCAGAGGCCCATGTGCTCTTTTCCCAATTAATGGAATTGAAGTTATGGAGATTCTGGGTCCCAGTAATTCACTCTTGGTGTATCCTCAGCAGAATTGTTTTGCCATGGGACACATGTTCAAGGTATCCACCACAGTATCATGGCATGGGGAAGAATCTCTTAATGTCCACCTCCTGCTGCCCTCTGAACGTCTCATTGAGAGGAAGCACTCTTGTTCTTAAAAGAGAAACTATTTTATTACAACATGACCAGCGCTGTTATGGTTTGGATGTGAGGTGCCCTCCTAAAAGCTCATGTTAGGCAAGGTAGCAGTGTTCAGAGCTGAAATGATTACAATATAAGAACCATGACCCTAAGCAATGGATTAATCCATTTGATGGATTTGAAGACTACTGTACTGGATGGGTATCCATAGGCAGGTGGGGCATGGCTGGAGGAGGCAGGTCCCTTGAACATGCCCTTGGGGATTATATTTTGTCTGCCAAGCTCCTCCATCTCTCTCTCTCTCTCTCTCTGCTTCCCAGTTGCCATGAGCTGAACAGATGTCCCCTGGTATACCCTGCTGCATGATGCTCTTCCTCACTCTTAGGCCCAGAGCAATAGAGTTGGGCCAACAATGGACTGAGACCTGTGAACCCATGAGCCCAAATCGAGTTTTCTTATTTAAATTGTTATTGGGGGGCATTTTGGTAACTGTGATGAATAGCAGATGAACACTGGTCCTTGAAAACATCCATCTCCTTCATCTGGTCTCATCTTGGAAAGGGTAATGCCTGTTCCTCCCTGATGGGTGACACAATTAGACACACAGAGCTCTACCATTGATGTGGAACAAACCCCATTTCTGTCTTCTAAGCCATCACAGTCATCACTGTGTCCTAGTAAGAATCCAGTTCTGGCTCACAGATATGGATCCCCTAGAGCATACTTGCCTCTTTCCAAATATTTTGTAGCCTTCACTTTTTAATCATCAAGATGGCCCAGGGAAGCATGTATTCTCACACATGCTCCTCACCCAAGTACATGGAGACACAGGGAGAATAATTAAATCTCCCATGATTACACAGTTAGCAAGAGGGACAGCCAAAATGTGAGTTCCAGAGATGATTTTCTAAGCCATTCTCAGAACTGGCTTCCTGACAGGACACATTGTCCCACTGCTTCCTGAAGAGGCTCATCATGGGTCCTGGCCTACATGGATACAGGAAAGCCTGTGGCCAAGTTCAGGGACCTGAGTGAGCACAGAAGCTCCATACAAGCATCAGTGAGGACATGAAATGTCAGAATCCCACCATGTACATGGATCATATGGGCACTGCAGGACCTGTGAAGAGCAGTTTGTCTAATGGAATTGAAGTTATGGAGATTCTGGGTCCCAGTAATGCACTCTTGGTGTATCCTCAGCAGAATTGTTTTGCCATGGGACACATGTTCAAGGTATCCACCACAGTATCATGGCATGGGGAAGAATCTCTGAGCCTGGAGACGACTCAAGCATCCTCTTGCACCAGACAGATAAGCAACTTGCCATGTCTACTAAAAGTCACACTATCCATAATGACTGACAAGATGAAGCCAAATCTGGCAAAATCAGACATGGAAGAATGTACATGAAGTCTGAGTCAGGTAAAACTCAGATGTAATGTTAGTGAACAGCACTGGGTACTGTGAAAATAAAGGAACACAGGAAGCCACTGCCTGAGTCAGCAAGTGATGACTTCAGAGTCTGTGGTTGGGCAAGGGCACAGGAGTCTTCCAAGAACACCTGCAACCTAATGTGGCACCTGACTGATCACTTCAACTGCCTGTCAATTATAATAAAGGCATGCATTCTTTCTGTATGTGTCTTATTGCACAATTTTAATAAAATAGAGAAAAATAAGGGTTCCACCAACACAAGTAGCAAATTTCCTTACAAATATCTTTAAGACCCCCTCTATGCCCAAGTGACTCTGGGCTACTTTGCCCACAACTACAAGTTTTCCTCTTTAGATCTGCTTCTCCATCAAACAGCAGCACTCCACCTGACCCCAGCTTTATCTTCAAAAATCTGCATGTGTGAAGCTGGTTTTGAACTGGTGCCTCAACCTCCATGTGAAAGGACACCAGGCTCAATCACACTATTCTGAACATACAAGACTCCTGTCATCATTGCCTTCATTCCAGAATCAACACCAAGTCTGGGGGAGGGAGCTCTTCCTATACATTTTACCTTTCCTTAAACTCCTATTGTTCCTTTACTGTTCTACTGTTCATATGGCTGTTTTACTGACAGACTAAGCCCCAGTAAACCTATGGGCTTCTGAACAGAAGTATAAAGGTCTTACACTTGTATCAGATTCTCTGGGGCTTTCTGAGTATAGTAATGATATACTGATTCTCTGTCCACATCCCTATCTTTTCTGTCCCACCAAGCATCTAACCATTTGTTGTGTACTGCCCTCTGACACATACCCATCATGATCCTCAATGTCACTTGATGCCTCTTTCTGTGAATCAGTGGCATGCTTGTGTCTTGGCTTCGCACATCCATCTAAAGGTTCTGAGTTGCTCACACCACAGTTAATCACTCTGATATCATCTGATGGAAGAGCTCATGGAGAGAGAAGACACCAGTGGCTGAGATTTTCCTCTGGGGTACTAAGACACTTCTTAATCCATATGTGCTTCTGTCAATCTTTTAGAGTAGGTAGAATCTGGAATTTGGCTATAGAATCAGTTCGTCCTAGGGAAGAGCAAGTCTTAAGTATACTCCCAGTGCTCCAAGTGTTGCTCCAATTTATAATGTTCCTTGGGTCCTCAGAATGATCTGATGGAATGGCACATTTTGCATCTATTATTTTTCTATCAAATTTTTAAACAAAGAGAAGTCACTCAACCATGATGATGCAGATAGAAAACAGTAGAAGCAGTATTCCAGCTGAGGGAGTATGCAGGTCCCCATGACAGAATCAGAAGCTGCTAATTATTTTGGAACAAAGCAGGAGAAAGCCTGATATCTCTGCCTTCCTTTTGTATTTGTCTTCAGACTCTTGCTCAGCTCTGCATGAAGGTGTGTTCTCCTTTATGGAGTACTCTTCTAAATCCTGATAGCATAAGGTTTATTAGACCTGATTTACCTAGTCTTCACAAGATGATATGAGAATAACTAAGGAATTTCTAAGGTTTTCAGTGACAGCCAATGTCAGATTTCACATCGTCCTGTTCCACAGCCCTGGAGTGGCCTATAAGTCTCCATTCATTGCCATGCAGCTCGCACAAACAGCAGAACCTTGCATAAAGATCAGCTGATGACAAGGCTGGCCAAACCAAGCAGGTGCACATGTCCAGTCAGAAACAAATTGCCCCCTTCTGGACCTACAGTCAATAGACAAGCCCCTTCTAGGAGCACCAGAGAGATAATTATGACAGAATCAGTTTTCCCAGGGCTGCAAGCTTGTTAAGCCCTCTTGCTCTGCCTTATTCCCTGCTCTTTTTAACCCCAAATCTCATGAGAGCATTCCATGGAAAGAACCAAGACCCTGAAGCTCACTTTGCTTTTCTGACATAGCCATGATGAGGCTGATTACATGTTTCCCATGTAATCAGTTGAATATTCAAGTTAGGTTTCAAAGTCTATTCTTTCATAAGTTTGAAGGGAAAAACTTACTATTCATCTTAGTTGGTGTTAACTATCATACTGGGCACTGGTTAGTTTATAAAATATCACCATATATCTCTGATTTTAATCAGATTTTAAAGTACTTAATGTCAACATACAAACAAAATTAGAGAATGAAAATCTCTTTCATTTTCCTGCCCACAGGCCATTGGGCTGAATTAAATATCTGTTAAAAAATATGCATTTCAATGTTTTTGAAACAAAAAAGGTATATATTAACACACTTATAATTTTAGAAAGTCTTATTTTATAAAACTCTGTACAGTATGTCTCTTTTATTTTTAAGAAAAAGAATGCATGGCTTTTACAATTGAAAAGACATAAGACCAAGTAGAAAAAAGAATGGATGTAGTCCAAATTTGTTCCATTCAGGGGAGGACTCAGTCCATCTTCTGACTCCTTCCAGAAATTGTTTCTGCTGGGTTGTCTGTGTAGCTGTATGGTGTAATCCTGGCCCAGTGCAAAAGGCCCTATTCTTTCCTTGGGGCTGCAGAAATAAGAAAAGCAGAACAACAGCAAACAGGGATGGAATTGTAGTTCAGTGGCAGAGCACTTGCCTAGCTTGTGTGAGGCACTGGGTTTAAATCTCCGAACCACATTTAAATAAATAAATAAAATACAGGAAAATAAATAAATAAAACCAAAAGCAAACCTTTTCTGGAATGCTGTTGCACAATAGGGTGGTAAATATTTGTAACAGTTAAATATGATATATTTCAATAAGCTTAAAGAAAAGAGCCCACATGTTTCCACAGTATACAAAGGGGAAATGTTTAAGGATGTAGGTTTTTTTAACCTGATTTAAACATTGTACCTTATTTGGTGTATCAAAACATCACATGATACTCTATAAATACCTTCAATTTTTACATTTTATATATCAGTTGGCCACCAATTTAAAAAATTTTCCATATTCTCTGAAGTTTTATAAACAAAAATGGTTAAAAAGTTATTTATGAATCTAATCAATAAATTCTGAATATTGTAGGCATTCTCATTTTTATTTCACTTACTATGGGGTTACTTTATCTAGGGTTTTGGTATTTTCATTTAATATATTTTGGCACACAATTAAGTAAAAATTAAAGTTAAGTTTGCCCTGCAGCAAACATAAAAGTCAGGTTCTGGAACATGTGTTCCTATAAGATGTTAGGATGACACAGTCAGTTCCTCTCCCTGTATCAGATCCCTTGTGATACTCTGCCTGACCATTGTTCTACTTTTTCTGAATAACTTGTTTATTTATTATATTTGCTACTTGTTGTCTGCTTTTTTTAATGAGAATGACACCCACAAAATAGGTGATTATTTTTTTTTATTAATTTATCATAAGATACTGTGAAGCAGTGGTTGGCAGATACTGGGTACAATATGAATGCTTGTGTGAGCAAATGCAAAACTATCTACAACTCTAAAATGTGAATTGGCGAATAAAGATAAGGAATTCTGCAAGGTGAACTTCAAGTAAGAGTGATTCTATAAGAAAAGCATCAAGAGGCATAGGAGATATATATACGCTAAGGAGGCTTCAAAGATATTATTGAATTACTCCAGCATTCACTTATGCAAAATTAACTTTCTTTGATTGCATACAGTATGCTACATGGAACCAGGAAAACCAGGAAAGCTGCCCCTGAAATACAGAAAATTTTCTACCTCAGGGGTATGTCTTCTGAAATAAAGATCAAGACAAGGTGTGAATTCCCATCTGTGCTACTCTTTTCCTTGGCTCTGAGTGTAGATTTAAATGGGGAAATACATGGAAAATGAAATCTCTCTCTCCCCCTTTTTTTTTTATTTAACAAATGAGATAACTGGGAATCACGAGTTTCTTAAAGTAGAAACTATTTTGCTTTCCCTCTTTTCCCAAAGCAGCAGATTCCTGGGCTCACCAATCAACTAATATTGTGAGTTGGAGGAGGATGCAGCTGCCTTTGTAACCGCGATCAATTCTCTCACTTCCAGGGCTGGTGGCTACATACTCCCCAGGCCCCACCCTGTAGCAACTGAGATGCAGGCAGCCTTCCTGCCAAGAATACCTTCCCATTGGATGATCTGGTGACACAGGGGACATCAGGACTCTCCTGGGATTTAGACTGACAGTGATCCTGGACCTGGTGAATGCTGCCTGTGCCTGCATTACCTGCTGGGCCCTGGCCAGGCACCCTTAGCTAGTGGGAAAAAAGAAACAAAGTTATAGGCACCTGCCAGGGACATGAATGCAAGCCAGGGGAAATGGGACTCTCATTGCTGCCAAGCAGATTTCTATGACATTTACCTGCATATTGCTGTTTCACCCCAGGGATGACCAATACCAATGTACGGTGATAGAGTTCTCTATTGTCTGGTTGTGAAACAAATGAAGGAGAAGGAAAGGCTTAACCTTGTGTATCCTATTTCTTTCTTTTTCAAAATTTCTCTTATGCTGTTGGGGATGGAATCCACAGCCTCACACATGCCAGGCAAGTGCTGTTCCCATGAGTTCCACCCCAGTGCAATCTTCTCTTTCTTTGTGTTTCATTCAGTTGTCAGTAGCTGTGCTGGTTCTTACATCCAGTGCATCCCAAACCTGGCCTTGACTCCATACCTTCATTGCTCTCACCTCCCTGGTCAAGCTGTGGTCTCTCCTGTTTGCTGGGATGATGCCAGATGGGCTCCTGGCTTCTCCCACCTGTAGACTCCTATCATGAAGGAAAAGACCAGTGGAGGGTATATTTCCCATCTTTTTCTTTTTAAATTAAGCATTACAACTACTAAAGTTTGAATGACCCCTCCAGGCCCAGGTGGGAAAGCTTTTGTCTCAGCCCACAGGTGCTATTGGGAGAAGGTGGGACCTTTAAGGGGAGGAAGTAGTGGGAAGTTTCCTGTTAGGGGACTGCTTTCAGGAGACTGAGGAAACCTGGCCTCTTAATTTACCACTCTCTGCTTCCCAGCCACCATGAAGTGAGTCACTTTCCACCATGCACTCCCAGATTATGTGGTTCACCCCAGGCCCAAGAGCAACAGAAAAACTAACCATGAACAGAAGCCTGCAAACAGTAAGCCAGAATATACCTTTGTGTTTCTAAGCTGATTACCTCAGATATTTATCACAGTAATGGAAAATAATGCAAGAATGAAGCAAGGGAGGGGGACCACAGTGAAAAAGGTGTAACAGTAAAAAAATTGGGTGAAACATCCTGTAACCAAGTCAGAAACAGCACCTTGCCAGCATCCCATATGGCTGCATCCCAGCCCTAGTCCCTCCTCCATCCAGAAATAATCAGCCCCATTGCCCACATGCTCAAAGACTAAGACACCCCATGTACCACTTGGCATGTCTTGGTGCAGGTCTTGGTTTGCATGTTCCTCACCCTGTGTATCTTTTCCTTGGTCTCTCTTTGTTACAGTGGCAGGTCCTATTACCCATGGAAGTTCTCACACCAGGATTCTGCTAATGAATATTTAAAATATAGTTCACACCTTCCTTTTTCTTTCCTCCATATCTCTTGCAGAATGGCAGCTGGATGTAGAGACCTGTACAGAGTGACCTGTGATGCTAAAAAAAATTCTGAATTTTAAGTTAGATATTGGGACCTGAGGGAAATAACATTAGAAACAATATCACAATACTGATGTCCACCAATTGAAGCTCACTAGGGTGTCACCTTTGGTCAGAGTCAATTAACTTAGATTTCTGGTGGCTCCACAGCCACATAGAAGCATCTCAGAAAGAAGCGAGGAGAAGTGCCCCTTAGAGGGTTCTGGCTTCTATTCAATGACTCCAAGATATGAGTCATGACAGGGTCAAGAAGTGAGGCAGTTTGGTGATTGTGCATCTTAATTACTTTTGTCTCAGGGGTGGGAAGATTACTGGAGAGTCACAGTTTATGTTGGTAAAGAGTCAGCTGTCACTCATGTTAGAAAAAGGATGGACTCAGTGATTTTTCTGGACTTAGAGTCAGCCTCCACCTAATTTTTTATATTACCACCATGTGTTTTTGTCTAAGGTTTTCATTCTATTAACAGTGCATGCTTTGACATGGGGAGATCATGGATGAGTCACCTATTGTCAGCAAGGTCATTTCCCTTTCTCAGTTCCTCTCAGGGTCTAGATGAAAGCATCACTGATGTTATTTTATCAATGGCCATATTGTTAAAGGCCTTGAATTTCAGTGAGAGGATGTTTATACCTAGTAAGGTACATGATATTTAAATAGGATGTGTCTTCCAAAAGCTCATGTGTGAGACAAAATGGAATTGTTCAGATGTGAAAAAATTATACCATTAGAACTGTAACATAATCAGTGGATTAATTAATTTGATGTGTTAATAATTTGAAGAGGTTAATGGGTGATATTTACAGGTGAGTAGGATTTAAGCAGGTCATTGGGGATGTACCTTTTTGTTTATTTTTGTCCCTGAGCAGTGAAGCTTCATCTTTCTTTCTCTCTCTTGGTAGCCATGAGCTGAGAAGCATTTATCCAAATTCTACCATGATATTCTGCCTTACCTCAGATCCAGAGTGATAAAGTCGGCCAGGCATGGACTGAAGCACTGAAACCATGAGCTTAAACAAGGTTTTACTCCTCTAGGTATTTTGTTTGGTATTCTGGTGCCAGTAATGGAAATCCAACTAACAGTGGATAAGAGAGCCACCAGGACATTTGGGTGCTGGAGTGCTCAGCTGAGCATAATGCTTGAGGGATCAGTATCCATCAATATTTGGGGAGACAGATGATGTGAGGCAGATCTAGGAAGAGGCAGTACTAGAGGTGCACCTGAGGGGAGGAAAGGATGAGGCTGCAGCCAGACAGGAAACTCACAGAAAATGGAGTGAGTGGGGAAGCTGAGGTCTGCCTGCTGCATTTTTTTTCTAGGCAAAATGGAAAGTGATGGTGAGCTGTCAAAACTAGTCCTGGTTCTCCCAGTCACTTGGTCAGATGCCTCAGGACTCTCTATTGTGAGGGCTCCCCATGACCCCACTCTGGCCAATGGGGTCCTGGGAAATGTTCTTATATCTTGTCAAAGTAGGAGTGTAAAAAATTTGCTCCCTAAATGACCATTTTCCTCTTGTTCTGGCAAACCTGTGGTAGGTAATGCCTGGTGTTATCCTTCAAGGTTTTGTTCTAAATTTCTCAACATATTAAGAATTTTCTTAGTTAGGAATGTGGTCCTTTGTAGTGCAAAGCATACCCATTGGAGTGCCAGAGACAACTGGACAGTCTGAGGTGGCAACACACCTGTCCATGGAGCCTGAAGAGGATGAGAAGCTGGGGAAGGAGCTGTACTGGTGGTGGGTAAAGAAAAAAAAAACTTTGTTAGAATCTTCCAAGGGGTATGTTGACAGTGAATGTCAAGTTTTGGATCTTGGAATAGAGACAGCCTGTGAGGAAGCAGGTGGAATCCTGGCCCAAGGCTGTGGATTATGTCACAGGATAGAAATCCAGCAAGTGATCAGAAATTCTTGGTAAACCAAGACTAATGGTTCTCCATGTTTTCAGATATGGCTATTAGAAGTTGGTAAATTCAAGGTCTGACTGGATTTTTGCCCTTCCAAGCCCTGCCAGAAAAATAAACCACATCACTTGCAACTATACAGACACGACCCACTGCTCACAGGAGATTTTATTTCTCCTTTTCTGTGCCTTTGTGGGTTTTTTTCTTTGTTTTTATTCAATGGTATAAATTCAGCTGTCACTACACTCTCTAAGAATTTTTGCATCAGCAGAGTGGCCTGCTGGAGAGATAGAGCCTGTGCACACAGGAGAAGGAGAAAATGGAAGTGTGGGGTGCAGGGCTATGACTGTGAATCAGGAAGCATGGGTCTCATGGCGAGTCAGAGTTCAAGAGTGGGAAGGAGGCCTGGGAGGACCCTTGGTCTGCTAATCCCTCTCTCTTTTAAAATGTCAACCTCTAGTGACTTTAAAGTAGAAAAAGATATGGGGAAAGTGAGTAACAGAGTTGTCCATTTTTCTAGAACCAGGGATGAATTTGACATTGGAGCCAGATCTACTCCTTGGTCTTGCTTTCTTCCCTTCCCATCACTGAAAATAAGATGAATAATCAAAAGAGGGCTTGGAACAAAGAATCATAGGATCCACTCCATGCTGAGGGACATCGTTTAGAGTGCTCTGTGGAGCAGACGAAGCCAAAAAGGGTTACAGACCTGAAGGGCAGGAGTAAGAAGCTAGGAGAGATGGAGCTAGGATCCAGTGGGGACAGTGGAGGAAGGTTTGGAGAAGGCTTCGTATGTTCCAGAGATAGGGTTGATTTACTGTCCTGATGGACTGCTGAAAGTGATGTGACACAAATGACTCCCAGGTTTCTTAACATTAACTGAGATGGTTTAGGAGCAGCAGGTTTAGAGGGAGATTGTCTCCATCTGTGCAGGCTGCTATAACCAAATACCATAGACCAAGCAACATATGCATGACATAAATTCATTCCTTATCATTCTGGAGGCTGGACATTCTGAGATCAAGTTGCCAGCAAATTCCATGTCTTGCCCATTCTGGCTCATGGAGAGGCCTTCTCCATGTATCCTCACAGGTAAATGAGCTTCTGGGTTTCTTTGATAAGAATGCTAATTTCACTCATAAAGACTTATCCACTTGACCTAATCCCCTCCCAGAGGCCCCTCCTGATACTTTTGGAGTCTGGATTCAGCCTTTGGCTTGTTGTGTGGGTAACCAGCATTAAGGATAGAGTGAAGGCATGGACATTTTCACTTGGACAAGTGGCATTTTGATTAATCTTGGCAGGTGGAGTATGATTCAGAGTTAAATAGAGTTTCAGGCCATAGATATGAATGTTGGGGGACCTGGGTGGTGTTGAAAACCTCTAGCTTCAGAGGATCTCCTTAGAGAGAATGCTAATCTTATCAAATATGGGGGCACCTCTTTTATCCTGGGCAAGTCATGTCATTGCTTGAGACTTTTTCTTGACTTAAATATGTGAATTGAAGTATTTTTTCTCTAACTTCCTGTCTTGCTCTGAGATTCTGCAGTAAATTGTCTTCAAAACAAACATATTGGTCCAAACTGACCAAATGGGTGCTTTCCACACATCAGTGCTGATCTCTTCTAGATTAAGATCTGGGTTACCTGGATTATCATGGGACTATCACTGCAGGTACTCCTGGTGTGAGATCTGCGATGGCTCCAAGTTCTTCAAGCTGATCAGCAGAAGGTGTATCTACAGGAAGTCAGAACCACTCAAAAAACCAATCAAGGTGGACCAGTCACTTTTGCAGCCATATCCCCAAAACCTGTATGCAATATGTTCTTCTCCAAGCCATGAAGCTGAGCACTACAAAAACAACAGAGCCCATTAGGAAAAAATTTACACTTCTCCCTCTATCAAAATGTGAAGAAGAAAGCCTTTTCCCTGACTCTACCCACAAGGTCATTGGTCTATAACTTCTTCTATAGCACCTCGTACAATTGTCTAACCCAACCCCAGCCAGGCTCTCCACAATTCCCAAGTCCTTATCTGTGGTGTCCTCATGGAAGTCAATGTCAAAAGCCAGCTTACCAAATGGAAAGGCAGCACAGATACTAAAAACACAGAACCAGAAGTTATCACTCAACATTTATAGTCACTGTTGAATACTGTTCTGAGAACAGATTGGATATGTGTCTCTCTCTGCTGCTTAGCCTTTTTTGTATAAATCTGGATCCCTCTGCACAAAGCCCAGGTCTTTAATTGTTGAGGCAGAAAAGTCCTAGCACAGCATTTATTTAAAAAATATATAAAGAAAATATAAAATATTCTCTCATATAAGACTAAGAAAATGTGCTCTGTCACAAAAAGCCAAGTAATTGAAGATATGTTTGTATATCTCTCACTTCATATGATATTTATAATCCCCAGCAAGAGCACAATGTGATCTCACACTGAGAACTGGTTCTGAAGCTAGTTTAAAAATATAGTTGAGAAAATATTCAATTTTATCTTCTAGTTGTGTTTTCCCCTCATTTTTTTTTTGATTCTCTGAAATCCATCCAGAATTGTTTGATACTGGTGTGCAGGATGTCATCTTACTAAAATGAAGTTTGACTGAGCATGTGTTTCCCTAGGAGAAATTGGTTTCTCTCCATACTATCATAGACTCCAACCCCTAGGTTTTCCTAACTGTATGGTCTTAAAGTTCAGTGTCAGTTTATAGACCAACTCCCAGTCCCTTGTTAAGTGCTATAAAGAAAAGGACACACAATTAATGTGGTATGAGCTTGCAGTACACCACCATGTGCACAAAGCACACTTACATCCAGTAATAACAAGACCATGTGAATAAGATACAGATAGATAGTTCTGCAGATTAGGAAAGGCCAGGTCCTTCTCCAAAAGCTCTGGACAATTAATGCAAAAGCTATAGAATTCCCACTATGGAACAGGGTCCATCCAGCTAAATGGTGGCCAGTGAGTGTGTGAAGGCAAGAGATAAACTGATTGGGTGGGGGGAAGTCAGCACATTAAGGTTGTGTCATCTATGTATGTGACCTGGAGACTTGGACTTGGCCTGCTGACTATGAAGCACTGGCTCTCATGGTTATAAAAGAGGCTTCAAGGGTCTCCAAAAACCTGTATTGAGTAAGCACAGGATTGTATGTCCGACCTGGAGACAGGCAACACACAGGGATCCCTTAAGTTTACAGACTTTAGATATAAAGTGTGTTAAATGTCTGTTTTTATTACAGAAAAGTAACAACTTTACATTACTCAGACTTCCCAGACAAAAACAAGATGATGCCTGATGAAATCTTCTGCAAATATCCTCAACAGTATTTCAGTCCTCAGCACTGCAGTTATTAACAGACATACTGTCTTCTAAGTTTCACAGTAACATTGAGGTACATGCTATAATTATCCTACTAACTTCATTAAGTTTCAGGGAAGCATGGAATTGGCCTATTCACTTTGTACTCCATACCTAGTATAGCGCCTAGCACACAGAAGTTGATCAAGCAAACTGATTAAAGGACCCAAAGAAATTTTCAGACACAATTAAAAATTTATAAAATCCAGCAAATTTTCCCAGACTGTGTGGTGGCAAAGTGTGACTTAATCCCAACCTCAGCACCATCATGCAGAGTAGACTCAATTCTAAGACACTGTTAACACAAAAAGGCAAACAGTACCCTCAGCTTAACAACCATCACGTGTGCAGGAAATAGTGGCTGGGTCAACAGACACCAGTGTCCAGACAGCTGTCAGGTTCATTGTGAGCTGGAATTCTTTTATACAGATTTAACTAATTTGTGCATGTGCATACATTTTCATGCAATTCATATAAAAATCCCAAAGACAATTCTTCACAGATATAGAAAAAGCAATCATGAAATTCATGTTGAAAAATAAGAGATGCAGAATAGCCAAAGCAATCCTTAGCAAGAAGAGTGAAGTAAGGCATATCAAAATAGTATAGCTTAAATTGTACTATAGAGCCACGATTAAAAAAAAAAAACAGCTTTGTATTGGCACAAAAATGACACAAAGGCCAAAGAATGGTACAGAATAGAAGGCAGAGACAAACTCAAAGAAAAAAAAAAACATAGTTATCTCATACTAAACAAAAGTGACAAAAACATACATTTAAAAAAAAAGCCTATTAAAAAAATGGGAACATTGTACAGCCACATAAAACAAAAAGAAAGTAAAGCGCTCTCTCCTCTCTACACAAAATTCAATTGAAAATGGATAAAAACTTAGACACTAGAACAAAGATTTTCACCTAATAGAAGAAAATGTAGGCCCAAATCTTCACTGTCAGCCTAAGATCTGGCTTCCTTAAGGAGACTGCTACATTCCAAGAAGTAAATCAAAAATCAATAAACAGGATAGATTCAAACTTAAAAGCATCAAAGGAAATAATCATTAATGTGAAAAGAGAGTCAACATAATGGTTAGAAAATCTTCACCACATGCACCTCATAGCATTAATCTCCAGGACCTATGCAGAACTCAAAAAACTAACACCAAAAAAATGAATAACCAAATCTGTAAATTGGCTAAGGAACTGAAAAGACACATCACAGAAGAAGCAACAGATACATGAAAAAAAAGTTCAACATTTAGCCATTAAAGGAAAGCAAATCAAAACTACTCCAAGATTTCATCTCATCCCACTCACAAATGTGATTACCAAGAATACAATCAACAAGTATCAATAAAAGTTGGCGAGCATGTGGGGGAAAAGGTGCATGCACACATTGAATGTGGGACTGCAAATTGGTACAACCATTATGGAAAGCAGTAAATGTGGAATGGAACTAACATCTGAAACAGCAATCCCTTTCCATATTTTATACCCAAAGGGCTTAAAATCAGCATATTACAATGACACATCCACATTATTTTTCAGCAGCTCAACTCGTAACAGCTAAACTATGTAACTAACCTAGGTGACTTCAACAGGTAAATGAATAAAGAAAATATGATGCGTATATACACATATGTATACACACATATACATATGAAAAAACACATTTAATATATATATATATATATATAATGGAATATAACTAAGTCTTAAAGAAGAATGAAATTATGACATTTGCTGTTAAATGGACGGAGCTTATCATGCTAAGTAATAAGCCAATCCCCAAAAACCAAAGGTTGAAAGTTTTCCCTGAAACACTTTTGATAATCACAAAAGTGATGGGGGAAAGTATGGAAGAAAAGAGTTGCTTTAGATTGCATAGAGGAGTGAAGAGAGGGGAAGAGGTATAGTGGGTAGAATGGATATTAGAATAAATCAGACATTAAAATCCAAAATACATATACAAATTCATGACTGATTGATGCTAAATCTTGCACGACCAGAAGCACAATAAATTATACTACATTTATATATGATACGTGAAAGCGCATTCTATTGTCTTGTAGAATTAGAACGATTTTTAAGTAGATTAAAAAGCATATCAATTTGCAGAAAAAAATATGACTACTATATCTGCCTATAAATTGATCCTCCTGGAGATAATCATGCTAACTGAAGCTAAGCCATTTTTTTAAAAAAAATAACAAAAGATAAATGTTTCTTTCTGGTATGTGAAAGCTAAGCCACAACAGAAAGGCTGATGGGAACAGAAGTGCAGTAGATTAGACAATGGGAATGGAGGGAAAGGAGGGGGAAAAGCAAAGGAAAGAAAGTGCAAGGACCCTTACACAGCTTTCCTATGTAGATACGTGGAAACAACACAGTGTATCCTACCACCATGTACATCCTAAGAATGCAACTCTACAAAATATAATTATACAAATATGGACTATGTCAAAAGGAATTTCATGGGCCAGGGTTGTGGGTCAGTGGTAGAGCATTTGCCTAGCATGTGGCATTGGGTTTAATTCTCTGCATATAAATTAAATAAAATAAATGGTCCATTAACAACTTAAAAAATTTAAAGAAATGGGTTTTATAACTAATAATAACCAATAAATGAAAATTAATAAAATGAAACTTTTCTTATGTTCCTTTAAACATTTTGATAGCACTGAAATAAACTTAAAATAAATGGAAAAAAAAGGGCTTTTAAGAGTGGATTTAGCCTCTTCCAATTTTCTGCCAAATGATAACATTACTATTGAGACAGACTTTTCCCACTTCTGACCTCTAGAACTGTGGGAAATAATTTTTCACTCTTTATGAATCTCATAATTTTCACTACTATAAATTAAAATTAATAAATTTCAATTTATTAATTAATAAATTAGACACTAATTATCTAATATATATCGATACCTTTGAAACCGGAGTTTGAAGATGAAAATCCATGTCTTCTGCTGGCAGGTAGGAGTCTGCTTGCGCCGGGCAGGGAGGTCTTTGCAGAAGAGAAGAGTCTTAGCTCCTCATGGTGGGCCATTCCAATCAGCATTGCAGCAGACCCCAGCAGATCCTCAACCATTTCTTTTTCTTTTGGCAGTCTCTTCAAAGTTGAAGGATCATCTCTGGGAACCAAACCAGGCTGGAACTTTCGTGGAACTTGGGTGGAACTCCTGCAAAACCCCAGGAAACTCCAACTAAATTCCTATGAAACTCCAGCAAAGCCTTCATGGCCTCTGCAGATTCTCTTCATCAGAACAGGCTGCAAGGTTTTTTTTTTTTTTTCAATAGCTCTTGGTAATGCTCTTGGTCCAAATTTATGCTAATTAGGACTTAGAAGAAGTACTAATGCTATTGCCCCCAAGTTATGCTAATTGGGTTGGACACATAAAAATTTCATTGGTCAGTCTTTCTTTAATATTCATAGAAACATTTATATATAAAAGCAGCCCTGAATTCCCACACTGATAATGAATGAATGGGCTGTGAAGCTGCTCAATAGCAAAGCCATAAAGCTCTTTCTTTGCATTCCCAAAGCCATGGGTTACATTCTCATGACAAAATAATAATAATAATAATAATAATAATAATAATAATAATAATAATAATAATAATAATAATTAAAGATAAATGAATGGCAACAAAAAGAAAATAAACAAACTTTATCAATACATAAATCCTTATTCAAAAACATACCTGCTCTGAGTTCTGCAGGATCTCTGTCAAGTGACCCTGTATCTTTTATCTCTTCAAAATAATTTTTCCCAAAAGTTGAGAGTCGTGGAATATGTCTTAGTCATGACTCTTTCATACCTATGACAGAGGTGACGTGGATGTGTGGGATGTAATACAGCTGAGGATTAAGGTCTGATTTGGGGCCAACTTGGGAAGCATTGCTGGTAATATCATAAAATAGCTAATTATTAAAAAATCAAATGCATGCATGAACAAATGACATAGAACCAAAAGATATTATGATTAAAAGTCAAGAAGAAGTAATTAGGGCTGGGGTTGTGACTCAGTGTTAAAGCTCTTGTCTCCCATGTGTGAGGCACTGGGTTTGATTCTCAGTATGACCTATGAAAAAATTAATAAAATAAAGTTCCCAAGACACCAGGCCAAGGTCAGGTTCTTCCCAGATGCAGTGGAGTTGGGGCCCAGTCTAGCCTAATTTCATAACAACACCAGCAGAATTCTCAGGCCCAGACCAGGACTGCTTCCATTCACAGTCAGAGTTCATGTACAGTCTAGATCTTTCCCCACTGATCTGCACAGGAGGTCAGACAGAGGGTAGGCCCCCGCTTATTCCTCAACCAGTAGACCTGCATGGAGCTCAGTTCCAGCCCAGAACCACCTCCACACCTCTGCAGAAATCAGCTGGAGCTAAGATTCTCCCCAGATAAGCCTCAGCAACCTGCATGGAGCCCAGGAAAGGGTAGGTCCCGGGTCCATCCCAACAGTGACTGACCCTCTCTGGAGCTGAAACTCAGGCCAGGACTGCCTGTGCCCACTAGCAGACCACTGAAGGAGCTCAGATCCAGTTCAGAGCCACCACAAGGATCTACACAGGAGACAGGGCTTAGGGTGGCCTATGTCCATCCACTTACCATGAGACTGATACCAGAGCTCACGTTCTGCCCAAGACTGTCTCCACCTACCAGCAGCTCCATCCCGAGTTCAGGTTTGGAACAGGACAGACTACCCACCAAGAGACACTCACCAGTGGCCAACCCCAGCCCATTTCAGCCTCTACAAACAGTGTGGTAGCTTAAGCCCAGAGTTGGTCCCTGTCCTTCCCTCCACCACCCTGCTGGATATCAGGGTCCTACAAGAGAAGCCTTGCAGATGTATGCAGGAGCACTGGCAGAGAGTAGTTCTAGATATATATGGCCACTATCATACCTCAATTTGAGCTCAGGCTGCACCCAGGACATACTCTGCCCACAGGCAGAACCCTGCAAAAGCTATTACAAGGCCCAGATTGGCCTTGCTACCCTGTGAGGGAGCACAGGTAAGGGGAGGCCAAGTTTCATCCAGCCACCAACCTATCCCCCCAGTAGATTTCAGGCTCTTACCACATAAGCCATGCAGATTTCCAGAGGAGTCTGGACACAGAGTAGCACTGGGAATATACGGCCAACAACAGACTTTCACCCAAGTTCAGGGTCAGCCCCAGACCAACTCTGCCCATAGGCAAGAAACTCTCTATAGCCTAGACTCTGTCAAGGTCCATCTGGATCACCTGCATCACAGCTTGGGCAAGAATAGGCATGTTTCATTCCACCACTGGCTGACCCCTCTGGAGCTCAGGCTCAGCCCAGACCCACCATCACCCACAAGCAGACCCCCTGCCAGAACACATAAATGGTCCATACTGGCCTTGCTGACCAATCAAGAACCCTAGTAAGGGGAGGCCTAGCTCCATCCCGCCACCAGAAGAACTGTACCACAGCTCCAGATCTGTCCAGATCCAATAAAATGACCTGGCAAAAGATGTAGCCTGATTCCCAGGGTAGCCCAAGTCCATCCAGTCACCTTCAGACTGGCACCTGAGCTCAGGCTCCATCCAGAAATGACTCCTCCCACTGTACGACAGTCACCAAAGTTTAGCCCCAGTGCACATCAGCCTACTGACATGTGCAAGAGGCTAGCCCAAAGTAGGTCTGGGACCAACTGCCAAAAGAAGGTTCCAAGCAGAGATCATGCCAAACACAGGTCCACCTCCAATCAACACATGGAGCTCAACTCTGCCAAATTGGCCTCACTGACCTCCTCAGGAACCCAGGCAAGGGGAGGCCAGGTTTCATCCCGCCATCTGCAGAACCCCATCAGAGCTCCATCTCTGCCCATATGCAACTCCATGCCCTAGCAGGAGAGGAAGCTCAAGCCCAGGGTAGCCCAAGTCCATCCAGTCACAATAAGATGGGTACCTCAGCTCAGGCTTCTCCCATAACTGACTCTGTCAGTCACCTAAGTTCAGCCCCAGTGCACATCAGCCTGGCTGACAGGCCCCAGAACCTGGCCCAAGGTAAGCCTGGGACCAACTGCCACAAGCAGGCCCCAAGCAGAGCTCAGGCCAAACACAGGACTGCCTCCATTCAACAGGCAGAGCTCAAATTTGGCCAAGTTGGCCTCCCTGATCTGCTTGGGATCCCAGGCAAGGGGAGGTATGATTTCATCTCTCCATCTGCAGAACCCCACCAGAGTTCTACCTCTGCCCAGATCCAACTCCATGACCTTGCAGGAGAAAAAGCCCAAGCCCAGGATAGCCCAAGTCCATCCAGTCACCATGAGACTGGAACCAAATCTACTCATGACACAATCCACCCATGTCATACAGTCACTGAAGTTCAACCCCAGGCCAGATCAGCCTTGCTGACAGGCACAGAAGCCTGACCCAAGGTAGGCCTGGGACCATCTGCCACAAGCAGGCCCTGAGCAGAGCTTAGACCAGACACAGGACAGTCTCTACTCAAAGGCCGAACCTTGCCTGAGCTAATCTGTGTCCCAAACCTGCCTCTCAGATCTGTTCAGTAGTCCTAACAAGGGTAGGTATTATTCTCTCCAGCCACCAGTCGACCCCCCGATGGATCTCAGGATCCAACCAGATAAGCCTTGCCGATGTACTCAGGATTCTGGGCACAGGGTAGCCCTGGGAACATTTGGCCACCATCAAACCTCCACCTGAGCTCAGGCTCAGCCCAGGACCAACTATGCCCACAGGCAAGACACCCTCCAGAGCTCAGTCCCAACCCAGGTCAACCTTGACCACCTGGTCAAGGGTCCAGGCAAGGATAGGCCTGTCCCATTCCTCCACTGGCTGACCTCAGGATGGGCTCAGGACTACCTCCATCCACAGGCAGACACCTGCTAAAGCTCATAAATAGTCCAGACTTTTCTTGCTGACCTGCACAAAGCCCAGGCAAGGGGAGGCTAAGCTCCATTCAACCACCTGCAGAACCCCACCAGAGCTTCAGCTCTGCCAGACCCATATAGACAACATAGCAGAAGATAGAGCCAGAGCCCAGGGTAGCCCTAGTCCATCCAGTCACCTTCAGATTGGCACCCGAGCTTACACTCCACCCAGAAATGACTCTGTCCACACTCAGACAGTCACCTAAGTTCAGCTTCAGTCCAGATGAGCCTCGCTGATAGGCATGGGAGCCTGGCCCAAGGTAGGCCTGGGACCAACTGCCACAAGCAAGCCCCATGCAGAGCTCAGGCCAGACAAGGGACCTCTTCCTCCCACAGGTGGAGATCAAACATTGCCAAGATTTGCCTCCATTACCTGTGTGGGAACACAGGCAAGGGGAGTCCTGGTTTTGTTGTGCCACCTGCAGAACCCCACCAGAGCTCCAGATCTGCCCAAATCCAACTTGATGACATGGCAGGAGACGAAGCACAAGACTAGGGTAGTCTATGTCTATCTACTCACCTTCAGACTGGCACCTGAGCTCAGGTGCTGCCCACGAATGACTCCACCAACTATTAGACAGTCTCCAAAGTTCAGTCACAGCCCAGATCAGAATTGCTGACAGATGTAGGAGACTGTCCCAAGGTACCCTGGGACCAACTGCCACAAACAGGCCCCTAGCAGAGCTCAGGCCAAACAAACTACAGCCTCCCACCACAGGCATCTATGTGAGACCTATTGGCTATGAATTTCCTAGATAAAAGAGGAGGAAAAAACCCTTCATTTTCCAGGCATTCACATTAGTCTTTGAAATGATTTCTTTCCTTTCCTTTCCTTTTCTTTCATTTCTTTTCATTTCCTCTCCTCTCCTCTCCTCTCCTCTCCTTTCCTCCTTTCTTTCCTCTTCCTTTCTTTCCTCCTTCCTTTCTTTCTTTCCTCCTTTCTTTCTTTCTTTCTTTCTTTCTTTCTTTTTTGATACAACATCAATAGCACATACAAAAAAAGCAAGAATAGATAATGGACAAGATCTGCCCATACTGATCTGTGTTGTTCATAAGGAGGTGTCAGAACTCTGTGGTACTTTACCACATGCAGGTGACAGTTCAGTTCTGAAGTAAGTCATCTGCCAATCATTTACATGGAAAAAAGCCCCAGAAAGAGAATCACATTTCATTTATATTAAATCCCATCTTGATCAAAATACAGGGCATGATGAAATAATTTCCTGCTTATTCACTATTTGTCACTTCTCAGAATTAAATGAACAAAGTTGTTAACCACCCCATCATATACTCTAAAGCCAGCAAACAGAAATGCCGGATGGTGCTTGCAATGAGAGACAAGTGGTGCCAAAGGCTTCATCAGAAAGCTGTCACTGAGCTCTGACATAATAACAGGAAATAGAAACATTATTATCACCACTGAACAAAGAGAACAAAATCTAGGATCAGTGAAGCTCAGTCCTTTCAGAAAGATACTCTTGGTGAAGCAAGTCCTTGACCCCAGACTTCTCCATGCAAGAGACTCTTCTCTACACTGCCTGGGCCCTTGCCAACTAAGAAACAATAGAAAAATAGCACCCTACTTTCTCTGCATACTGGAAATGAATGCAGTGTAAATTTGGGAGAAGAAGGGGCTTTAACCTCTAATTTGATTTTTAAAGAAACACGTAAAACCAGTTCATTATAAAATCAAATAAACACTATGTAGCTTTAAGAAATAATAGCAAAGAAATTTTAAGAATTAGCTCATCAAAAATGGGTATTAGCATTCACCATAGGGAATGACACCACAGTTCATGCATGCAATTATTAATTAAACCATCCACCTGTAGCTTTCAGGAGTGAGAATAGATTATTCAATGAGGGCAGGGCTCAGTATACTACAAACAAAGATGGTTTAAACACGCTAGGGCTTACTCTTTGCAATAGATGTCCTAGCTGTCAGTCACTAAAATAGCATGGATATAGCTCAAATTTCACCAAATTATGTTCTAAAAGTTGAGTAAATCAGGGACTATGGTTGTAGCTCAATGGTACAGCACGTTCCTTACATGTGTGGGTTTGAAACACTGGGTTAGATTCTCTGCACCAATTAAAAAATAAATAAAATATCATGTCCATCTACAACTAAAAAATAAATTTAAAAAATGGGATAATCGCTGTGTGTGGTGGTGCAAGCCTATAATCCTAGAGGTTCTGGAAGCTGAGGCAGGAGAATCAAGAGTTCAAAGGCAGCCTCAACAAAAAGTGAGGCACCAAGCAACTCAATGAGACACTGTCTCTGACTAAAATACAAAATATGGCTGGTGATTTGTCTCAGTGGTTGAATGTCCCCAAATTCAATCCTTGGTATCCCCTCCCAAAAAAAGATGGGGAAATCATGAGCTGCCATTGATTTAAGCTAAATGTATAAAATTTTATGCTTTGACCCAAGGAAAGGTAGGAGATGCCAAATACAAAAACCCAATGTTGAGATATATTGCACTACTCATACATGCAAACCCTGTCACATGTCATCTTTAGTAGAATCTTAAGTTACTTGATTTCTATGTTTTCCTCCTACTTTTAAGTTAGCAGTAGAAATTGAGCATGTCTTTATTTGTAGCTATGCATATGATTCCAAGTTCAAGACCAGCTTTAAAGAGAACCTGTCTCAAAAAATTTAAAAGTTTGGGGATGTAGCTCAATGGAAAAGCACCTCTGGGTAAATTCCCAGAACCCAAAACAAAACAAAACAAATTTTAAAAAGCTACTAGTAGAACAGACACAGAATCTGTGCTTAATTTGTTTATTTCACAAATCATAGAATCTGAAACACTGTTTAAGTTTTATATTCTGTGTCCTTAGTAAATTGGCTCCAATGAAAATAACTCCTTGTACTTAGCAAAATAGAAACAAACCAAAAGGACAAACAAAAACGTACTGGAAAAGCGGTCTATTGAACAAAACATCAAGGATGAAAGGAGACAAAAGAAGAATCACAAGTTTTTCAAAATCATTTTCTCAACTTTTTACATAAGTTTGAAAATGCATTCCTTTATTTATTCTACCCAGCCCCACTCTTACCTTTGCAAAGGAAGGTAGGAAATTCAAGAGATCAATGGATAAGAAGACAGTGATGAGCCAAGTCGCCTTTGCAAGATGATTAAAAAACAAAAACAAAAACAAAAACAAAAAACCACCAGAGCTTTTCCCAAAAGAAAAGAAGACTGCTGCACATACAGGCAGTTCCAGGGGACTCTCTGAAAAGTGTGTTGTGGCTAAGTGTGCCTAGGAACAATAGAGACTGACTCCACCAACAGTGCAAAACTGTGAAATATCCTGAGGGAAGTATGTCAGTTCAGTACTCAAACCACCTATGCAAGGAACTACTTTTCATTTCCAGTTCATAATGCAATGAATTTCTAATAAAATGTCGTAAAACTTTTAGAGAAATTAACATTTTAAAATCAAGACATAAAGAATGCATACCAACAATTTCAAATTATTAACAAACAGGCATTAAATTTCTCCCTTAAACAGGTATAAAATTGGGACTAGGGGTGTGTATCAGTGGTATCGAACTTGTCCCAAACATATGGGGAATTGGATTTGATTATTAGTAACACATAAAATAAATAAAATAAATATATTGTGTCCATATACAACTAAAAATTATTTTTAAAAAATAAATATAAAATTTCTAAGCCTTCACACTCAGTATCTTTACTCACCTTGTCACACATCAGTAACAAGTTTTGAGTGGCCAGATTCCTGGTCCATGGCCACACTCTTGAATAACAATGCATTTAACCACAAAGTTACCATATTCTGTAATATGCATCAACATCTGTTGGATACCATTTGGGAAATGCCAATGTAGAGCACAAAAATACATAACAGGGTTAGAATCAAATTCCCAAAAAGTATCCATCCAAGCCACCTACACATTATGGAATTTTCTAGCTGGAACTCATAGCTGAGATAAAATAAAACCTCTATTTCTTGCTTCTTTTAGGTGAGAACAAAAAAAAAGGAAAAATTTGAGATGTTCACTAGAGGATCTCAAATGACAGTGTAAGTTGAAATTGCACTCCTTTCCCTGCTGCCAACCATTTCTGGCCTCAGGGCTAACATCTTTGTCCTGGAAGCCTCCTGATTTCTCAGAAATGACCTAAATCTTTCCTTTCTCTTGTTGACTATTTGTGTCTTCATTGAGCTAAGCAGTTTCTCCCAAAAGGTAAACACAGTACCTTTTAGAAAAGGTCTTCCTGAATTTGGACGCCCAGTACCAAGCAAAGCTAGGCAAATAGAAGGCAAGCAATAAATGTTAAAGGGACAGATAAATAAAAGAGTGGATCTTCTCAGTGTTATTTCATAAAATAGAGCCCTTACATGATGCTTCTGTGAAACACATCCCAGATCAACTATAAAAAAAAGGATGCAGAAAAGTGACAATTCAACACATCAGACAGATAAGCATAAATTCCTAAAAACACAGATACATTTGAATACCTTATTTACAATGTTAATAAACTTGAGAATTAGCCTAATTACATACCAATACCTTATTCTTGAATAAGAGAGATCTCAAGGTCCAGGTTTCTAACTACTTAACAATTTTCAGGGAAGGTTATAAAAACAAGCTGGGTATGAGTCACGTGTTTGATGAAAGAGGGTATAAAAATCTTCTCACCTAACACTACAAGACTCATACAAACAGATGATGTGGAGCCTGTAGCAGTTTCCTTCCAGAATGGGTTCAGAGAAAACAAAATAAAATATTTATGGAGCAAAGCCCAAAAAAGTTGCAGATGGTAACAGAACTTCAGAGACTCAGGGTTCAATCTCTTTCCTGGAGGAACATGAGGCTCAAGTTCCTTCAAAGCAGTTTATACCAAGCAAGGGTAACTTGAGGCTATGGTGTATTCCATTTCAGAATCTGGAAACTAAAGAGTACTGTGAATATAACAGGAAGAGTCTCCATGGTATTGAATGAAATTGAATTTAACCAGTGTAACAGTTATGGGAACTTTCCCTGACTTTTTCTTTTTTTTGGTACTTGGGGTTAAGCCCAGGGGTGCTTAAACACTGAGGCACACCCTTAGTGTGTGTGTGTGTGTGTGTGTGTGTGTGTGTGTGTATTAGAGACAGGGTCTTACTGAGTTCCTTAGCAACTCTCTGAGTTGCTGAGGCTGGATTTGAACTCGAGATCCTCCTGCCTCAGCCTCGAGACACTGAAATTACAGGCATGCAACCACTTGACATGGCTTCCCTCAGCTTTTAAAAAAGATGCATAATAGAAACACTTCAGTGCAAAGTGTTAACTACTGAGGTAATTTATGAGCTTGCAATGAATATCTTTACTAGGCACAGCTCCATAAGATGACTGCTCTTACCACAGGGGCATGGGAGTTGCTCTTTTATTTTTCTTCATGGGCTCTTTTACAATCTTGCTACCCTATAATCATCTTTCCTTCATCTGAAAAACTTTTTTGAAAAGTTTTATCTAATTCCTCTGGTACACAACTATGTATACATTCATAATCTCTCTCTCCTACTGATTTTAACTGATTACTCTTTTTGATTTTTTTGATTTCTTTTTTAATTTTTTAAATTTTTTACTATTATTAGTTGTTCAAAACATTGCAAAACTCTTGACATATCATATTTCATACATTTGATTCAAGCAGATTATCAACTCCCATTTTTACCCCATATACATATTGCAGATTCACATCAGTCTTCTTTTTTTAAAGCACTAATCACTTCCTCAATTTTTAAGAGTCATTGCATGCAACACCAAATCAGACATTGAGTAAGTTTTTGCTGTTTAGTCATTGCAAGGATCTCATTTTCTGGAAATGCTTTGACAAATTTTGTAGCAAAAAAACAGTTCTCAACTGTAAGTCAGAAAACTTGGCTTCCAGAGCAAGAGATGCTACTCACTAGTGTAGAATTTCTTCAAAGGCATTGAACAAGTCTACAAAGAGCCTCAGCTATATCATTAGATAAACAAATAACCCATAACCCATTGCACTCTAATGACAACCTGATATTCTGTGAGATGAAAGAACCTATCTGCAGAGGAACACTACAGATAATGTGGAGTGGCTGGTAATACAACTCATGCTAGCAATAAATTCCCTTCATTCAGAGCCCAAAAAAATGGATTATTACTCTGAGGAATAATTTTTATGTTCAATCAAGTATAACAAAATAATCCAACCTTTGGACTATTTAGAATAACAATGTTATAAACATAAAAATATTAACAAGGTCCTGCTAAAATCAGGTCTTTCAATTTATTGAAAAATTCTAAACTAAGATCTTTAGAAAACAAACATTTGGAAACACTTAATAATTACTTCTTGATTTATTCTCCAACTATGAAACCAACTGTGAAGTTCTGCTCACAGATTTTGGGTTACCATATACAAGGGGAACTAAGAAGGGGAATATTGGTCAAAGAAAAAAAAATGACCTTTTTTCACTTCAGGTTTGAGGTGTTTTTTAAGCAGCTTGGAAAACTTTGCCCATTGTCTGTTCATCTTGATTTGAAAATATAACTTTAAGCTCAAAGACAGATAACTTTTAATAATGTAGGCAACTAAACCATCCTTTAATTAATCTACAAATAATCTCAGTCCCTCTACAAAATAAGAACAAAATCTGCACAAAAGCTGATATGCAGAAAAAAAAGACCAATTCAATTTATTCATGTCATCCCTTAGCAGAAAAATGGGGAAAAGATTTTATATTCAGCCAATATGTATTAACAGAACCTGAAAATAAATTTCAAATCATGTACTGGACCACACTGCAAGCCAAATTTAATTTTATACATAACCCAGAGTTCTTATGTATGCTCTGCCAGTTTTTGTCTTGTTCTTTCTAGGTAAAGAGTCAAATGATCAAAAATTGAAAGAAAGAAAGAAAGAAAGAAAGAAAGAAAGAAAGAAAGAAAGAAAGAAAGAAAGAAAGAGAACACACACACACACACACACACACACACACACACACACACGAGAAACAGATGGAGCAAGGTAAGGTGCAGGGAAAAAATCCTGCCTCATAAGCTGTTAAGATACAACAATATAACTCTTTCTAAAATAGCTATTTTCACAAACCTCTTTAGGCAAATTTGGGAACCCTCCCCCTTTTTGGTGACTACTTAGTTTTCTGGCAGAATTAATTAACAAAGTAAATGAAAAACTTATGTGAACAACTGAAGGATTTGAATGGATATGTGACAATAACCAAGGGGTGCATTATTTATAAAGAGAAATCATGGACTAGGGCTATGTGGCTCAGTAGTATATCATTCACCTGGCATGAAGGAGGTACTGGGTTCAATCCTTAGCACCACATAAAGATATAATAAAGATCTTGCTACAACTAATATATATATATATATATATATATATATATATATATATATATATATATATATTAAAAAGAGAAAGATAAATTACTCTAATGCTTTATACCAACCTGCCTGCTGACTGCAGGCCAGCCGGATGGTAAGCCAGTTCCTGAGTTATACTCCATGGGGTCTTTGAGCCTATAGATGTGTGGCTTCAGGAATTTGTGTTTCCCCTGACCTATAATCTGTTTTTCAGTGCTTTCTAAACAAAATTACCAAGGAAAAAGCATTTACCTGTTCTCAATGAAGAAGTTTAATGACATCTTGATAAAGAGCACAAAATGGTTTTCAAGGTGGGGAACAGGAAGTTTTCTATTTTGATAAAACAAACCCTCCTATGTGACCCTATGCCAGCACCTCAGCAGGGTAAATGCCTTCAGAGCTGACTCAGCAGGTGCCATTTCCACAGGAGCAGCTAATTCTGCATTCTTTGCCTACACCTGCTGCAGTTATCCAGCTCTCAGGCGACCCTGTTTGCACCATCAACTTGTAACCCAACTTCCCATCTCTATCTTCCCAAAAGCATTTCCTAATATACTCATGTAATAATCAACATATTCTGCCCCCTTTTTGTGAGAGAAAACACAAATTGTATCCTAGCCATGAACAATGCTTTAACACTTACTTATGTAATATCAAAAATCTCCATAGCGAAAACAGAAATACGACTCAAGGAGCCAAACCCAACTGGTTGATAAGCATCTGAAGTTTCTGAGGCCTTATATTAATTTAGCTTAATATGTCAGAAACAATGCCTGTGGTCTTCAAAAACTGATTAACTTGAAATATTGAGTCAACTTCACTGAGGTCACTTCACAATCAAAGTTAAGCCATGTTTAATTCACTATCAAACTTAAGACTTGGTATGTCTATAAGACAGGAAAGCATGAATGGTGGCTGATATCCCCTGGGTGTCTATCTCTTAGGAGATGTTTTCTGTTAATTATGCCAAACAGTCTCAGAATCCCAATCAGCAAGGCCTCCACCTTTCCCATGGTCCTTGTGTAGGCATTCCATCCAAGGCATCTTAACTCTGATTAAAGATCTCATTCTCTCCCCTAGGTAAGTATCAGCTAATAATCAAGAACAGAATGTGTGCATAAAAAAAAATTAAAAATCATGCCTCTTCTATGTACAAAAGTACACTCCAAACTGTGTATGCACCACACCCATGTGTTGTTACTTTAAGTGCAGTATGATACCAAGTGTCAAGTCATCCTGACACTTAAAGTTGGTTGCATAATTGTGCACCAAAGCTTCACCTGCTGCTATCATTGCCTATTTTGAAAGTATATTATTAGTATTATAAACTAAATGATATTAACTATGTTAATAAAACCTTAAAGAAAACCTAGAACAGTGCTATTAAAACTTGAGGTTATGACATATATAAGCTTTAAGAAATAAATTTGGCAGAGTGAGGCAATTCTTTTTTCAGAAAAGAAATAGTACTGAAGATGGTTGGGAGCTGTGATAAAGTGGAGTATCATTTTATGAAACTTGGGGCATGCAAACATGTTGGTTGCATTACTGGAAAAGCATTCCTGAGGGCTGCAGTGCAGGCTGGAGATCCACTGCATGTCCACCTAACTACAGTGCAACTATTATCTATGGGGCTGATCACCGTATCTGGGTGGTGTCTACAGTAACTGGTGTGAAGGCAGCTTATGTCAGAAACTCCATGGGGCCCAGCAGGTCTTCTGAGTACTTCCTCTCTTGCTTGTACTGTCTGCTCTGCTCCACTTGCAGTTTCTCTTTGGGCAGAACAGATTCATAACAAGGAGCATACCTGAGTAGAAGAAAATAATTTGAATTCTCTATGTTGCCCCCCAAGCAAAAGGGAAACCCTAAAAAAGATGCATAACAGAGTTAACTACACCCTTAGTGAATGTGAAGATGGGCAGAACCTTCTGTGAGAAGTGAGAAGAGAAACACACCAAAAAAAAAAAAAAAAAAAAACAGAGGCAAACTAACTTTATTTCTTCAGAGCAGCACACAAGTGGAAAGAAGAAGCCATCAATGTTGAAAATCTCAAGCATTTCTTGAACAGGCTGTGTGTCATTTGAGAATGAGATGCTTGGGACACTTAGATGAACTCACTGGTTCTCCATGGGTGCTGATTTGGTGAGCTTAGAGTGTGAGCAATACAACCTAGCAGGGGAGAAACATTAAGGAATGTAAAACATTTTCATCTCAGAGCATCCAAGAAGTGACAAAGCAATGCACAATGCTGGAATGCACTAACTGTAATGTGACACACTAAACTCTTACTAAAGAAAAAAAAATGTTTTTTTTTTTTTTATAGACCCAGGCTACCTGTTAGAAAAGGGATCATCCAGCAAACGGAAATGTCTCCATGTTGCTAGAAGATTTTTGGTGCACAAATTATCTTATAGTAAAGAACATAATGATGGTAGGAAATATTCTTCAGGAAAAGATGTGACTTTAAATAGTTACTTTGTCACTTAGATGGTGCAACTTTCAGCAAATCACCTCACTTTTCTAAGCTTTGATTTTGCCATCACCTTCTAGAATTGCCCTGATGATTAAATTTATGGTTTAAAATGTCAGTCTTGAGGCTTGTGCTGCAGATCATTGATACCCCACTTGCCTGGCATGTGTGAGGCACTGCATTTGATCTCAGCACCACATATAAATAAAGGTTTATCAATAACTAAAAAATAACACTAATTTTTTTAAAGTGTCAGTATTAGACACACCAGACACTTTTTTTCAGGTTCTTTTTTAAATACTATAACCTCTTTGATTTATAAATTCAAAATAAAATCATGTAAAAATAATGAAAAAAATGTCAACATTATTTCTTACAGTGTATTGTTTAGAGAGAGATTTTATGCCATTTGGTTTATATTACAATTTATTTCACCTGATATTTTAGTTGGCATCTCAAGCACTGCAGGATACAATTAGAGGCAGAAAAATAGTACTTGATAATTGCTCATTTTTGCCCCAGTGATCTACTGCTCAGGCTACTCTGACTATTCCAGAACTCGTTTTTTTTTTAAATTAGTCTCAAGGACTCACTAGAAGAAGGGAGGTCGGGTCCTCCCAAATTCACACTCTGACCAACACAAACATAACTCTCTATTTCAGTAAAACACTAAAAAACAACACTAAACTTAAAAAAGTGTTTTTTAAAATCAGATTTATGACACATGCTTTGCATTTTAATGATACCTGTTTTTTATCTCTGGCATGCCAAGATTTTTACCAAGAACATTTTTCAATGCCAAAAACATTATTTCAATAATATTCATATATTCATGCAACAAAATCACTATAAAGTAACTCTCTAAGAATTCCCTGAATATAATAAAAGCATCTTTGAAATTTTATGAGGTAGCAACACAGTCATTGAAAAAGGCCTGTTTCTGTGTAGAGAGTTCAGTTAATAGACATGTTATTTTAGCTATTCTTATTACAGTCAAAACAAGTATTTACTATAATCCAAATATATTGCTCAGTTTAAGGGACATTTTAAACTAATGTTAACAGCTATCTCACAGTCATCGATGTAAAGTGTTCTGCAATGTCTGAGACAGGAGAGACTAAAGTGAGCTACCTGAAGTCTACAGTTTGAACAGCACTCAGTGCTAAGCCATTTGACAGCATCCCCACTTGCATCTTGGTCAACCCATACTAGATCCATGAGAACAACATGGCTGTTCTCAGTCTGAGCCAAGAAGGTAAATAACAATAGTGAGTAGGAAACCTGAATCACCTCTCTTTAACTGATGTATTACATTGCTCCATGCCTCTTCTGCTGAAATTTTCTGAAAGCACCAGGATACCTCACACTTTTGCTCTTTAAAACACCTGGAATGCTCAAAGAAAAACACTGCATAACATTTAAATTGAATGGAGACACGGCTTAAAACTGTTGCTTTTGAGCCAAATCTTGGTGTCAAAGAATATCTCCACTCCTGTCACACAATGTTCACTTACAACAAGTGTTGTCTCCTCAAAGTTACCAATTTAGATTCAATTTAGGATCAGTTACAATTTGGATTCTATATCACCCACTGAAAATAAAATAACGTGAGCATAAACCCTGAGAAGATGTTCTTAACTACTATGAAACAGCAATGGGTAACTCAAACTTCACATGTGGCTCTGAGCAATATCAATCTGAAGCAAGCAAACCATGTGAGAGAATGTGTCCTTCAATGACAGGCAAAATGTAGTTTCTTTCATTTAAAAAATATGGACAAACACTTTCTCTTCATAAAAAAGTTTCAAGATAATTTTCTTCCAGAATTTCAAAACACCCCCATCCTTCCTGTGCCATGTGCAGTCACTGAAATGTTTTGCACTCTTATTGTTCTATTTAATTGATATTCTGTAATAAAAGACACAAAGCTCCCAACTCAGTTTTCTAAGCACTAGATACTTTCAATGTATTGAAAGGAAAAGCTTTGAACTGAATGCAAAACCAAAAATGATGAGATATGCCATAAAGCTAAAGTAAATATGCCATGAAGCTAAAGTAATGCTGTCTTATCAGATTTGATTAATGATACAAAATTTCCCCACTATTCTCTGACCAATGAAAAAACACTTGTACATTGCTGGTGGGACTGCAAATTGGTGTAGCCAATATGGAAAGCAGTATGGAGATTCCTAAGAAAGCCTGGAATGGAACCACCATTTGACCCAGCTATCACCCTTCTCGGTCTATTCCCCGAGGACCTTAAAAGAGCATATTATAGGGATACTGCCACATCGATGATCATAGCAGCACAATTCACAATAGACAGACTTTGAAATCAACCTAGATGCTCTTTAATAGATGAATGGATTAAAAAACTGTGGCATTCATACACAATGGAGTATTACACAGCACTGAAAAACGACAAAATCATGGATTTTGCAGGAAACACCATCAATTTTGTAGGAGAAGAGGTCGTTGCCAATGCCATTGCAGCACAACTCTTCACTGCTTTTAGGGTAGGGAGAGTACCCCTCAGTGGAAATGAGTCCACTCACAGGTGAGTCTCTTCCACTATCATGAAGGATTTAGTGTGTATACTATGAGTTCATAGTACCACTTCTTATACTAAGCAGACCCTTCACTGATGCCTAAGAAGATGTTGGGCCTGATGCTTTAAAGAGAGAAGAACAGCACTCGAGTGAATGCCAGGCCACTCCCTGTGTCCTGTGCATCTCACTGTTCTGATTCTTAATCCTGTTTCTCTAGAGTGCCATTGTAATGAATCTTCTTCAATGATACAGAGAAGTTAAAACAACCACTGAGGAAGCACAGAGCAACAGTCTCCAGCTTACTTTCAGGAAACATTGCTTGCTTCTTGGACTACTAGACATGTCATTCAAGAGTCTAGGAATTTGTCTATTTTGCACTACAACAGATTTTGTATCATTAATCAAATGTAAGCCTCAAAGGGGACACCTTAGAGGACACATCTGGAACTAATGGGGTTGTTATTAACCCAGGACACATAGATGGTTCCAGCTGAGCTTCAAGTCACACAGATGTGAGGCTGAAGCATTCCCTACCCTTCATGAAAAAACAAATGTGACAAGTATGGGCTGTTCCCTCCATGCCCTACTGTGGACTGAACAATTTTTAGCAATTTGTATTCAATTCCCCTTTATGAGGGGACCTACAGTTTTCAGTCACCCCAGGGATTAGTAATAGTGTCAGGAAATACTACTCATTAGGTTAGGTCTGTTACGTAAGGAAGCCTTAAACCAATCCTGTTCAAACAATGCAAGGCAGGATACACAACTCACTCAACACTTTTGTTTCAAGTAAGATAAAGTAGCATGTCTCTCCTGGCAGCCACTAGAAGCCAGAGTCACTGCCACCACACAGAATGAATTGTTGACTCAGAAGTGTGTTGCTGGTTATGTTTGTTTATTTCAGGAAATAGAGAAGGTGAAAGTGACAGGGCATGGCACTTAAGAGCTGGGTCTGAAGATGGGCCATAGTCCCACCTCCAGTTCTGCATTTCTGAACAATAATCTGGAGGTAACAGGTATACCCAGGAATGAATACACACACACACACACACACACACACACACAAACACACACACACAAACTGACAGTAGAGAGCACATAAGGCTTGGTAGCTGGCATGTTATACTCAAAAAACATTAGATTACTTAAAAGACAAATATGACTGTAGATGCCATTTTATTGGCTATTTGTAAAATTTATTTTATTTCAGTCTTCTTTTTATTGTATATAATGGGAAACTCAAAGTGATATTGAAGGATAATCCTTTTGGCCATTCTGTAAGAAGGCATGACATGATTATATACAATGACAGCCCTGTTTAGTTGTCAGTAGTATTTCCTAGAAGTATCAATTACAAATCTATTTACACATGAACATGAACAGAAGCTCTTAGACACATATTTGTGAAAAATACATATTTTGTTTGGTCCATCTATTATGATTATCTCACCTTCTTGGTAGAAAACAATGCTTATATTATTTGCAAGAGAAATACACAAACAATTCTAATAAAACTAACCAACCATCTGTTCCTGGTTACAGAGCTGGACCAAGAGATTTTTTCCCATATTATGTCCTTGTGGCATCATCCATCTTAATTTACCTGATAATATGGTTCACAAGACAGGTCTTCAGTAAAGGATTATGTCTTGGCAGGAGACTGTCTCACAGATGATATGCTGATTAGACTGGAGAGTGAACCCATTACAAACACAGAGTGAACACAAGACATCCAGGACCTGAAAGAAAAGCAACACTGGAAGAGTCTTATTGGCCTTGGATACAAATTTGGCAGCATCTTCCAGGAAGCAAACCCACCCACCCCCCAGGTACATCTGACTCAGCTGTGTTAACACATGGTGGGAATTCCACTGGTTCTCCAACTTCTCTTCACACACAAATTGAGAGCTCTTTAGGCCCCTACTGATACAATGAAGAAACACTGATCATTATTTTACACCTGGCGTCCCCAATAAAGTTCATGTGCCAGAAATAAGATATCTAATGTAGTAATGTTCAAAGGTGAAATGAGTGGATCATGAGAGCTGTAACTTAAATCTGTGGATGGATCAATGGCTTTAATGGGGGACTGTAACTGTAGAAAAGTGGGGTACAGATGGAAGAAGTAGGTCTCAGGGGACTTGCCTTAGGGATCTGTATTTTGTCCCTGGCCTCTCACTGGCTCTACTTTCCGGTTGCCATGCATTTAGCAGCTCTGCCCTGTCATGGCATTATACCAAGGTGTTCTGCCTCACTCAGAATCATTCATGGTGATGAAGTCTGCTGACCATAAACTGAGCCTCTGAAACCCTGAGCCAAAATAAACTCCTTCTCCTTTAAATACTTCTTGTCTCAGTCATAGCATCAAAAAGCTTCCTAAAACGTAGTACCTGAGTGAAGGCTTGAGACAAAGATACAGTAGTGTGCTTCACATACAGAAAGAGTGGGGGGGGACAGACAACACAGGGCCAGGTTATAGGCATATTGGCAGCACAGATGTAATCCTGCAATAATGAAGTCTTCCTCATGCAGCTCCTTCCATCTCCCTGAGGTTTACAGTATGGAATGTTTCTCAGTTTACAAAATAAGGGAAATATACAAATGAATACAAAGAAAATATAATAACACAATAATATACCAATGGAAAAATGACAGAATATTACTTATCTTAAAGTTTGAAAAAGAAAAAAATCTCATTGTGAGCATAAATTTGAAAAGCTTCATGAGTACATCCATGTTTCATCACTTGGGAGAAAGCCTACCTTATCAATCATGGCATTGGTTTGCAGCCATGATCCCAGTTCACAGGGCACAAGATGTCTCCACTTCCCTCCCTCACCAACTACACATATATACATCTACACGTACGACTGAGGACTGAGACTTACACAATATCGGAACGGCCTCTGAAGCATCTTGCCAAAAACTCCACACCCCTCAGAATTCACTTTCTTGGAAAAGAAATATACAATGTCTGTTTACAAAGGCAGAATATAAAAGTAACTCTACAACTTTTATGATCTGCTCTAAACTCTAGTCCCAATTCACTAGAAAATTAAGGTTTTCAATGCTAATTTCTTTACTTATAATTTGTTAAAATATGAATGTATATTTGGTTAAAAAGCACCCCAAAAAATCTTGAGATAATCTGGAGGTTGTTCAAAATAAGTGGCTGATTTCCAATAACCTACTAGAAACTGAAAATCAAAAGTAGCAGAAAATAATAATGTAAGAAGCTGCTAAGTTAAAGAAGTTCTCTTAAGTGTAGTAGAACTGTTTGCTTTAGTTGTCATTAAAAATGCAGAAAGGAAACAAACTCAGTAATTCTGAGCTGATGTTAAACTAACATAGGGGAAATGAAAAAAAGACTTTTTAAGATAAGTCATGCTAATTCCTGATGTTTTATTTGGTCTTTCAGTATTCTTTACAGAACATAAAACAGTGTATTTCTTTAAATGAAGTTTGTCATTGTGGTTGTGTTTATGTTTTGCATTCTCCATCACATTCATTTACAGATTGTTAAGGCCACTTTTCCATTGCAAAGGCAGAGCCAAGTGCCTGTGGCAAAGACCTTACTGTTCATAGAGCCTATGGCATTTGCTATCTGGCTGATGTGGGCAGATGTTTGTGTCTCCCTGAAATTGGTATGTTAAAATCACAACCTACAGAGATGACATTATGAAACAGGTCCTTTTGGGAGATAATTGGGTAATGATGGCAGATCCATTATAAATAGGACTAGTTACCTTAGGAAGGAGGACCCACAGGACATGTCCATTCCAGCATGGAGGATGAGCTTTCTATGAGAAGAGGAAGCCTTGCCAGACAACAAATCTACTGTGTCCAATCTCTAACTTCTCACCTTGCAGAAGAGAAAGTAATACCTTTTGTTGTTTATAAATACACAGTTCAAGGTACTTTGTCATAGCAGCCCAAAGACAGACTTTGGCCTTTAACTGCAAAAATGAACAAAATCCCTGCTATAGATTTGACTATTAGGAAGAAAAGACAAAGAAAAACAAATTCTTTTGTAAATAAAAACTCATGAAGGTCTATAGCATACATATTAAAGAATATTAAAGAATATGTAAGATTCATTTCAGATATGAACATCACAATCATCAGGAATAATAACATGACAATAAAACACTGACTTTTCTTATATGTAATTTAGTCTAATTGAAGGACATCAGGAATTTGGCTTTACTATTAAAAGTGGGTTTTTTTCTATTTTTCTTGGTCAAATCCAATAAGTAAACCCTTAGTTTAATTGTACATACTAGTAATGATCAAAAAACATCAGATAAATCATAAATATTTTCATCTGTTGAAATAAGTTTTAAATATGCTTGTTTATTAAAGTGAAAAATCTCAAGAAACTAGATACACCTGAGGACTCATTTTCAAGACAAACAAATAATATATAATCATGAGCAGTTTAAATTATACTAAGGTATTCCTTGAGCCCTTTAATGAGAAATAAAGATTACAGCAACACTCAACTAAAGATGATATGACCACTAAATATTAAATATATTAAATAAAGCCCAGAAATAGCAGAGTTTCATAAAGCTTATTGTTACATCTCAAATAAAAATTTAAAAGCTTGGAAATTTTTAATAGTATTATGGCAATGAGAGAATTATGAATGTGCTAGTAAAAAAAAAATTGGATTTTTCCAAGTGACACCAAATTGTTTTAGTGAATTTTTAATGACATGGAACTACATAATGTATAATATAACATTCTGAGAGTAGACATACTTTCTATTGCAACTGTGTACTTTTACAAAATACTAAATTCAAAAGTGACCACAAGCTAATACAAAAATATGTTATTGCTGGTTATTGTTGGATAAGTATACACCTCTTTCAGTATATCAAAGGTCAATGGAATTAGTATAAATAAAATTGGCCAAAGCTCCTTCTCATGGTATTAACATCTTGAGAAAAAAAAAGCATGCATGTGAAGGAAGCTAAGGGGAGCAGAGTTATGGTAAGGAGGGCTCCATGAAGAAAAATGTCCAAGGAGCATCTTTGTTGTTTTCTGGGTTTTCCCTTCATCAGTAATAATGAGGCTACAAGACTCTCAGTTAAATGTTAAGACATAAGAGCTTCTGTGGGATCAAGAATTTGAGAGGTTCAATAAAGATACATAATGGGTGCTTTATCCTACTCATTTAAATTAAACTGCAACAAGTGATAAATATTGTATCGCATCCAGTCTTGCTTTCTCTTAAGGGTGGGCATAGAAATTTGGAAAAACTGCAGATATAAGAATTAAATAAACATGGCCTGAGCTGACTGAAAGCTGAATTTTCTCCTGTTATGCAAGGAAATTTTTACTCACCCAGAACAATTAGTTGGAGTTGGATTACAAAGCAATATGTGGCATAATTGCATCATATTTTAAGCATTTACTGTGGATTTTAATGTCACAGTTTGTTCGAAGTTTCATCAGAAGAGTATTTTTGTTTGCAATTTTAATACACAGCAATTTGAAGTCAAGAAACTCAGTTTTGATAAAAAACTAAAAATTCTATTTTCTTAACATTTTCAACAATTATAGAAAGAGAAATATACAAAGATAAAAGGTGCATTTTACTTGTTTTCTGCAATAGAGCCCAATTCATGAAATAAATACAAATTATTCTAAATAGGAGTCCCACATCTCACCCAAATGGGGAAAGATAAATGGATTAAATTGATACTAATATACAATAATATGAAAGTTTAAAAATAACAATGGCAAATAAGAACAGGCAGGAAAAACACATAATTACACATACTTCAAATTGTTCATAAAGGTTTTGAGGTGAAAGAACAACATATTCTCATTATACCTTGAACTCACATGAAGTTGAGAAGAGAAAGTGACAGAGATTAAGATTAAAGTACAAGAGAGCTTGGCAAAATAGAACAGGAGAGAAAATTTAAGAAAAATGAAAGTTAGTGTCTCACATTCTTATTCACATAGAATATCATGGAAAAAATACAAAAGCAAAAATGAAGGGCATAGGGTATGTTTTGCATTTTGTTTTGTTATTGTATTTTTGTAGAACATAATGAATACAGGAGTACTTTACCACTGAGCCACAATCCCTAGCCCCTTTAAAATAATTTGTTATAGTTGGACAAAATTGAACCCAGTACATACCTCACCCTTGCAAGGATCTTGCTAAGATACATACGGTTTTCCTAAGATGCTGAGGCTGGCCTTGAACCTGTGGTCTTCCTGTCTCAGTGTCTGGAGTAACTCAGACTACAGGCATTCATCACCACACCTGGTTTTAAAGTGTGTGTTTGGAAGATAGATGTGAGTCAAAGTTTCCCAGGGTCAGTCAGTTATGGAAAAATACAAAGAATGAACAATGGGATTATGATGCACTGTGTGTGTGTCCCTCAGGCTCTCAAAGGCTGGCTGCCTTAAGTTTAGAGACTTATGAAAGTAGAGGCTAAAACTATTAATTAACAGAGTGTCAATTAAAGGAAGTTTCTGATAGAACAACTAAATAAAAAAATGTTACAATCTGATTCTATATTTATTTTTTTTTAAAGCCAAAAGAATGCAGAATGACAGTCTTGAAACTCTAGATTTTGTAAGACATCCTCATGTTACTGACTTCTTGCTTTGGAGATTTTATTTTGTCACTTATTCTATAATTTATCATGGAATACATCCAAGAGGCTGCTAACTGTTCTAGGTCTTGGGAATGAGCAAAAAGAGGAGTATAAGTTGCCATCACTCCTGCTCTCACACAGTTTACAGTGTGCAAGTTCAATCCTAACTGCACTATGTCCTTAGACCTCAAAAGAGTCACCTCTAAGATGCATGGCCTCATGTGCTTAACCTGTAAAGTGGAAAAAACAGAATCCACATAAAAGCATAACTTTGGGAATTCAGTGGTTTAACCCTTACCCAAAATTCTTGCAACCAGAAGTATTTCATATTTTGAAATATTTGCATATACATTATAGGATATCTTGGGAATGGGGCAAAATCTAGACTTGATTGATATTTGTTTCACATACTTTATATTGAAGGCAATTCAATATAATATTTTAAATAATTTTCAACATGAAACTGAAGTCTGCCCAACAAGTGAGTGTAAGAGGTGTTCTTCCCCTCAGGGATGCTAGCTAAGGTGAGTTCTATGCCTGTGCTCTGACTGTTCTGTCATAAGAAGTTAGGTGTCTTGATTTCTCCTTGTGGTACCATATTGGTGCTTGTAAAAATTTAGATTTGGAACATCTAAGATTTCTGACTTTTGGATTAGGGATGCCCCAGTTACACAAAATTCTCAGCATAGTACATAAATCCATTTAAGATTTCCTTTGCTGTGCAATGAAAACCTAAGCAGTCACTAAAATTTGCAAAACATTAATGATTGCATGTCTCTCTCTGAAGGGCAGAATCCACAGCAAGGCTGGCATATGAACAGCATGGTCTAAAGTCCCTTGAATAAATTTTAAAAGCTATGTGCACGTGAGAATTATTAAGATGAACTCTCCAGAGCAAGGGCAATGCAGATTAATCAGTTCTTAAAAAGTAGATTCTGAACAGATGATGCTACTCATTCAGGACACAGACACTTAACATGAAGCATGACTGAAAGACAAGTGACCCAGTGTGTTACCTGATAAATAGTCATGGTAGTATTCATAAATAACTTGAGTAGAGAAGCCAAACCGAGTCAGGCCAGACAGTTGCAATAAACAGCCATCAATTAGCAGTAGTGCATAACAACTGCCACTTTATTTCTGTTCCTGACAAGAAAACACTGCCTCAGCACCCCACAGGACTAGAAGCAGGCCAGGAGGAATGTGAAATTACCATCTATTATATTATTTTCTAATAAGCAGAGTTCCCAAGTGAGGTCTCACTGGATCCCATGTCTTGTCCTGAGTCAAGATATCCTCTTTATTCCTCTGGCTCATGAGGACTGTATGAATGTCCCCCTGAAGGGCTGTGCAAGGTGAAGTAAAATCAGCAAGAAGTGGTAAACCTGTGCAGGCTATAGGTAAATGGGCTCCAGAGGAACCCTGGTCATTGGAAGGGAACAGGACATAAATTTGGATTCCAAAAATTTTCTCACCCACGCCCTGCTACCACACATACACACATACAAAATACATACACAAAATTTCACTGGATTAGGGCCTGGCATGAGGGGGAGGCTGTAGCCTGGAGAAAGGACAGGAGAACAAGACAGCTGGGAACAACTAAGGTAGACTTGTCCCCACAGGCTGGCAACTGCTGACTTTCTACAAAATTTGCAGTGGGGCAGCCCAGGATTCTGGGCCAGGGTAGAGTACTGTCAAGACAGTGCAAGCATCGTGGATTAGAAAAAACAGGATCCAGAGAACAATATACCCATTTCTGGGTCCATGCCTGCTCATCAAACAGGGAGACACTGGTAAACACAAATCACCACAATGCCTCAGTCAGATCAGGCTTATCTCCAAGGCAGCACTTTCTTCTATACAGTCAGATCTGAAGAGTTCTGCACTGTGATGCCAATGGCTGTCAGACTTCGCCTCATGTTCTTCCTAAATAGGACCTATCAGCAGCTGACATTCCAGGGCAATGCAAGCTTCCTGACCATATGAGAGCAATCTGTCACAACTATCATCAAAAAATCACAGAAAGTACCACTGAGGCAGAATTAAAAGCAAGCCAAGAATAGAAAAGAACATGGTAAGTATACACAGAAAATTAAATACCTTCTGTCAACCTGAAATGCTATTCAGTAAGAAGACACATTACAGAAGAAAAGGGTCTTGTAAATGAACAATACAGGGAGCCACCATTTAGGAACTGGGCCATCCAGGACTATTTCTGTCTCTAAAAGTTGAAAGGACACCAGCAACTTCCAGTGCCTATTATTTGAAATGAGTAATGTTCTTGAAAATGTATCCAGGGAAAATGACGACAAAATCACCCAATGATATATCATAATAAACTAAAATATTTTTCCAACATGAAGAAGGTTCAGAACATTTGGAAAAATACTTTCTCAAACTATGATTTGTTACCTATCTCATTAAACCCAAGCTTTAATAAAAGCATTCTGAAAACAGTAAGCTTTTCAGATAAGAAAGAAACTGAATGTTTTTCCAGTTTTCTATTAAGAAAATTCTGTGTCATTTAGAGTTTGCTTCGGGGGACTTTTTCCGCCATTTCATATTGCTCATAAAATAGAGTGAAATACAGGAATCACTCCTTTTTTTCTTTTCAGCTATAACTTACTGCTTGGGAGAAGAAGGAAACAGGAGCATGGCTGCCTGCACACATTTCCAGCCTCACTTAAAGATGCTTAATTTTTGACACTAGGCTAACAACTAAATAGGTAACTTTTAATTATGTATTTTATTTCAAATGTTTAGAATGGATATATCCTAAAATGAAAGCAAAATTTCTCTGCATTCACAAGTAATCAGTCAGTATTGTACATCTGGATTAGAATTCCCTGGGATTATTATATAAAATATTAATCACCATAATGTGACATAGGTGAGCTGTGGGAGCTGGTGGATGATGATGGTGTGGAGCCATAGGACCTAAAAGGCACTGACCTAAATATCCATTATATAATTTCCATTAGAAGTCTCCAATGTAATGATTTTTCCAATTTAGTTTTTCTTCCTAGTTCAGGATCATGATCTCTCAGGTTCAGCATGACTGACATTCCCAGAAATCCAAAACTCATGCTGCCTTTTCCAGGGCCATATCCTGCCTTTTCCAGGGCTGCCTTTTCCAGGGCCAGTACTTAATCACTGAGCCACAATCCCCAGCCCCTTTAAAATAATTTGTTGTAGTTGAACAAAATTGAACCCAGTACATACCTCACTCTTGCAAGGATCTTTCTAAGATACATATGGTTTTCCTAAGATGCTGAGGCTGACCTTGAATCTATGGTCTTCTTGTCTCAGTGTCTGGAGTCACTCAGACTACAGGCATTCATCACCACACCTGGTTTTAAAGTGTGTGTTTGGAAGATAGATGTGAATCAAAGTTTCCCAGGGTCAGTCAGTTAGGAAAAATACAAAGAATGAGCAATGGGATTATGATGCACTGTGTGAGTGTCCCTCAGGCTCTCAAAGACTGGCTGCCTTAAATTTAAGGACTTATGAAAGTAGAGGCTAAAACTATTAACTAACAGAGTGTCAATTAAAGGAAGTTTCTGATAGAACAATTAAAGAAGGTTCTTTACTTTTCTATAACATTTCTCTTTCCTAATTCCTGGATATCATATTACAAGATCCTTAATGGGCTGAACTTTGCAATGTTTTATTTGCTGTGGTTTTCCCAGCTCCTAAAATATACTGTAGCCACTAAATACACTTTTCATGAATGAATGAATGAGTAATCCAAATTTACTTCTTAAAAACACTTATATTCAATATGTAGCTTGTGCATCAAGCTAATGTTCTTACAACTACTTACTTGCAAGTCATCTAGCATAATAATGTTTATTAATCAGATACAAATTTCTAGAGTTGAAGATAGTTTTTTCTGATATGTGAAATGTGGAAGCTAACCCACAACAGGAGGGGTGATGGGAACATATGTGCAGTAGATTAGACAATGGAGAGAAAGAAGGGGGGATATGAAAAGGAAAGACAGTGGAAAGACTCTGATGCAGCTTTCACATGTATATACATGGAAACAACACAGTGAATCGCACCATCATGTAAATCCTAAGAATGGAACTCTAAATAGACAAGCAATAATTATACAAATATGGAATATATAAAAATGAATTTTATGGGCCAGGATTGTGGCTCAGTGGTAGAGCAATTACCTAGCATGTGTGAGACACTTGGTTAAATTTTCAGTACTGCATACAAATAAAATAAAATAAATAGTCCATTAACAACTTAAATTTTTGAAAAAAAATGAATTTTATAACAAAAATAATCAATAAATTAAAATTAATAAAATGAAACATTTACTAGGTTTCTTTAAACATTTTCATAGCACTGAAATCAACTTTTAATGAATGGTAGAAAAAGGAGAGCTTTTAAAAGTGGGTTTATTCTCTACCACTTTTCTGCTAAATGATGACACAACTAGCGGGACAGACTTTTCCTGCTTCTGACCTCCAGAACTATGGGAAACAATTTTCATTAATATAAATCAAAATTAACAAATCACAATATTTATAGGCTGATTATCTAACATATAACAATACCTTTGAAACCAGAGTTCAAAGATAAAAAATCAAAACTTTTGCTGGCAGGTAGGGGTCTGCACATGCGGAGCAGGGAGGCCTCTGCAGCAGAGAGGAGTCCTAACTCTTCAGGGCGGGCCATTCCATCCAACATTGAAGCAGACCCCAGCAAAGTAAAGACAACCATTTTTTCTTCTTTCAGCAGTCTCTTGGAGAATCATCTCCAGGTACCAAACCAGGATGGAACTTGCACAAAACTCTGGCGGAACTGCGGCCAAACCCAGGCAAAACACCAGCGCAGAAATCTCCAAGGTGTGGATTGCTTCTCTTCCTCAGAACACCCTCCAAGGGGGTTATATAGCACTTGGTCCAATGCTATTCGTCCAAACTTATGCTAATTAGGACTTGAAAGAAGTACCAATGATATAGGTCCAAAGTTATGCTTATTGGGTTGGACACATAGGAACGCCATTGGTCAGTCTCTTTTTTTAATCTTCATAAAGGCAGTCCCGAATTCCCATGCTGACATTTAATGAATGGGCTGGGAAATGGCTCAATGGTAAAGCCTCAAAGTGCTTGCCTCGCATTCCCAGAATCCTGGGTCTGATCCCTGTTACAAAATGGAAAAGGAAAAAAATTACAGATATAGGAAAAATAAATTTCAGTAAAAAGAAAATAAACAAACTTTATGAATACATAAATCCTTATTTAAAACATACCTGCTCTGCATTCTGCAAGATCTCTGTCAATTGACCCCTTATCCTTTACCTTATCAAAACAATTTTTCCCAAAAGTTGAGAGTCATGAACCATGTCTTAGTCATCTCTCTTCTGTACCTATGCCAGTGGTGATGTGGATGTGTGGGACTTAATCTGGCTGAGGATCAAGGTCTCATTTGAGGCCAGCTTTCAAAACATTGCTGGGGATATCACATAATAGCTACTTGTGAAAATTCAAATGCATGCATGAACAAATGATATAGAAACAAAGATAGTACGATTAAAGGTCAAAAAGAAGCAAACAGGGCTGTGGTTGTGACTCCCATGTGTGAGGCACTGGCTTTAATTCTCAGTACTACATATGAGCAAATGAGTAAAGTAAACGTCCAGAGACAGCCTCCTGAGCTAAGGCTCTTCCCAGATGCATTGGAGGGGAGGCCGGGATTAATCTCGCTTCCTGAAGAACACTACACAGAACTCCAGGTCTGCCCAGATCCAAGTGGTCGACTTGGCAGGAGACAGAGCCCTAGCAGCAGGGTAGCCCAAGTCCATGTAGTCACCATGAGACTTGAAACCAAGATCAGGCTCCGCCCATGACTGACTTCGCTCACTGACAGTTACTGATGTTCAGCCCCAGCCCAGATCAGCCTCTCTGATAGGCGTGGGGGCCTGAACGACAGAAGGCGTGGAAACAATTTGCACAAGCAGGCCCCAAGCAGAGCTCAAGCCAGACACAGGACTTTGTCTTTGTCTTCAGCAACAGGCCAAGACCTGCCTCAGCTCATCTGCAGCCCAAATCTGCCTTCCTGATCCAAGCGGTAGGCCTGGCAAGGGTAGGTCTTGTTCCATGCCACCACCAGTGGACCCCCCACCAGATTTCAGGCTCCAACCAGATAAGCCTTGCAGATGTTCATAGAAGCCCCAGTGCAAAGTAGCCCCAGGAACATATGGCCACTATCTGACCTCCACCAGAGTTCAGGCTCCACCTACGACAGACTTCACCCATAAGCAAGACCCTCCAGAGCTGTCTTAGCCAAGGTCCACCTCGACCATCTGTGAGCGAGCCCTGGCAAGGATTGGAATGTTCCATTCCTCCACTGACTGACTCTTGCAGGAGATCAGGTTTGGCCCAGGATCGCTCCCCTGCCGGAGCTCATAAACCGCCCAGATAGGCCACCCTGACCTGCACAGGAACCATATAAGGGGGAGTCCGGGTTCCATCATGCCACTTGCATAATACCACCAGAACTCCAGATCTGCCCAGATGCAACTCGACCAACTGGCAAGAGAGGAATCCAGAGACTAGGTCACAGGAGACTGGCCCCAGAGCTCAGGCTCAACCCACAACTGACTCCACCCACTGACCTACAGTTGCTGAAGTTCAGCCAGAGCCTGGATCAGCCTCACTGACAGGCTTGGGAGCCTAGCCCAAGGTATGCCTTGGACCAACTGCCACAAGTAGGCCCAGAGCAAAGCTAGGCAAGAAACAGAACAGCTTCTGCCTACCAGTATTTCCCCTGTCAAAGCTAATATGCATATGCGTGCCAGATGTGCCTTGCTGACCTGTACTGGAGAACTGGCAAGGATCGGCCTGGTTCCATCCCTCCATTGGCCGACTCCTGGCTGAACTTCAGCTTCATTGAAGTCTTCCTGGCTCCCCTGCACAAGAGACAGATGGCAGGGTATGCCTGGGTGTTTCCTGCTGCCACATTCTGGCTGGGCACAAATCATGAGCCACTGAAGCAGGAATAAAATTTATTTCTGAAGTTCACCAGCACACTCCACACATGCTCCCTGAGAATCCTCCCCTAAGGCCAGGCAGCTTGTCCAGGAACTAGCAGCCAGAAAAATCCCTCCTCCAGCACGTCCCCAAGCAATGGGAACTCTCCAGGAATTCCCAGGAGAGCTCAACTGGAACTCAAAGAGAACTCTGTGAGAACTCGCTGGCGTCACCTCTCAACCAGTACTTCTGGCAAAAATGACATGAGTCATCCTGACTTGGGTAGTGGCTCTCAACATCTTCCCCCTTCTGTTTAATTAAACAACAAGCAATGCGGCTTAGAGACTGTGCCTGTTGGGCTGTCCAATACTACACATGATTCTTACCCATCATCAAATGAGCTGACCTCTAGGCATTAGCCTCTGTCTTAGGTTGGTACCACTGTAATTGGATCATACCCTTCACTGACTACCAGTCCAGCATATAGCCATACTTGTGGATAGGCCTTTGCACCATTTGGGGGGTAAGGTTTTTTGCCTCACCTCTGTTGGTCCCCAAATTTGGCCTTTGTACCAGTAAGGGGGTGAGGTTCTTTGCCTCACCTATGTTGGCCCTCAAATTTTAGACCATATCTAGCAAAACAGAGGAGCATACAGAAATGCCACAAAAAAAGCCAATTGATGGCTCCTTTGGAAAAATTGTATCACCAGTGACACCATCAGCAAAGATAGGCCAGCACTACCACAATTCGCTGCACCAATTGTATTCACAATGCATACAAGTGATACATAGTCCAGGCAAGTTCTGCAAGCAGTTCAAAGAAGAGGAATCCATCAATATGTTCATTTCCTCCTAAAGTAAATTGACTCCTGGATTGAGCATTACTTGAGTTATTATTTATTGAGGTATCAGTTTATACAGTTTGTTCTGATAACTATCAAAGGAGCTATAGTTTGGTTTTATCTTTGTCTTCACTGGCACTGGAATTAAGATACAAATTCTGGCAATGATGCAAAAAAAATATGTAACATTCTAACAGCTACTAAGAAAACAATTTTCTGAACAATTTATATAATCCTGAATAGAATTATTAAATATAATGAAAAGAAAAGGTGAAAGTAAACAAACAGGTCTATATAACTGCTTATTTGTTCACATAGTAAAACAATTCTCAACAGCTGTTTACCCAATTTAAATTAAACCATTAAAATCATGTGAATAAAAAAAATTGGATCCAGTTTTTCCTGAGCACTCCTCATATATGATATATGGAATTACACATACAGACATACAACACAAAACACAATTGTGCACATATAACATACAACACATAAGACAATAGTAAAGGCCTTGTAGCTTTACACAGGTGAAATCTCCATTGCAATGTTTAAAAATTCCTCAGTCAAAAAATAAAACTGATAAAAAAACATTAACCTAGGTCTTTATGAGTTCAAAAAATAAAATAGAACTTCCTGATGTGAAAAATGGCAATAATAAAATAGATATTGAAAAAAAGCATCCTGATTAATGACTGTTGCAGATGTAAGAATAGCCAAACTGGAGCACTGCATATCAGCTGTTAAGGATTTGAGTCAAATCATCTTCTTCTTGGTCTGTAGAAATTGCTTTGGTTAGTCTCTCTGGAATGCAAACTGGCTTCTGTTCTCCCTGTGGAGACACACAAAGAGAACCCCAACTCCAGACAATCACTGAGTCAGGACCTTTCCATTGTCCTGTTAGAATATCCTTCCAAAGTACCTTAGGCTTATTTACATTTCTTGGACACTATTTCACAGCACAAAGCTCAGATGAATCCAAATTTTAAAAGTTTAGAATAAAAATGGTTATTTTAAGTTTATCTTTGGGGGATATGTACCTCTTTCCAATTCCCTCTTTTTTTAATAAGTACATTTTAATAGTTTGATGAGCTCTTTCAACTATGCCTTTTCCCTGTGGATTGTATGGGATTCCTGTTATGTGAGTAATACCAAATGATGAGCAAAATTGTTTAAAAGTGGTAGAAGTATAACCAGGGGCATTATCTATTTTTAACTGTTTTGGAAAACCACAGTGGCAAAATTTTGTAAGCAAAGAGCTATAATATCTTTAGTTTTTTCTCTGACATGAAAAGAGCCATCAGAAATCCAGAAGAAGTATTAACTCTAACATGCGAGTATTTTAATTTTCCAAATTCTGGCAAGTGTGTGACGTCCATCTGTCAAATATGGTTAGGTATCAGTCCTCTAGGATTTACTTCAAGATTAACTTGTGGTAAAAAAGTGACACAACTTTGACATTGTTTTAATATTTGTATAGCTTGTACCTTAGTTATTTTATAATGCTTTTGTAAAGTATTAGCATTGGCATGAAACCTTTTATGAAATTTTTTAGCTTCTTCTAGTGTATAGAAAATATGTATGTCATGTGCAGTTTCTATCTGCTGAATCACTGCCCAAACTAAGGACTCCAGGCAATCCTGTATGTACCCTGATATGTCCTATAAAGAATGCATCTTTTCTGTCTCAGATTAGAGTTTGGATAATGAAAAACCAAGAGAAAACAGTAGAAGAAGGAAAAATCATACCAGCATCTCTGGGATACTATAGAATTAACTATATACTGACTATCAGAAAATAAATTAAATACAAAATTTTTAAACATCACAAAAGCTTGTAAAAATGCATAAAGCTCTAACTTTTAATCTGATGTTTTGGGTACTAAAAATGTAAGAGTTTGATCAGGGGTAACTACTGCTGCTGTACCATTATTTGACCCATCAGTGAATATATTTGGAGCATTCATGATAGGTGTTTTTCTTGTCATTTTTGGAAAAACTACAGGATGTGAGGACCAAAAAGACAACAAAGGATTCGATGGTAAGTGATTATCAAATGAAAAATTAGATTTACACATGATTATTGCCCATGTATTTAACTCATTAGCTAACTTATTAATTTGATCCATTGTATTTGGAGAAACAATTTTATTTGGAGAAATTTCAAACACTCGCTTTGCCGCTTTTATTCCTTTGAGTATCAATTGTCCTATAGTCTGTGGATACCTAGTAAGAATAGTGTTAAGAGAATAAGTCAAATGTATCCACAATAATGGATCTTCCTGCCAAACTACTCCTGTAGGAATATTTTTTTGTTGGTTGCACAATAAATAATAAAGGCAAAATTATATTGATTCTATCCAAGGGCATATTTTCCATATAAGTTTCAATTTTTTAATGCCTTTCTTGCTTCAGTTGTTAACATGGAGGGTAAATTTGGATTTGATGGACCTTTTAGGATATCAAATAAAGGTCCCAACTTTCCTGTTGTTATGCCTAGATAAGGTCTTATCCAATTTATGTCTCCTAATAACTTTTTGAAAGTCGTTAAGTAATTTGAGTTGATCTACTCATATTTGAATTTTTGGTTGATGGACCATGGTTGAGGATAATAGAACTCCTAAATAACTAATTGGAAAATTTATTTGTACTTTATCTATTGCTATCTCTAGATTATATTTTTTATATATATTTGTAAGTGTGGCGTAACATTCTAGCAATATGTTTTTATCTTTGTGTACTAACAATAAATTATCGATATAGTGAAATATTTGTAGTTCAGGATTTTTATTTCTAAGGGGCTGGATTGTTTTGTTAACATAAATCTGACACATAGTTGGGCTGTTAGCCATCTCTTGAGGGAGTACTTTCTATTCATATCTCTGATCAGGACCTTCATGATTCAGTGCAGGGATAGTAAATGCAAAACGTGGACTATCCTCAGGGTGAATTGGAATTGAAAAAAAATCTTTAATATATATATAACTAAAACATACCAAGTTTTTGGCAAAGCAGACAATTGAGGAATCCACAATTGAGCAGGTCCCTTAATAATCATCTCATTATTAATGGCTCCTAAATCTTACAATAATCTCCATTTTACCAAATTACTTTTTAATGAATGGGAGTATTATAGGGAGATGTGAAAGGATGTATTTGTTGCTCCACTAATTTTTGTTTGACCAGGTCATGGGCTGCTTGTATCTTTTCTTTAGTCAGTGGCCACTGAGGAACCCATACTGGTATTTCTGATTTCCAAGTAATTTTTATTGTCTCAGTGACCCCTTCTAAAAACCCAATCCATGTCTATTTATTCCTTTATCTATTTGAATTGGTGCTGCTATACTTTGTTCTTGTTCTCCTAATCTTTTTTCTTTCCTAAAACCTTGTCTAGCCATAATAGTGGGTACATTTGGATTAATGTTATTTGTTAATGTCAAACCTAATTGATCTAGAACATCTCATCCCCATAAATTTATAGGAAGATGATCCAATACATATGGTTGTATAGTTCTTTCACATCCTTCACGGTCCTTCCAATCTAATACAATTTCACATCTATGGGGATTATTTGCCACTCCAATGCCTCCAAGAATTTCAGTGGCTTGTTGTAAGCACCAATGTTTTGGCCATTGTTGACGAGATATGATGCTAAGATCTGCACCTGTATAAGGTAGCCCATTAAATTTATGTTCTTGAATATTTAGTTTTAGCATGGGGTGAGAATCTGAATTTAAAGACAGCATAGCCCAATCTACACCTGTGAAGCCTAATTCCCTGGAACCTTTTTCTATATACTACTGAAAAATTTATTAAGTAGGCTGGGTATTAGTAATAACTGTGCTATTCTATCTCCTGGTGAAATTACTGATATACCCTTTGGAGAACTAGCTATAATTTTTATTTCACCTTAATAATCAGGATCAATTACCCCAGGACTTATCATAAGTCCTTTTAGAGTACAATAACTGTGTCCCACAATAAGCCTACTGTTCCTTTGAGAAGAGGTCCTTTGACTCCTGTGGGAATGATTTGAACTCCCATCTCTGGAGCTAGTACTGCTCTGATGGAGGCACAGATGTCCAACCCTGCGCTAACTCTGGTTTGTCTGATGAGAGATCTGATAGATAATGCGTCCTGGGAATTACCCTGATGGGGTTGCTTGGTTCCTCCATGGTGTTTCTGGGTTCCTCCAGTGCCCCACATATTTGTGGTTTTGGGCCCTGGAGCATTGGGCCTCCCTGTCCATTTTTTGGCAATGGAGCCTTATGCCTTTCTCAAAATTATCGTGGGTAAACACCTGGTCCTTTTCCATTTTTTGATAATGAAGTACCCTCTGTGGTGGTTTGAGAATGGCATTCATTAGCCCAATGTCTCCCTCTATGCATCATGGGCAAATACCAAGTATTCTATTCCTTTTATACATTGTTTTGTTAAACCCTCCTCCTATGGGGAAATTCCTTTTAAAATGTTCTGTTTGTTCACAATTGTAGCATGTTTTTGTCCTGGCATCTAAAACCTGTTGTACTGCAGCTGCCAAGAATTGCCCTTGTTCATTAATGTCTCTACAAAATTTAATGTATGTGTTTAAGTCTCCATGTTTTCGTGGTTTAATGACCTCTATGCACCAACGATTTGCTTGGTCATAAGCTAGTTGTTTAATTAATGGCATTGCTTGTTCTGTATCTCCCAAAACTCTGGTAGCTATTTGAATAAGCCTATCTACAAATTCAGTGTAAGGTCCATTAGCTCCCTGTATTACCTTAGATAGTTGACCTTGTAAACCTCCATGTACTTGTAATTCTCTCGTGCCCTAACTGCATCTGCAGCAATTTGTGCATATATAGCAGGATTATATTTAATTTGTTGCCGTTGACCCTCATAAGGTCTTTTTCCTAACAACATATCTAGATTTCTTTGAGGATAACCAGCTGCTGCATTTCGCCTAGCCATCTCCTTGCAAAATTCCTCATTGGCAACCTTAATAACAAATATTGTCCTCCATTTAGCACAGATTTACACATGCTAGCCTAATCTGCTGCTATCACGTCCAAGTTGGTAATGGATTCGACCATGCTTACAGTGTAGGGTGCTTGAGGACCATAGATTACAGCCTCCTTTAAATGCTCCACTGTTTTGAAATCTAAAACAAAACCGAAACAGAATGAAACAAAAATGGAGCAAAATATTGTATCAATTTTCCTACTTTCGTGACATGTACATTTGTGGTCTATTTCTATCTTTTCCTCAGGGGTGAAAAACTTCAAACCTTGAGCCAAACATTTTTCCCAGTTTGCCTGAGAAAGTTCTAAGGATAGGCAGCTTGAAACAAACAAACAAAAAAAAAAAGAAATATAAACAAGAAAAAATTTTCTCACCTGGCATAAGGGCCGAGCTTCAGGAGTTCCCTGCACAGGCCACCAAATGCCGCAGTCTGGATGTGCACAAATCCTGAGTCACTGAAGCAGGAAGAAACTTTATTTCTGAACTCCACCAGCACACTCCACACACGCTCCCTGGGAATCCTTTTGAATGCCCTGTCCAGGAACTAGCAGCCAAAAAAATTCCTCCTCCTACACTTCCCCAACCAATGAGAAGTCTCTGGGTATCCCTGGGAGAGCTCAACTGGAACTCAATGGGAACTCCGTGAAAACTCGCTGGAATCACTTTGCAACCACTACTTCTGGTAAAAATGCCATGTGTCGTCCTGACTCGGCTGTGGCCCTCAACATCCTGCCACCTGAAGACCCCTGCTGGACTTCAGGCTCCACCCTGATCTGCCTTGAGGATGTGCACAGTAACCCTGGCAAGGGTAGGCCTGGTTTTGTCCCGCCACCTGCAGTACCCACTCAGAGCTCTGGCTCTTCCCAGATCTGCCTCACCAACCTCAGTTTAGCCTGAGTCCATCCCATCACCTGGAGACTTGTGCTATAGTCTAGGCTGCCCCAGGACTGCCTCCATCCACCATCAGCTCCTGCAGGAGCTCAGGTTTGGCCAGGAGGGAGTCTGTCTACTGGCAAAAACCCACCAGTCTCAAAACCCTGAGCAGAAGCAGGAACCCAGTGTAGACCCGGGTCCCTCCCACCACCAGCAGGGACTGGCTCTGCTCACCTCCAAACCCCCACCGGGTCTCAGACCCGACCTTGGATAGCATCAAGGACCTGAGTGAGAACAGGAGCAAAAGATAAGCCCTGGTTCTTGCAGCCACCTACAGACCCCCCGTCTGAGTTCAGACTCCACCCAGATCTGCATTGCAGGCCTGCATGGGAGCCTGGGCCCAGGATAGCTCAGGGTGCATACCACCACCATGAGACTTTCACCAGACTACAGGCTCAACCCAGGCCTGCCTCCACCAACCATCAGCTACCTCCAGAATTCAGGCATGGCCCAGGGTCACCTCTGTCCACTGCCAGACACCCAATGGAGCTCAGCCCAGCCCCATGACAACCTTGGTGAACTGAATGGGAGCCAGAGTGCACGGTAAACATGGGTCATTCTGGCCACTGGCTGTCCGCGCCAGATCAGCCCAGACCTGCCTTGCCAATGTGCACAGGATCCCAGGCACAGGGTAGGCCCGAGTTCATCCTGCCCCCCTCCAGAACCCCACCAGAGCTCAGGCTCAGCCAAGGACGGACTCCACCCACTGGCAGACCCACTCTGGAGCTCACAGGAAGCCCAGATCCGCCTCATTGACCTCGACAGAAGCCAGAAACCACATTAGGCTTGGTTCCATCCCACCAGTCAGCAGAGCCACACTAGAGATCAAGCTCTATTCACATAGGCCTTGCCCCTATTGTAGCTCAGGCATAGCCCAGGACTGAATCCACCCAGCATCAAACCCCTCTGGAATTTAGGCTTAGCCCAGATCAGACTGTCCGACCTGCATTAGAGATGAAACCCAAGGTAGCTCATCTGCACCCAGTCACAGCCGACCCCCCTCAGGAGCGCAGGCTCAGCCCAGGACTGACTCCACTTTCCTGCAGACACCTGCCAGAGATCAGCCCCAGCTCAGACAAGACTGGGACCCAGGCCAAGGTAGGCCTGGCTCCATCCTGCCACCAGCAAAACCCCCACTAGAACTCAAGACAGACTCAGGAATGCCTCCTCCCACAGGCAGACACCTTCTGGAGCTCAGGATCAGATAATATCAGCCTAATCCACTCCATGGGAGCCTGAGCAAGGGTAGGCACATTTCCATCCAGCTAGTGTTCGACCTCTGCTGGAGACTAAACTCGAGATTAGACCACCTCCACATTTCTGTCACATGCCCAACGGAGCTCAGGCCTGGGCCAGAACTGCCTCTGCTCACTAGCAGACACCTTCTTTAGCCTGGACTCAGCCCAGATTATCCTATTACACCTGCGGGAGTCCAGAACCAGGGCAGGCCCAGGTTCATCCTGCCACTTTTAGATAGCCACTGGAGCATAGGCTTGTCTCAGGATTGCCTCCTCTACCTGTGCAGGAACCATAGTAGGGGGTAGGACTGGTTTCATCCCACCACCAGCACACCTCCAATGGATCTCAAGCTCTGCCCAGGAGCTGGACCCCAGGGAAGACTCTGGTTGTACCTGCCATAACCTGACATCTGTGGTTTTTAGATTTGGCCAAGGACTGCCTCCTCTTAGTGCCAGGCATCTTTGGGAGCTCAGGATAACCCCAGATCTGCCAGGATGTTCTGTTTTGGGACTTCGGGAACACTTTAGTCCCAGGTCCATTCCACCACCAGCATGTCTGCCAGATCTCAGGTTTGGCCCAGATCCACCTTGCCGACCTGCACTGGAGCCACAGCTCAGTATAAGCCTGGGTCTATCCCACCAACAGTTGACCCCAGTCTGAGCTCAAGCTCTGCCCAAGACAGCATCTGTCCATGGGCACACCCTGCAGGAGTGGTGGGAAAAAAAATGACTTCAGTTGGGAACTTCAAAGAACCAGAATTCTCAAACTGGCAAAGAGATCTCTACAAGAGGCAAAACTGTTGCCAGTCTAGAAAAACCATATTCTGGTGCTGTTACTATGGGTGTCTGCATAGCTCACAAGAGGTTAATTACATACAGGGCTCATATGAGTCAATTAAGAGAAAGACAGAGGCCAATTAAAATCAGAAAAGCTAAATATAGGCTGTTTATACAAGATGAAATACCAGAAATTGAGATGGCTTTCAATGCCAACAATACAGTGTTCCAAAAAAAAAAGTACATTTATATTTTTCTCTATCAGATACAAAGAATACAGAGAATGAGAAATATAAAGCAACAGTGTTGGAAAATGGAATTATTATGCTCTGTTAATTGAAATACAAAATTGTCATAACTCTTCTGCAAAAAAGTTTCAGAAAATATGCGAAAATTTAAAATGAATGCCTACTTATAGCTAAAAAATTTCAATCTAAATACCTTATATATTGTTATTGTGGCAAAGTTCTAAATTTTGCCATAAAATTGTTTATTGTAATCATTTTACAGGCATATATAAAATATATTTTATTCTAGTTTTTTTGGTGTAGTTGGACACAATGCCTTTATTTTATCTATTTATTTTTATGTTGTGCTGAGGATATAACCCAAGGCCTTGCATGTGCTAGATGAGCAATATAATACTGAGTTACAACCATAGACCGTCTAGTTTTTTATTTCTTAAAGAATACTTTTACATATCTGTATACATATTCCTGTATATTATATCTGAGACACATTTAAAAAAAAAGTTAACACATGTGCTGGGATTGTGGCTCAGCAGTAGCACATCTGAGGCATGGGTTTCATTCTCTGAGTTATATATAAATAAATAAAATAAAGATCTATCAACAACTAAGAATTTTTTTAAAAAGAATATAGATGGTGTTTTTTTTTAAAGAAACAAAGTTAACAGCTTCAGTTGTACAAGTTCATGCTCATGATATGAGACAAGTAACATGTTAACGTTTTTTAAGAGTATGGTTCTATGGTGCCATGTAGAATCACATTATTATACAGCAATCACCATCATTTGTCCACCCTTAGTACTATTCTACTCCCCAATTCAACATGTCTTCATTAAATACTAAATTGACATTTTTCCCTGTTCCTAACCCAGTAACAACCATTCTACTTTCTGTCTCTATGAATTTGATTATTTCAAAGATTCATTTTAACACCACAAATGTAAAAGAGCAATGTGAGCAGGTGTATGTGTGTACATGTACATGCACACATACACCTTCATAAACATACAAAATATGCATTAGTAACATACTTTGCTTTCTTGCTTTCCACATTTATGCTTATAAATCCTCCAAGATTGTATAAATATTCATTTATTTTCTCCCAGGACTTTGATGATTTATACATTTATCAAAGCATTTGGAGTTTATTTTAATGTACATAATGAGATAGAGATTGGATTTCATGTACTTATCTACATCATTAGGCATATTCAAAATTTACTGAATAAATTGTCTTTCTCCAAATAAAGGAAATGTAACCTTTGTAACATTATAAAGAATTTTATCCATGCAAGTATTTCACTGATATTTATTTTGAGTTCTGCCACTCTTCCCAGTTCTTACACTTCAGATATTACAACTCTCTTTGTGAAGTTAACTTTTGATGCTAAATTCATGACTTACTTTACTTTTCAAAAATGATATTTTGTGCTGTGCATAATGGTGTATGCCAATAATCCCAGTTTCTAGAGGGGCTGAAGCAGGAGGATTGAGTGTTCAAAGCCAACCTCAGGAACTGTGAGGCAATAAGCAACTCAGGAAGACCCTGTCTTCAAATAAAATACAAAATAGGGCTGGTGAGCCACAGAAGAAAGGGCCCCAGCAAACTTTCAGCTGCCAGCGTATTTCCAGCTTCCAGCTAATGATTGGCTCACAGTGGCCCAAGCAAACTTCCAGCTGCTAGCTGGTGATTGGCTCACAGTTGCCCCAGCAAACTTCTAGCTGCCAGCTGATTGGCTCCTTTCCAGTGATGCTCATTGGGCTGTTTCCCCACCCTTTCAGACCACGAAGCTGCTCATTGGGAGACTTTTTATTGGCTCCACCCATGCAAGCCACCAATCAGCCTCAAGAGCAGGAGGAGTGAAGGGGTTGAAAGGCTTGTGGGAAGCTGGTGGTGGCAGTTGGGATCTGAGAGAATTCCTGAATATCTTGTGTAGTGTGGCATCTGTGTTCTAAAACTAATGTTTCTTTCTGCTTGATAAATGGATCCTGAATTGTGCCCAGCAAGACTGTGGCATTTAATGGCCAGTACAGAGAAGGACTGAGGGTAAGTGATAAGGTAAACTGCTTGCCTTTGAGGGCAGGGTGAGAGGATGGGTAGCCATGTTAAGATTCTTTTTTGGTTTTGTTTCTCTTTGGTTTTAAGTTGCCTGTCCCTGGAGATGTGTAAGGTGAAAGAAAAGCCACTCACATCTGAGGAAAACCTATTTGCATCTGAGGAACAGATAGAGAGAAAGGACGGATGAACATTTCAGGAGAATAGAAAGGCTATTATAATGATTTTTTGTTTTTCCACTTTTGTCTCATTCTGTTTCGCTTTTGTTTGGCATTATCTTGTTGGGTAGTATTATAGTCATAGTAGAAATATGGGATCAGAAATTAGTAAAAAACGGTGGCAAAATGGAGTATTACTATGTACTAAAAAATTACAAAATCATGGAATTTGCAAGTAAATGGATGCCACTAGAGCAGATTATGCTAAGTGAAGCTAGCCAATCCCTGAAAAACAAATGCCAAATATCATCTTTGATATAAAAAGAGCAACTAAGAACAGAATAGGGAGAAAGAGCATAAGAAGAAGATAACCATTAAATAGGGATGAGAGGAGAGAGGGAAAGAGAGAGATTACGAAAATTGCATGTAAAAAAAGGAGACACTCAATGTCATAAAAAAATACATATAAGAGGAAGGGAGGGGAAAGGGGAAAAACAAGAAAAATAAATTACAGTAGATGGGGTAGAGAGAGAAGATGGGAGGGAAGGAGAGGGGAGAACAGCGGGATAGTAGAGGATAGGAAACACAGCAGAATACAACAGACACTAGTATGGAAGTATGTGAAAAAAGTGAATGTGTAACCGATGTGAATCTGAAATATGTATATGGGGTAAAAATGGAAGTTCATAATCTGCTTGAATCAACTGAATGAAATATGTCAAGAGCTTTGTATTATTTTGAACAACTAATAATAAAAAATATAAATAAAAAGAGAAATTAGTAAAAAATGAAGCAAAAGACTGTTAAGTAAATTGTTAGAGGAACGAAGAATGTCAGTAAAATCAAGAACAATCAGGGCATACATTGATACAATACAAAAATGTAGCCCATGGCTTTTTAAGGAGAAGTTGTTAAATATATCACAATGGATCCATCATGGTGAAGATTTAAAAAGAATAGAAAAGAAATTCCCTGGGACTCTGCCAGTTGGCACATTGTCATTGTGGACTTTCATATCTTGTTTGCTTAGTGCAAAGCCTTCAGTTCAGATGATGGTGGAGGAAGGAGAAGACATATTGATTAAAGTACAAGAGAAGGTCTCTCAAGTTAGTCAGACAGAGGAAAAGATTCAAGTAAAAGAGAAGGTTTCTCGAGCTCATCAGACAGAGGAAAAAATTCAAGTGAAATAGAAAGTGTCTAGAGCTAGTCAGACAGAGGAAAAATTCAAGTAAAAGAGAAGGTTTCTCAAGCTAGTCAGACAGAGGAAGAAAGTTTAGAGCAGAAAAAGCCATCAGAGAAAAAGTTACAACAGGAGACTGCTACTAACACCTTTCTATCACTAGAGGGTGTGTCAAAAAAATAGCACTACGTCCATATGCTGTGAGGTGCACAACCCCCTTAGTTGATAGATGGGATCCTGAGATAGGACGTCAAAGATTAGCATGCCCTGTATTTGAGCAAGCAGGAGGGAATCGAATTCACCATGCTTTAGATTTCAAAAGAGTGAAGCAGCTAAAAGAGGCTGTAACACCTTATGGTCCTCAAGCACCCTTCACTGTAAGCATGGTCGAATTTATTACCAACTTTAACATGATGCCAGCAGATTGGGCTAGTATATGTAAAGCTGTGCTAAATGGAGGACAATACCTGTTATGGAAGGTTGCCAGTGAGGAACTTTGCCAGGAGATGACTAGGCGAATTGCAGCAGCTGGTTATCCTCAGAGAAATCTAGATATGTTGTTAGAAAAAGAATCTGATGAGGATCAGCAGCAACAAATTGCATATGAACCTGCCCTTTACTCAAAATTGCTGTAGATGCAGTTAGGGCATGAAAGACATTAGAAGGACATGGAGGTTTACAAGGTCAATTATCTAAGGTAATACAGAGAGCTAATGAACCTTATGTTGAATTTGTAGATAGGCTTATTCAAACAGCTACCAGAGATTTTAGGAATACAGAACAAGCAATGCCATTAATTAAACAACTGGGTTATGAGCAAGTGAATCATTGGTGCAGAGAAATCATTAGACTATGGAAAGAGGAAGATTTAAATACATATATTAAATTATGTAGAGACATTAATGAACAAGGGAAATTCTTGGCAGATGCAGTACAACAGGTTTTAGATACCAGGCCAAAAACATGCTACAATTGTGAATAAAAAGGGCATTTTAAAAGGAATTGACTCATAGGAAAAAAAAAACTAGGTATCAAAGGAGTAGAATACCAGGTGTTGGCCCACAATGCCATAGAGGGAGACATTGGGCTAATGAATGCTGTTCTCAAACCACCATAGAGGATACTCCGTTATCAAAAAACAAACAAGGACTAGGTGTCTATCCACGATATTGTGGAGAAAGGCATCAGTCTTCATTGCCAAAAAAATGGACAGGGGGACCCAATGATCTGGGGCCCAAGACCACAAATATATGGGGAACTGGAGGAACTTAGCAAACCCATTAGGGTAGTGCCCAGGACACATTCTCCATTAGATCCCTCACTAGATAAACCAGAGGAAGCACAGGATTGGATATCTATCCCTACACCAGAGCAGTACTAACTCCAGAGATGGGAGTTCAAATTATTCCCACAGGGGTAAAAGTACCTCTTACCCAAGGAAAAGTATGCTTTTTATTGAGATGCAGTTCTTCTACTCTAAAAGGACTTATGATCCTGATTATAAAGGTGAAATAATAATTATAGCCAGTTCTCCAAAGGATATATCAGTAATTTCACCAGGAGTTAGAATAGCACAGTTACTAATAATACACAGCCTACAGGATAAATTTTTCAGTCATACTGTAGAAAGAGGTTTCAGGGCATTGGGCTCCACAGTTATAGATTGGGCTATGCTTACATTAAATTTAGATTCTCACCCCATGCTAAAACTAAATATTCAAGAACATGAAATTAATGGGCTACTGGATACAGGTGCAGACTTTAGCATCATCTCTCATCAACAATGGCCAAAACATTGGTCATTACAACAAGGTACTGAAACACTTTGAGGGCTAGAAGTGGACTAATCCCCACAGAAGTACAATGCTATTAGATTGGAAGAATCCTGAAGGATGTAAGAGAACTATACAGCCATATGTATTGGATAATCTTCCTATAAATATATGATAATGAGATGTCTAACATTAACAAATAACATCAATTCAAATGCAGCCACTATTATGGCTAGACAAGGTTTTAGAAAAGGAAAAGGATTGGAAGAAAAAGAACAAAGTATAGTGGCACCAATACAAATAGATCAAGAAATAGACAGTCATAGATTGGGTCTTCAGGAGGGGTCACTGAGACAGTAATAATTACTTAGAAATCAGTAAGACCAGTACAAGTTTCTAAGTGTCCTCTGTATAAAGAAAAGATACAAGCAGCCCATGACCTGGTCAAACAACAGTTAGTGGAGGGACATGTACAACCTTCTGTATCTCCCCATAATACTCTCATTTTTGTCATCAAAAAGAAATCTGGTAAATGGAGATTATTGCAAGATTTAAGAGCCATTAATAATGAGATGGTTATTATAGAACCTGCTCAATCAAAAATTACCCAATTGTCTGCTTTGCCCCAAACCTGATACGTTTTAGACATAGATATTAAAGATTTTTTTTCAATTCCAATTAATCCTGAGGATAGTCCACGTTTTGCATTTATTATCCCTTCACTGAATCCTGAAGGTCCTGATAAGAGATATGAATGGGAAGTACTCCCTCAAGGGATGGCTAACAGCCCAACTATGTGTCAAATTTATGTTTACAAAGTAATCCAACCACTTAGAAATCAAAATCCTGAACTACAAATATTTCACTCTATAGATGATGTATTGTTAGCACACAAAGATAAAAACACATTGTAGAATGTTATGACACACTTACAAACTTATTAACAATTTTTAATATAGAGATAGAAATATATAAAGTAGAATTAAATTTTTCAATTAATTATTTAAAAGTTCTATTATCCTCAACCATGGTCTGTCCACCAAAAATTTAAATACAAGTAGATCAATTCAAATCACTTAATTACATTTAAAAGTTATTAGGAGACATAAATTGGATAAGTCCTTATCTAAGTATACCAAAAGGAAAGTTGAGACCTTTATTTGATATCCTAAAAGGTCAATCAGATGCAAATTCACCCCGAATATTAATGTTTGAAGCAAGAAAGGCATTGAAAATCATTGAAACATGTATGGCAAATATGCATTTGAATAGAATTGATATAAGTTTTTCTTTATTATTTATTGTACTAACAACAAACAAATATTCCTACAAAAGTATTTTGGCAAGAAGGTTCATTATTATGGATACATTTATCTTATTCTCCTAACACTATTCTTTCTAGATATCCAGAGACTGTAGGACAGTTAATACTCAAAGGAATAAAAGCAGCAAAGGGAGTGTTTGCACTTTCTCTCATTAAAATTATTACTCTATATAGTATGGATCAAATTGATGATTTAGTTAATGAGTTAGCTACTTGGGCAATAATCATGTGAAAATCTAAAACTTCATTTCATAACCACTTAACATATAATCATTTATTGTCTTTTTGCATCCTGTAATTTTTCCAAAAATGACAAGAAAAAAAAAACCTATCATGAATGCTCCAAATATATTTACTGATGGGTCAAATAATGGTACAGCAGCAGTAGTTACCCCTGATTAAACATTTACATTTCTAGTACCCAAACAATCAGCTCAAATTTAGAGCTTAATGCAGTATTACAAGCTTTGTGATGTTTAAAGATTCTGTATTTAATTTATTTTCTGATTGTCAGTATATAGTTAATACTATAATATTCCTTGAAGATGCTGGTATGATTTGTCCTTCCTCTACTGTTTTCTCGTGGTTTTTCATTATCCAAACTCTAATATGAGACAGAAAAGATCCATTCTTTATAGAACCTAACAGGGCACATACAGGATTGCCTGGAGCCCTTAGTTTGGACAATGATTTAGCAGATAAAACTACACATGACCTACATATTTTCTCTACACTAGAAGAAGTTACAAATTTTCATAAAAAGTTCCATGTCAATGCTAATATTTTACAAAAGTAATAAAAAATAAATAAAGAACAAGCTAGACAAATAATAAAACAATGTCAAAATTGTGTGACCTTTTTACCACAAGTTAAACATTGAGTCAATCCTAGAGGACTGATACCTAATTACATTTGGCAGATGGACATCACACACTTGCCAAAATTTGGAAAATTAAAATATTTTCATGTTACAGTTGATACTTCTTCCAGGTTTTTGATGGGCTCCCTTCATGCTGGAGAAAAAACTAAAAATATTATAGCTCATTGCTTATAAAATTTTGCCACTATGGACATCCCAAAACAGTTAAATTCAGATAATACTTCTGGTTATATGTCTACCTCTTTTAAACAATTTTGCTCATCATTTGGCATTACTCATGTAACAGGAATTTCATACAATCCACAGGGACAAGGCATAGCTGAAAGAGCTCATTAAACTATTAAAATGTACTTATTAAAGCAAAAAGATGGAATTGGGAAGGGGTATATATTCCACAAAGATAAACTTAAAATAACCCTTTATACTCTGAATTTTTAAAATTTGGATTCATCAGGTATTAGTGCTGTTGAAAGGCATATGTGTCCAGAAAATGTACATAAGCCCAAGGTACTTAGGAAGGATATTCTAACAGGACAATGAAAAGGTCTTGACCCAGTAATTGTCTGGAGTCAGAGGTTTCTTTGTGTGTTTCCACAGGGAGAACAGCAGTCGATTTGGATTCCAGAGAGAATCGAAAGCAATTTCTACAGATGAAAAAGCAGATGATTTGGCTCAAATCCTTAACAGCTGATTTTCAAAACTCCAGTTTGGCTATACTTACATCTGTGACAGAACCAGGATTTTTTTCCAGTATCTACATTATTATTGCCCTTTACCACATCATGAAGTTATATTTTGTTTTTTGAGCTCAAAGAGACCCAGGTTAATGTTTTTTTCTGATCAGTTCTATTTCTTGACTGTAAAGTTTTTAAACATTGCAATGGAGATTTCACATTTTAAAAAGTATAAGGCCTTTACTATTATGTTATGTGTTGTATGTATTATATTATATGTGCACACTTGTGTTTTGTGTTTTATGTTTGTATGTATGTGTGTTCATATATCATATATGAGGAGCAGTCATGAAAAAATGGATTCAAATTTTTTTATTCACGTGATTTAAATGGTTTAATTTAAATTGGGTAAGTAGCTGTTGAGTATTGTTTTAATATGTGAACAAAAATGGAGCTTAACAGATCTGTGTGTTTACTTTCACCTTTCCTTTTCATTATATTTAATAATTCTGTTCAAGATAATGTAAATTGTTCAGAAAATTATTTTAGTGCCTGCTGGAATGTTACATATTTTTTCTTTAGTCATTATTGCCAGAATTCCAATCTTCATCCAGTGCCAATGAAGACAAAGTTAAAACAGCTACTGCAATAGCTATCACTGAACTGCTTGCAGAACTTGCCTGGAATATGTATCACTTGTATACATTGTGAACTCACTTGTATGCATTGTGCACTATCTGTTAGTGCATCAACTTTTGGTAGTGTTGGGGTATTTTTGATGATGATGTCATCGGTGGTACAATTTTTCCAACAAGAGCCGTCAATTGGCTTGGTGTATCTTCCTCCTTTGTGCTTCTCATGATCATTCAGCTAAAATTTGGGGGCCAACAGAGGTGAGGCAAATAACCTCACCCCCCCCCCCCGCTGGTACAAAGACCTATCCACAGTTGTGGCTATATGCTGGACTGGTAGTCAATGACAGGTAAGATCCAATTGCAATGGTACCAACCTAAGACTGGAGGCTGACACCTTGAGGTCAATGATGAGTAAGGACCTTGACACCAATGATGGGTAAGAACCATATGTAGTATTGGACAACCTAAGACAGGCATGGTCTCTAAGCCATATGCTTGTTGTTTAACCAGAGATGGGGAGATGTTGAGAGGCACAGCCTAAGGGGCCCCAGCAAACTTTCAGCTGCCAGCAAACTTCCAGCTGTCAGTTGATGATTGGCTCACAGCGGCCCCAGCAAACTTCTAGCCACCAGCTGATTGGCTCTTCTGTGGTGATTATCATTGTGCTGTTTCCCTGCCCTTTCAGACCACAGAGCTGCTCATTGGGGGACTTTTTTTCGCTCTGCTCACGTGACCCAGTCAAAATGCCTCAAAAGGAGGAAGGGGGGGCAGGTTGAGAGGCTTGTGGGAAGCTGGTGGTGGCAGTTGGGCTCTGAGGGAATTCCTGAAGAGCTCATATGGTGTGGTGTGTGTATTCTAAATATAAAGTTTATTTCTGCTTGATAAGTGACTCCTGAATTGTGCCCAGGCAGACTGTGGCAACAACTCTCTGTGTGAAATTACCTTTTAGTGCTAAATCCATTACTTACTTTACTTTTCAAAAATAATATTTTGTGCTGTGCATAATGGTGTATACCAATAATTCTAGTTGCTAGAGGGGCTGAGGCAGGAGGATTGAGAGTTCAAAGTCAACCTCAGGAACTGTGAGGCATTGAGCAACTCAGTAAGACCATGTCTTCAAATAAAATACAAAATAGGGTTGGTGATGTGGCTCAGTGGTTGAGTTCCTCTGAATTCAATCCTTGGTACCAAGTAAAAATTTTAAACACACACACACACACACACACACACACACACACACACACACGTACATATCACACACACATACTTTAATTACTTAATTTTTCAAAATGATTTTAGACCTGTTTTATCTCACATGATACTTTACTTGGAAGCAATACTTTATACATCTTGAGAGGGGGAAAATATATAGCTGGTGAACACTGGCCTCTCTCTCTCAAGAAATATACTTTACCTAATAAATGTGATTCTTATTTTTATAGTTTTATTTATGCAGAAACCAAAACTCTTGAGAACATCTGAGTGCTGCATATAAGTATTTACTTCCTTTCTAAGTTCCACCAATTTCTTTATTTTTTTGTATTGGAGATTGAACCCTGGGGAGCTGAACTACATTCCTAGCCCTTTTTTTACTTTATTTTGAGTTGCTTATGGCCTTGCTCATTTGCTAAGGCTGGCTTTACACTTGTAATCCTCTTGCCTCAGCCTCCATGTGACAGTTTATCATGTTCAATCACTTTATTATTTAAAAAAATATTTTAAAGTTGTTGATGGACCTTTATTTTATTTAGTAGTATGTGGTGCTGAGAATCAAACCCAGTTTCTCATGGATGCAAGGCAAGTTCACTACCACTGATCCAAAACACCAAGCCCCTCAAGCACTTTATTCTTAACACATAAGACACATTAATTTGTGCATCTGTGTGCTCCTGTCATCTTTGTCTTCATTACAAAATCAACACCAAGTCTGGTAGACAAATCTCTTCTTAAATGTCCTACCTTTTCTTAAATTCCTAGGGTTCCGTTACTGTCCTCCTGTTCCTTTTGCTGTTTTTCTGGTGGAGTGAGCTCCAGCATACCTGTGAGCTTCTGCACACCATCACAAGATCTGACACTTTTATTTGATTCTATGGGGATTTCTGAGTACAGTAATGATGTGTTGATTTCCAGCAATGACCCTAAGCTAGAATCTCTAGTTTGGTAGTGCTGGTGGTAGCACCCTTGCCACTCTTACTGTTCTAAGGAATCCTCAAGAATATACAATAGAGGAAAACAGATGAGTGCCCAAGCAATTTACTAATTACACCACAGTGTAGAGAACCTCAAACACCGTGTGAACACCACAGTTCTGGGATCTGGGGAAACTGAGCATTATCCCTGGCCTCATGGAATCCAGAGGGCACCCTTGCAGAGGAAATGGCAGGCACTAGAGCTCTGAAGCAGCAAGGAATCTGGCATGGCCCTGCAGGCTCCCAAGGCAAGCTGTGGAATGGGTAATTTCCAGAGGCCCTTGTGGGCCATCATAGGGCTTTGGGTTTTTCTTGGAGCAAGATGGAAAAATCACTGGAATATTTCACGTTATAGGGTGAGATGGTGTTTTTATTTTTTTCACAGTATTGAAGATTAGTTTATTCTGGCTACATGTTGTAAAAGTCCTAATAGTTGATCTACTTTTTAATTTTTTTTTCATTTATTTTAATTAGTTTTACATGACAGTATAATACATTTATGCACTTTGATATATGATACATAAATTTGGTTAGTATTTAAAAGGCCTATGGTTAAAGAGCCTAGTGAGGGTGTCTATAAAGTCCTGAGGAGTTCCAGGAGGAGGTTCACATACCATGCTGGAGGCAGGGACCAGGGCTATTGTAGTAGATTGTCCACAGGGTCATTTCTTCATGCATCACTAAGGCAAATCCAGATGAAGGTACATAGAACGGACCTCATAACTTTGTTCCCATTGAATTAGGGACATCCCCACTGAGGTCACTGTGTAGATTTTTATGCTGAAAAAAGGAGAAGGCAATCACCAGCGAGGTCAGACCAATAAAGAAAGAGATCTGAAGGCTGTGGATCCCCAGACATGGGGTTTCTGCACTCTCTGTCCCAGGTGGTAGGCACACTGGGTGTGTGGAGCAGAGGAAATCTGAATCCTCTGTACTTACAAATATGTCAACACAATCACACACTCTTCATACACACACTTGTACACTTGCATAGCAAAAAAAAATCACAAACACACTCACACATACACACCTTTCCACATATACATATGTTCATCCTTGTGCGTGAATAACACACACACAAGAAGCATAAGCACACAAAGGTGCCACTCAGTCACTACATTGTCCTGAGAGAAGACAGTATCATTCCAACCAACAAATCAATGTCTTTCACCACACACTCACCCCACACATAGCCCATCAGCACATGTGCACAGGACACATTGGCTTCTCAGCAGTGCAGAAAAGACATACACCTTTTGGTCTTTTCTGAATATAAACACATGCTCACTCATATGTTTTCATCTATGGAGAATCTGAGCTGCTGGTGACTTGATGCAGTGCAGCTCTCAGGTGCCCTGGGTGCCAGAGGATGAAGCATCACAGATGCAGGAGCTGACGAGGGCTATGGGGAGAAAGCAGAGGGAAACTGAACCTGAAGGAAGACAAGGATTCAATTCATGAATAGCCGTGAAAAGTATTTGTTTAATCATTTTGCTGTAAGTGATGACTTCATTTGCTTGTTTTTAAATTATCCTTTTGCTCCAGGGAATCCGAGCTCACCTAAAGCACAAGTTTGGTATCTTCAAAGCTTCTTCTCTAAGAACTTGAATAAGGTCTGACATATACCTATTCCCTTAGAGAGTAACTGCAGAGTCCTTAAGTGCCTACACAGCCCACCCTGGGCTCTGAGGGATGTGAAGTGCCTGGCTTCTTACATGATGAGCTGTTTTAATCATTCACGAGCAGGTAGGATCTTCTTCCCCTTCACAAGCAGGTGAGATTTGTATTCTTTCACCTGGGAAGTGGTTTTTAATAAGACAGAACCAAGCTTCCAAAACCTATTGGTGACATTAAAACTGTGGAAAAAAGATTTGTATTCTTTCACCTGGGAAGTTGTTTTTTAATAAGACAGAACCAAGCTTCCAAAACCTATTGGTGACATTAAAACTGTGGAAAAGGCAGAGAGAGGGGAATGAAGAGGAGGACTATAGGGAGAGAGAGAAGAGAGATGAAAAGGAGGGGAGAGCTTCACATAGGAATTGAAGAACAAAGACTGGACACCCTCAAGGTCAATTGCCTGTGGACACTAAACCTAAGTTCCACTTGGGGAATGATACAACCCAGAGGACAGAGGGAAATTGGGACAGTGTGCAGGTCAACAATCATGTGGTCTGTCTAAATCCTTTCTTGTTTCTGGGCCTAAATTGTGCATAAACTCAGGGACTGAAACAGGGCAGAGTTTTCCTAAGAGTCCATTCTGCTCATTGTTATTTTTTAGGTTTGAGGTGATCCCCCAAAGGTCATGTTTGAAGCAATATAAGAATTATTAGAGGTAAATTGATTAAATCATGAGTTCTGAACTAATTAATCTACTGATATGGATTTATTGGGCCTTAATTCTATGAAGCTAGGCTGTGGCTTGAGAAAGTGGGTCACTGGAAGTGTGCCTTTGTATTTTGTCCCTGGTTCATGAAGCTGTCTCCCTGCTTCCTTGTTGCCATGTCCAAAGCTGCTTTCCTCCACCACATCTTTCCAACATGATATCCTGCCTTTCCTCAGGCCCAAAAATGGAATCGGCTAACCATGGACTGAAACTCTGAAACCATAAGACAAAATGAACTTATGTTCCTCTAACTTTTTCTTGCCCTATCTTTTGGTCATAGCAACAAAGAACTGACTCAAACAGGCACTTTTCAGGGGGTGGTTTAACAGCATTTATTTTATTAATTATCAGAACAAAAAAAAATAGCCAAAAGGTCATGATAAGGTTAACTAGAGAGGAGGCCAAAGACTGGGAATGTAGGTGATGTGCCCTGGGGGAAGCATAACCACAAGCTGTGGGAAGAAGTGGGTGCCCATATGTTGGAAATGCTGTCCTAAGTGACCTTGATGCAGTGTTCTGCTCTGTGGCTTTAAGGCATAAATGTCCTAATTATCAGGCTGTGCACAAGTTTTTTCAAGTGGGGTCTTGAGGAGTTCTCTGAACCCTTCAACCACCCTGATCTTGGAACAGAAAGCAGATCTTACCTCATGCTGTCATCCACCTTCTGGAAGCCAAGAAGCATCCTGAGAAGTTGGGAATATCCTAAAGGCCTTAGACCCTGCAAAAGTGTACTCTGGGCCTTTACCTTGGTTGTTCCCTCCTGGGATACTCTTCCTTGTGCTCTAATTTGATCACCCTTTTCTTCAGCTCCCCATAAATATGTCAGTGCTCTCTGCATGCCCCCACCTGGCACATGCCCTTTCCAATCTTGAACTCATGGTAAAGACTTGTCTCCAGGGCTGGAAGCATCCTTTTTACTTGGCAACACACTGAGGGCCCAGTGAAGGCTGTGAGAGGAGAAGCAGTGTGGGAAGTTCACTGCCAATTTTTAGCAGTGTTCTGGGTTTTGCTGGGTAAAAATAAAATACCCTCCCATAACCTAGTCTCCTCCCTTTGCCTTCCAAACATACTCTGTTTCTCGTCCAAGCCACCCAAGGCTGTTTCCTTTTTTCAGCAAAGATGTGGTGTCTCCATAGTCGAACCCTAGCTGGTATCAGACTATTAAAAACAGTAGGTGGATCTGAGACTCAGTCAATCAGATTTTGTGCCTAATATCCTCAGAGAGTCTATTAGGGGGCCCAAATGGGTTTTATGGCTCACCAGGCTCCATGGGGCCAGGAAGAAAGCTTCTGTCTCTCAAGACACCCACAGATTTACTTACAGTGTTTGCATTCCACAAATGACTTGTGCTGCAGTCTGGCTAGGCACAATTCAGAAGCCACTTGTCAAAAGAAACTAACTTTATTTTTAGAACTACAAATGCCAAACAAAACAGCTCCTCAGGGAAAAAACCCTCAGAGCCCAACTGCCACCACCGGCTTCCACAAGCCTCTCACCCCCACACCAGCCTCTCCACCTTCCGATTGGCTGTGTTGTGTGGGCAGAGCCAAAGAAGTTCCCAAATGAGCAGCTCAGTGGAGGAGCCAATCAGCTAGATGTTGCTGGGGCCGCTGTGAGCCAATCATCATCTGGCAGTCTGAAGGGAAGGGAAATAGCCCAATGAACATCACCGCAGAGGAGCCAATCAGCTAGATGTTGCTGGGGCCGCTGTGAGCCAATCATCAGCCGGCAGCTGGAAGTTTGCTGGCAGCTAGAAGTTTGCTGGGGCCCCTTTGGCTGTGGCTCTCAACATCTCCCCCTCTGTGTTTAAACAACAAGCATGTGGCTTAGGGACCGTGCCTGCCTTAGGTTGTCCAATACTACATATGCTCCTTACCTGTCTTCAGATGAGCTGACCTCAAAGCATCAGCCTCCTGTCTTAGGTTGGTACCATTGTAATTGGATCTTACCCGTCATTTACTACCAGTCCAGTATACAGCCACACCTGTGGAGAGGTCTTTGTACCAGCGGGGGTGTGAGGTTCTTTGCCTCACCTCTGTTGGCCCCCAAATTTTAGCTGAATGATCATGAGAAGCACAAAGGAGGAAGATACACCAAGCCAATTGACGGCTCTTGTTGGAAAAATTGTACCACCAATGACATCATCATCAAAAATACCCAAACACTACCAAAAGTTGATGCACTAACAGATAGTTCACAATGCATACAAGTGAGTTCACAATGCATACAAGTGACACATAGTCTAGGCAAGTTCTGCAAGGAGTTCAGTGATGGCTATTGCAGAAGCTGTAGATTAGTTTTGTCTTTGTCTTCACTGGCACCAGGATGAGGCTAGGAATTCTGGCAATAATGACTAAAGAAAAAATTATGTAGCATTTCAGAAGGCACTAAAAGAAAACAATTTTCTTAACAATTTACATTGTCTTCACCGGCACTGTGATGAAGATAGGAATTCTGGCAATAATGGCTAAAGAAAAAATTGTGTAACATTCCAGAAGGCACTAAAAGAAAACAATTTTCTTAACAATTTACTTTATCTTGAAGAGAATTATTAAATATAATAAAAAGGAAAGGTGAAAGTAAACAAACAGATCTGTTAACCTCTTTTTTTGTTACATATTAAAACAATTCTTAACAGTTTTAAATTTACCCAATTTAAATTAAACCATTTAAATCACGTGAAATAAAAAAAAATATTTGGATCCATTTTTTTCATGAGCACTCATCATATATAATATATGGACATACGTACTTTCAAACATATAACACAAAACACAAGTGTGCACACATAATATAATACATACAACACATAACATAATAGTAAAGGCCTTATAACTTTTTACAGGTAAAATCTCTATTGCAATGTTTAAAAACTCTATAGTCAAAAAAAAAATAGAACTGATCAGACAAAACATTAACCTTGGTCAGTATGAGCTCAAAAAAAAAAAAAAACAAAAAAAAACAAAATAGGACTTCATGATATGAGAAAGGGCAATAATAAAATAGATATTGAAAAAAGCATCCTGGTTCTGTCCCAGATGTAAGGATAGCCAAATTGGAGTTTTGGATATCAGCTGTTATGGATTTGAGCTAAATCATCTTCTTTTTGGTCTGTAGAAATCACTTTAGTTAATCTCTCTGGAATCCAAATTGGCTGCTGTTCTCCCTGTGGAAACACACAAACAGACCCCCGACTCCAGACAATCACTGGGTCAGAACCTTGGTTAATCTCTCTTGACTCCAAATCGGCTGCTGTTCTTCCTGGGGAAACACACAAACAGACCCCCAACTCCAGACAATTACTGGGTCAGGACCTTTCCATTGTCCTGTTAGAATATCTTTCCAAAGTACCTTGGGCTTATGTACATTTTTTGGACACATATGCTTTTCTGCAGCACTAAGTCCTGATGAATCCAAATTTAAAAAGTTTAGAGTAAAAAGGGTTATTTTAAGTTTATCTTTGGGGAATATATACCCCTTCCCAATTCCGTCTTTTTGCTTTAATAAGTACATTTTAATAGTTTGATGAGCTCTTTCAACTATGCCTTGTCCCTGTGGATTGTATGGGATTCCTGTTATATGAGTAATGCCAAATGATGAGCAAAATTGTTTAAAAGAAGTAGACGAATAACCAGGGGCATTATCTGTTTTTAACTGTTTTGGAATGCCCACAGTGGCAAAATTTTGTAAGCAATGAGCTATAACATCTTTAGTTTTTTCTCCGGCATGAAGTGAGCCCATCAAAAATCCAAAAGAAGTATCAACTGTAACATGCAAATATTTTAATTTTCCAAATTCTGGCAAGTGTGTGACATCCATCTGCCAAATATGGTTAGGTATCAATCCTCTAGGATTGACTCCAAGATTAACTTGTGGTAAAAAGGTCACACAATTTTGACATTGTTTTATTATTTGTCTAGCTTGTTCCTTAGTTATTTTAAAACGCTTTTGTAAAGTATTAGCATTGACATGGAATCTCTTATGAAAATTTATAGCTTCTTCTAGTGTAGAGAAAATATGTATGTCATGTGTAGTTTTATCTTCTAAATCATTGCCCAAACTAAGGGCTCCAGGCAATCCTGTATGTGCCCTGATATGTCCTATAAAGAATGGATCTTTTCTGTCCCAGATTAAACTTTGTATATTGAAAAACAAAGAGAAAACAGTACAAGAAGGGGAAATCCTACCAGCATCTTCAAGGGATATTATAGCATTAACTATATACTGACTATCAGAAAATAAATTAAATACCAAAACTTTAAACATCACAAAAGTTTGTAATACGGCATTAAGCTCTACCTTTTGAGCTGATTGTTTGGGTACTAAAAATGTAAAAGTTTGATCAGGTGTAACTGTTGCTGCTGTACCATTATTTGACCCACCAGTGAATATATTTGAAGCATTCATGATAGGTGTTTTTCTTGTCATTTTTGGAAAAATTACAGGATGCAATGACAATAAAGACAATAAAGGATTAGATGGTAAGTGGTTATCAAATGAAATATTAGATTTGCACATGATTATTGCCCAAGTATTTAACTCATTAGCTAATTCATCAATTTGATTCATAGTATATGGAGTAATAATTTTATTGGGAGAAATTCCAAACACTCCCTTTGCTGCTTTTATTCCTTTGAGTATTAATTGTCCTACAGCCTCAGGATTACCTAGTAAGAATAGTGTTAGGAGAATAAGATAAATGTATCCATAATAATGGATCTTCTTGCCAAAATACTCCTGTAGGAATATTTTTTGTTGGTAGTACAATAAATAATAAAGGCAAACATATCAATTCTATCCAAATGCATATTTTCCATATATGTTTCAATGATTTTTAATGTCTTTCTTGCTTCAGGTGTTAACATTCGGGGTGAATTTGGATCTGATGGACCTTTTAGGATAGAAAATAAAGGTCCCAATTCTCCTGTTGGAATACCTAGATAAGGCCTTATCCAATTTATGTCTCCTAATAACTTTTGAAAGTCATTAAGTGATTTGAGTTGATCTACTCGTATTTAAATTTTTGGTGGACGGACCATGGTTGAGGATAATAGAACTCCTAAATAATTAATTGAAAAATTTAATTGTACTTTATCTATTGCTATCTCTAAATTATAATTTTTAATAAGTTTGTAAGTGTGGCATAACATTCTAGCAACGTGTTTTTAGCTTTGTGTGCTAATAATACATCATCCATATAATGAAATATTTGTTGTTCAGAAATTTTATTTCTATGTGGCTGGATTACTTTGTTAACATAAATTTGACTCATAGTTGGGCTGTTAGCCATCCCTTGAGGGAGTACTTTCCATTCATATCTCTGATCAGGACCTTCATGATTTAGTGCAGGGATAGTAAATGCAAAACGTGGACTATCTTCAGGATGAATTGGAATTGAAAAAAAAAAACAATCCTTAATATCTATAACTAAAACATACCAAGTTTTTGGCAAAGCAGACAATTGAGGAATCTTCGATTGAGCAGGTCCCATAATGACCATTTTATTATTAATGGCTCTTAAATCTTGCAATAATCTCCATTTACCAGATTTCTTTTTGATGACAAAAATGGGAGTATTATGGGGAGATACAGAAGGTTGTACATGTCGTTCCGCTAATTGTTGTTTGACCAGATCATGGGCTACTTTTATCTTTTCTTTAGTCAAGGGCCAATGAGGAACCCATACTGGTCTTTCTGATTTTCATGTAATTTTTATTGTCTCAGTGGCCCTTTGTGAAAATCCAACCCATGTCTGTCTGTTCCTTGATCTATTTGTATTGGTGCTGCTATACCTTCTTCTTGTTTTTCTAATCTTTTTTCTTTCCTAAAACCTTGTCTAGCCATAATAGTGGGTGCATTTTGATTGATATTATTTGTTAATGTCAAACCTAATTGATCTAGGACATCTAGTCCCCATAAATTTACGGGAAGATGATCCAATACATATGGCTGTATAGTTCCTTCACATCCTTCAGGATCCTTCCAATCTAATACCATTGCACTTCTATCGGGATTAGTCTCCACTCCTAGGCCTCGAAGCGTTTGAGTGGCTTGTTGTAATGGCAAATGTTTTGGCCATTCTTGACGAGAGATAATGCTAAGGTCTGCACCTGTATCTAGTAGCCCATTAAATTCCTGTCCTTTAATATTTAGTTTTAGCATGGGGCGAGAATCTAAATTTAAAGAAAGCATAGCCCAATCTACACCTGTGGAGCCTAATCCCTTGGAACCTCTTTCTACAGCATGACTGGAAAATTTATCATGTAGGCTTGGTATTATTAGTAACTGTGCTATTCTATCTCCTGGTAAAATTATTGATATACCCTTTGGAGAACTGGCTATAATTTTTATTTCACCTTCATAATCGGAATCAATTACCCCAGGACTTATCAAAGTTTTTTTAGAGTAGAAGAGCTGTGTCCCAATAATAAGCCTACTGTTCATTTGGGAAGAGGTCCTTTTACCCCTGTGGGAATGATTTGAACTCCCATCTCTGGAGTTAGTACTGATTTGGTAAAGGTGCAGATGTTCAACCCTGCGCTCCCTCTGGTTTGTCTGATGAGGGATCTGATGTCTTGGGCACTGTTCTGATGGGGTTGCTGGGGTTGCTGGGTTCCTCTAGTGCTCCATATATTTGTGGTTTCGGGCCCCGGAGCATTGGGGCCCCCTGTCCATTTTTTGGCAACAGAGCCCGATGCCTTTGTCCACGATATTGTGGATAAACACCTTGTCCTTGTTCATTTTTTGATAATGGAGTACCCTCTATGGTGGTTTGAGAACGGTATTCATTAGCCCAATATAATGGAGTACCCTCTATGGTGGTTTGAGAACGACATTCATTAGCCCAATGTCTCCCTCTACGGCATCGTGGGCAAATACCTGGTATTCTACTCCTTTGATACCTAGTTTTGTTAAACCCTCCTCCTATGGGGCAATTCCTTTTAAAATGTCCTGTTTGTTCACAATTGTAGCATGTTCTTGGCCTGGAATCTAAAGCCTGTTTTACTGCAGCTGCCACAATTTGCCCTTGTTCATTAATGTCTCTGGCATCTAAAGTCTGTTTTACTGCAGCTGCCATGACTTGCTCTTGTTCATTAATGTCTCTACATAATTTAATATATGTGTTTAAATCTTCCTGTTTCCATGGTCTAATGATATCTCTGCACCAACGATTCACTTGGTCATAAGCCAGTTGTTTTATTAATGGCATTGCTTGTTCTGTATTCCCAAAAACTCTGGTAGCTACTTGTATAAGCCTATCTACAAATTCAGTGTAAGGTTCATTAGCTCCTTGTATAATCTTAGATAATTGACCTTGTAAAGCTCTATGTCCTTGTTAAGTCTTCCATGCCTTAACTGCATTTACAGCAATTTGTAAATATACACCAGGATCATATGCAAGTTGTTGCTGCCGATCCTCATAAGGTCCCTTTCCTAACAACATATCTAGATTTCTCTGAGGATAACCAGCTGCTGCATTTCGACTAGCCGTCTCCTTGCAAAATTCCTTATTGGCAACCTTCCATTACAGGTATTGTCCTCCAGTTAACACAGCTTTACAAACATTAGCCCAATCTGCTGGCGTCATGTTTAAGTTGGTAATGGATTCGACCAAGCTTACAGTGAAGGGTGCCTGAGGACCATAGGTTGTTACAGCCTCTTTTAGCTCCTTCACTGATTTGAAATTTAAAGCCTTGTGAATTCGCTGCCCTCCTACCTCAAATACAGGGCATACTTGAGATCCTGTCTCAGGATCCCAACTATCAACTGCGGGGTTTGGGGTTCTCCTAGCATATGGAGGTGGTGCTGTTGATTGGACACTTATGCCCTCTGGTAGAGGTGGTGCTGTTGGTTGGACACTTTCGCTCTGTGATAGAAAGATGTTATTAGCAGTCTCCAGTTTTAACTTTTCCCCTGATGGCTTTTTTTGCTCTAAACTTCCTTCCTCTGTCTCACTAGCTCGAAAGACCTTCTCTTGTACTTGTATCAATATGTCTTCTCCTTCCTCTACCTTTGTTTGAACTGAAGGCTTTGGACTAAGCAAACCAGATACGTATGTCCACAATGGCAATGTGCCAACTGGCAGAGTCCCTGGGTTGTTCTCTTCTATTCTTTTTAAATCTTCACCATGATGGTTCCATTGTGATATATCTAACAACTCCTCCTTAAAAAGCCATGGGCTATATTTTTGTATTATATGAACGTATGCCCTGACTGCTTTTGATTTTACTGGGAAGCCTCCTTGCTCTAACAATTTACTTAACAGTCTTTTGGTTTGTTTTTTACTAATTGCTGATCCCATATTTCTACTATAATACAAACCAACAAGATGATGCCAAACAAAACCGAGACAGAATGCAATAAAAATGGAACCACACAAAATCAATATATCAGCCTTTCTATCCTCCTGACATGGAACCTGACATATGCATCCGTCCCTTCTCCCTATCTGTTCCTCAGACGCAAATAGTTTTTCCTCAAATGTGAGCGGTTTTTCTTCCCTCTCACTCATCTCCAGGGACAGGCAAGTTAAAACAAAAATGAAGCAAAACAAAAGAGTAAACTTAGAATGGCTACCCATCCTCTCACCCTGCCCTCAGGGGCGAGCAGTTTACTTACCCTCAGTTGCTCCCCGTGCGAGCCACCAAATGCTGCAGTCTGGCTAGGCACAATTCAGGAGCCACTTGTCAAAAGAAAGTAACTTTATTTTTAGAACTACAAACGCCAAACAAAACAGCTCCTCAGGGAAAAAACCCTCAGAGCCCAACTGCCACCACTGGCTTCCACAAGCCTCTCACCCCCACACCAGCCTCTCCACCTCCCACAATCCTCCTGCTCTTGAGGCTGATTGGCTGGGTTGTGTGGGCAGAGCCAAAAAAGTCCCCCAATGAGCAGCTCCGTGGAGGAGCCAATCAGCTAGATGTTGCTGGGGCTGCTGTGAGCCAATCATCAGCTGGCAGTCTGAAGGGCAGGGAAATAGCCCAATGAACATCACCGCAGAGGAGCCAATCAGCTAGATGTTGCTGGGGCCGCTGTGAGCCAATCATCAGCCGGTAGCTGGAAGTTTGCTGGCAGCTGGATCATCAGCCGGCAGCTGGAAGTTTGCTGGCAGCTAGAAGTTTGCTGGGGCCCCTTTGGCTGTGGCTCTCAACAGACTTGTCAAAGACATAATATAAGCTGGTTGTCATTGCATCAGCTGTCATTTGCATCAGTTGTCATTCCAGCATCTCAGAAGGCTGAGTCAGGAAGGTCACAAATGCAAAGTCATCCTCAGCAAAGGCAAGGTTCTAAGCAACTCAGTGAGACCCTGTCTCTAAATAAAATACAAAATTGTGTTGGGGATGTGGTTGAGGGCCACTAAGTTCAATCCCCACTATCAACAAAACAAAGCAAATATTTACTACCCAGTTACCCAGGGAGGTATCCTTCTCACAAGTTTTCATGAAGACCACAGATTCACATATGTTTCCTTGCACTTCCTGGGTAAGGCATCTGCTCTGAATTCACAATGCAGAACCCAGAGCCTGTGCAGGGTTTATGAGGGGCACCTCCCAACAAAACCCCAGGGATTCCCTCTAACCATTGGAGAGCTAGTAGAAAGGGCTCTATGTTATCTCCAGAAGGGGGACCTGTGATAGCCTGGGAGATGAGGCAAAAATGGTCTGGGCAGATGAGACCCTCAGAAGACATATAGGCCTGTGGTGTCCAATATGCATGAACTTGTGGTTCTGTGAGTCAGGGGTCAGGTACCCAGGAAAAATGTGCATGAGTTCCTGGAAGATAGAAGCAGCTTCTTGTCTTGGAGTCCCAATTCCTGGACCCTAATGCCAACCAGCTCTCTGAAGCTCTTGGACTCCGTTCCACCCTAGCCTCCCCATCTCTCACTCCTGCACTCTGGAGGTCTCTCCTTCCCAACCTCAGCCTATTTTTGTGTCCCTTTCAGTCTTTCTTCCTCTGTGCACTTCTCTCTGTCTCTGTCTTTCTCTATTTTCTGTGTCTTGGTTTTGTCCCTTTCTGGGCTCCACATACCACAAAAAAAAAAAAAACAGGGATCACTGTGTTTGTAGATGAAGAAGAAGTGCTGGGAACATTCAAAGTTGTGCAAAGTGGGCTTTGAACTTTGTTGGTCCTGGTTGGCTTTGAACTTGGTCTTTCCCTATGCCCCTTGCTCCTTTCTAATGGACCCACTTTGCACAGCCATATTGTCTTTCACCTGGGCAATGACTCCTGTCCCTCTGCACATGTTGTGAAGAGCCTGAAATTGCAGAAACCTCAAGTGCATGCTTATGAGCCCTGTAGATGAGGAGTGACCTGCTTGACCTTGGGCATGTTTCTATCTCTCTAACCTCATGGCTTCCATCTAAAAATCATATATATTCACTAGGCGCAGATCACAAGAGTAAAGAGAAATTAATTTGAGGAACAATTTTTGTTCAACCAAAGCAGGAACATAAGCACAGCCACCTCCAGGGCCAGGCCAGGAACATAAACAGCAGAGGGATGAACTGGAAGTAGGGCAGAGTAGGGACTGTGGCAAACTGGAGAGCTTAGGAGGCAGAGACCTTTCCACTCAGCTTCAGCTGATTACTGCTATGCACAGGCATGTCTACTGAACATGGTTAAACTCTAGACTTTCTACAGCTAGAAGACAGATCTGTGCTTAAATTTGTTCATATGGAGAATTTTACTTTATAGACAGGGTGTAGACTGGTTTTCACCAGCCTTCCTTTCTGCATATGAGGCCATAGCAAATGGGCCTCTCTGATCACCCACCTCTGCATAAAGGTCACAGGCTGAAGACTCACTGTCACAGAGCATCCCTTTGGGTTAGTAAGCTCTTTTACTTTAAAAAGTGTAACTTCACATTTTGAGTTTTGGTAGATGGTAACAGGGTGGCAATTGACTGAGGGATGCTTTCAGATTGGGAATGTAATTTGTCTCCATTAGTGAAGTTACTGAGACCAAGCCTGCATGTTGAACAGAGTTCAGGAAATCTCACTCTACCTTCTAGAAATTGAAGAGCGGGAGCTTGGGCATTCATGTTGTGACTGTGAGGATGCAGGCAAGAGATGAAGACCTGATATTCTGAGAAAGAGCAGAATGCTGAAAGACCCTGAAAACACAGTGATATCACACTGATGTGACACCAGCCCTAGGTCCTCAGAGTTCCAGGAGTTTTGTTCATATAGGACAAGAAGATATCTTGTAAATCCTAAAATTATTTGTTGAATGTTCTATAACTACAGCCAAACATAACCTAATTTACAGTATCTTCTGTCCAGAGTGAGCTCTGATGGAGCCTTGCTCAGGAAAAAATCAACAAAAATGCTATTGAGCCACACTTACAGACTGGCCATTTTCTAGGCTCTTAGATTTTGAGATGAATTGAAATCAATCCCTGCTTTCACAAAAGTGGCAAACATAGAGGAAACAACATGCAAAATTGTCAGGCCATACACATCGGTCTGCCATTGCTCATGGTTACTCCACATTGGAAATATTATGCTTAAAGACCTGCTGGATCCTGGGTGACCAAAAATGATGGAACACCATATGTCTTGTTGGATGAAGTGAATCTGTGCAGAACCAGTCCTAGGTCCATGAAAGTTTATACTAAAAATTCAGAAAATTCTAGAAATTTCTGATTATGGACACTTGAGTCAATCAGGTCAAATCAGTTTCCCATGTGTCCAGTGCCATGGCTCTGCTGGCTGGGAATATAATGGCCTTGATGGTGTGTGTGGTAGGCAGCTCCCAAACAAATCATTGCCCTTCTAGTAATCCCTGTTGTCTAAATGCTCAGGCTTTGGTGTCCCTTCTTTGTAGAAAGCTTTACCAGCCTCATGCAAGTTCCAGTTACAATCATGCACAGTGTGACTTTTGTAAAAACAATCTTTTATAAACAAACATCATTGTTAAATTTGGGTAAAATATGTAAACATCTATGAATATACATAGGAATTTAATTTCTGAAGTAGATAGTGGATTCTTTTTAAAAAATGTTCCAAGGCCCCTGGGGAACTTACTCTACTTCAATTTATATATTTCTTATTAGAATTTGGTAAGAATATTGAAGAGGAGAGTGGTCCCTTCACTGAGTTCCAGGCCAGAGCAGTGGCACCTAGATACCTACTGCATAGCTCTCTAGAACTGCTTCCTCTGCATCACTGAAATTTTAGACCTTTTGATTGACAGATACCCACCCACCACCACCAGCAAACCCCCCCTAGCACTATCTAGAACATATTACAGACCTCAAGTGTTTGGAATCCAGTATTGTTTGTTGTGGAATTGGTACACTTCCCTTGACCATCTGTGACGCCCTTGAGCTCTCATAGACTGCAGGCCTTCTTCCTTTTTTTAAGGCTCCATTGTGTATTCACCATCAATCTGTAAACCTATGCATATTTTGATGTACATCTAAATAGTTTCCACATCCCAACTCCTCTGACTAATACTTTAATGAGGGTGGAAGTTCTTATATCTTTTTCAAATCTCAATTTCAGTTCTTTTGAGTACATACACAGAAATGGGGTGACCAGTTCCTAAGAATTCAAGCTCTAATTTTTTTTAGGAAATACCATATCAGTTTTCACAGTAGCCACACCATTTTGCAATCCCTCCAATAGAAGGGTTCCAGTCCCCTAATCTCCACTAGCCCTTGATGGCTTTGGTGGGGTTTTGATAAGAACTCATGGAGCTGTAGAATGTGCTGTGATGTCTCATTGATGTGCTGATTTTCATTTCTCTGTACACCTTATAACAGTCATCTGTCACACACCAAATCAACTGAGTCAAGGATTAAGATCACAACAAATACATTCAAAAAAGTGTAAATAATCATAAATTAACTCGACACCATAAATGTCATATGTGAAAACCTCAAGTTAATATCATACACAGCAGTGAGGGGGGAGCTGTTCCTGTAAGAGTAAGAACAAGGCAAGGATGCCCAAGCTCATCACTTCAGTTCAGAAGAGTACTGTAAGCCCCAACCTGAGCAGTTAGGAAAGAAAAAAAAGAAAATACACCCCAACCAGTAAAGAAGCAGTAAAAATGGCCTCCATTTGCATATGATGATCTTATGGACACAAAACTATAATGACTCAATAAAAAATCAGTGAGAAATAATAAATGAACTCAGTAAAGTTGCAGAATACATAATAACTTATAAATCTTTCTTGCATTTCTATACATTAATGATGAACTGTCTGAAAAGAAATTAGAAAAATAATAATAATCAGGAAGAAACTTAACTAAGCATGTAAAAGGTCTGCACATTGTAGACTACAAAATATAGATTAGATGATTTCCAAAAGATACGGAAGCAAAAGCATTGCATGTTCATAGATTAGGAGATTTAATACTGTTGAAATATTCCCACTAACATAGCCATCTGCAGATTTAATGCAATTCCTGTCAAAGTCCCAATGGCACTATGTTTTCCAGAAAGAGAATTGAATGATTCTAAAATTCATACAAAACCTTAAAACAACTCAAACAGATAACACAATAAAACAAACAAAAACCCTTGGACAGGAACAGAAGTAGAGGTTCACGGTTTTCTGATAACAAAGCTACAGCAATTAAAATGCCATGGTACTGGTGTAAAACAGACCTAGAGATGCACTGAAGAACACAGACAGCCCAGCAGTAAATCCATCCACCTATGGACATTTGGTCTTCAAAAGGGAGCTAAGAATACCCAACAGGTTGGAAAACTGTACTCCCACATGCCAAAGATTGAAACATGATTCTTATCTTATGCCACAGGTAAATAAATCACTTCAAAGAAGGTAGAAGTCTTCAATGTGACACCTATGGCAATAAACTTTTTATAATGAAAAACAGGAGGGAAAAAACCTTCATTGTCTAGTCATTCACATTAGTCTTGGGATTATATCTTTTCTCTTTATTTTTTTCTTTCTTTTTTTGTTTCTTTCTCCCTTTTTTCTTTTGTCTTTGTCATTTGTTTTTTCCTTTTGACAAGACATCAAGAACATGGACAACAAAAGCAAGAAGAGATAGTGGACACTATCAGCTCATATTGCTGAAGGGGAAAAACAAAGTCAGGGAAGAAAACAACCTGCAGATGGAAGGAAACCCTTGCACACTGTTAATTTCCAAAATATATAAAAATGTCCTAAAGTTTGATAGCAAAAATAAAGCAAAAAAAGAAGCTAATAATTCAATGAAACTATTGGCTAAGGAATGGGACAGACATTTCTGCAAGGAGACCTGTCTTTTTATCAGCCTAAGCAGCCTCTAAGAATGGCTTGGGTGTGAGCAGAGAAATAGTGCCCAGTGACTTTTCCCAGGGACCTGGGGTCTGATCCCAGCTGGTAGGGATCTTTACTACAATGAAAAATTTCATGATAAAATTTAAAAATTTGCCACAATGACAATAAATATGTCATTTAAATTGAAATTCTTAGGCTAAAGGTAAGCATGTACTTTAAATTTTGGAATAGGTCCTGCAATTTCTCTGCAAAAGGCTTATGACAATTTTGCATTGCAATTATCAGAGCATGAAATTCCATTCTCCAACACTGTCAATATTAGATTCTATCATTCTCTTCAGTCTTTGTATATGATAGACACAAACACACATACTTTATATTTTCTGTAGATTACTATATTGATATGGAATGTCATCTCAACGGTTTGGTATGTCATTGTTAATAAATGGACTACATTGGTCTTTTCCTATTTTTATTGGTCTATTTGTTTTTCTTTTTGAAATGTAGGAGCTGGGTATATGGTTAACCTCTGGTCAGCTGTCCGGACCCACCAAGAGGAGCATCACAAAATACTGTTTTCTCGTAATTGGCAACAAGATTGCCTCTCACAGAGAGCCCTTGCCAGCTTGGGAATTCTGGTTCTTCTAAATTTCCAGTTGAAGTCAAAAATTTTCCCCAGCTCTGGCGGTTGTCTTTTGGTGAGTAGCGGTGGTCCTGGGTGAGGCCTGGGCACAGGCTGGGGTCTGCAGGTGGCAGGATGGACCCAGGCTTATACTTGGCCTTGTCTCCACTTCAGGTCGGCAAGGTGGATTCTGGCCAAGCTTAGGCTCTGGAGGGTGACTGCCGGTTGGAGTTGGCAGTCTTGGACTGAGCCTGAGCTCTGGCAGAGGTCAGCTACTGGCACGATGCTCCTGGTCTTACCCTGAGCCTGGGATCCCACACAGGTCAGCGAGGTGGATCAGGGCTGCGCCTGAGCTCTTGCAGGGTTTGCCGGTGGCGGGATGGACCTGGGGTACCCTGTACCGGGCTCTTGCTGCAGTTGGTATTGGCAGACTTTGGGCGAGACTGAGCTCCCAAGGATGTCTGCCTAGGAGCGAAGGCCGTCCTGGGCCGAGCCTAAGGTCCTACAGGCGTCAGCCAGTGGCAGTTACAATCTAAGCCTACCCTGGGGTCGGCTCTTGTGCATTCCTGAAACCCTAGCCAGGTTCTGTGGGTGACTGGAAGAAATGTGGGCGGACCTTTGCCAGGGCTCCCCACGCAGGTCAGCGAGGAGGTCCTAGTAGACCCTAAGCTGCAGCAGGAATCTAGTGGTGGCCTGATGAACATGGTCTTAAGCCTGGGCCTGGGCTGCACTGCACTTCTTTCAGGTGAATCTTGGCGAAGCCTAAGCTCTGGTAGGGGTCTGCATGTTGTGGGATCCTTCCTACTCTGGATCTGGACTCCCGCAAGAGTATTAGGCTGATCTGGGCTAAGCCTGAGCTCCAGCATGTTTCTGGCAGTGAGCAAAGGCATTTCTAGCATGGGCCGAAGCTTTGGGAAGGATATGTGGGTGGGTGGAGATCCTGGCACTGGCAGAAGCTCTGGTGGGGGTCTGCTTGTGGCAGGTTGGTCCCAGGTCTTCCTTGGTCCAGGCTCCCTTGCCTGTCAGCTAGGATTATCTGGTCTATGGCTGATCTCTGGCAGGTGTCCTACCATGGGAAGACTCAGTCCTTAGCCAAGCCTGAGTTCTGTTGCCAGTATCAAGGTGTCTGGATGGACTCAGGCAACCCTGGGGTTGGACTTCAGCTCCTGCCAAGGTCGGTGAGTTGGATCTGGTAAGAGCTGGAGCTCTGATTGGTTTCTGCCTGTGGTGGGATGGAACACAGCCTACCCTTGCCCCCTGACTCAGGCACAGGTTTAGGTGGTGGATCTGGGCTGTATATGAGATTCAGAGGATGTCTGCCTATGTGCAGAGGTGATCCTGGGTCTGGTCTGAGCTCTGGTGGTCTGGTGGTGACGTGATGGTCCCAAGCCTTCCTTGGTCCAGCTTCCTGCGCCTTTCAGTGAGGCTGATGGGCCTGGGGCTAAATACAGGAAGGTGACTACCAGTGTGCAGAGTCAGTCCTGGGCAGAGCCTGAGATCCAGAGGTGGGGTCTGCCAGTGGGTGGAGTCAGTCCTGGGTCAAGCCTGATCTTCAGTACCAGTCGACTGATGACCAAATGGACCCGGGCTACTCTGGGCCTAGGCTTCTGCATAGGACCGCAGAGAGTATCTGAACTGCACTTGAGCTCCTACAGTGGTCTGCTGGTGAGCAGAGGCAGTCCTGGCCTGAATCTCAGCCTCCACAGTGGTCTGCTGCTGGCTGGATGGGCCCATGCCTAGGCTCAGCCCAGGACTTCTTGTGCCCACCTACAGACCCCACTGGAGCTTTTGCTGTACTCAGGACTGCCTGTGTCCACCAACAGGCTTGGATGGGGAGCCTGGTTTAAGGTAGGCCTAGGTCCATTCCAACACCAGCTGACCCCCACCAGAGCTCACACCAGAAACAAGATTGCCTCCGCCCACAGTCAGAGAACCACTTGAGCTCAGGCTCAATGGAACAGTTCCACTTTGCATATATGCATGGAGCCCTGTCACTGCAAGATGTCCGCTTGAGCTTAGCCTCAGCCAAGGACTGCCTCTGCCCACAGGCAGAAAGTCTCTTGAGCTCCAGCTCTGCCCAGATCTGACTCACCAAACTTGGGAGTTGCTGGAGTCCAAGCTCTGGGCTGCTGGAGTTCATTCATCCACTATTATATTGGAGCTGAGGCCCAGGGTAGCCTGGGTCCAACCAATCACCATCAGACTGGACTGAACCTCAAGCTCTGCCCAGGACTGATTCCACCCACTGGTAGACATCTGCCAGAGTTCAGCCCCATCTCAGATCAGTTTTGCTGGCAGGCGCAGGAACCTGGACCAAGGAGGGCCTGGGCAATCCGGCCACCTCAAACCCCATCAGAGCTCATGCCTAAATAGGGACTGCCTCTGCCCACAGGCTTAGCTCAAGCACAGACCTTACTTGTGGACCTGTGCTTAAGCTGGTGCAAGGGTTGTCCTGACTCTTTGTTGCCAGTTTCATACCTCTACTGGAGCTTATATTTGGCCAATCCCACCCCAAATTATCAGCAGACCCACACAGGAGCCATCACCGTCATGCCACCCTTGGACAGACTGGCGCCATCAGCATCATGATTCATTAGAACATTGGTGGCTATAGGGAGAGATGTCACATGACTCTGTACGGGAGCAGGGGACATGGGGGGCTGTGGGCCTGGGGACCCCCAGAAAGACCCCTAGAGCTCCACCTGTGCTGCTCTCATCCAAGGACACAAGGGACTTAAGCAGGGGTGGGGGGTGGGTGGGAGCACAGTGACAACCAGGCAGGCCTGCCTACCCCACCTCTGCCTGCATGAGACTCAGCCACCATCCTTGTCCCTTGTGGACCCTATTCCCCATTGCCCCAGCCATTGGAGAACCCCAGATCCCAGCTGGGTGCCAAACCCAGGCTGGAGGCTGAGGCTGGAGGCTGAGGCTGGAGGATCGCAAATTCAAGGCCAGCTTCTGAACTTGTGAGATGCTGTCTTAAAAATTGAAAAGGTCTGAAAATTGGCGGTGGCCAGCGCTCCTGGGTTTAGTCCTGTCCAGCGGTCTCCACCACAGGAGTGAATCTGACACCCATGGCACCCGCGCTCCGCTGCCAAGGGGCAGCTCTGGCCTATGGCTGCCTGCACTCTTCACCCAAAGCAGGAACTTGTCGCACTCAGGACATGGTGGCGACAAGCTACCAGGGTCTCGAGGCTTCAGTGCACCCCATTTGACTATGGTGCATTCCTCCAGGTGACCTGGGAGACCTTTGAGGTGACCATTCCCCTGGGCACCATCCCTGCAAACCAGCGGCCTCGTGACTGTCCCAGCCCAGTATGACTGGCCTAGGCCAGAGGCCCGGGGTTTCCAAAGTGGAGAGAGAAGATGTCCTTTACCAGGAGCCTGGGAGCAGCTGCACACTGAGGATGCACCACAGCTGACTGGAGTCTGGACAAGAGGACTTGGCAGAGTGGTCCCCTGAGGGCACCGAGCTTAGCCAGGTGAGGGTGGAGGTGGCAACCCCAGGTCTTCCCTGGAGAAGGACAAACCTTCCTTGCCTCGAGGTGGCCATGAGGTGACAGAAATGGCAGTCCTGGTTCTGCCCCAGCATGAGGCTCATCTGGACACTTGGTGGGAGAGAAGCCACTCATGGCTGGGCAGGGAGCTGTGTCATCCTGAGCCCAGAGGTCCCAACTCCCCCCACAGGAACAGTCTGCACCCAGAGAGTGCCACCACTGGTGAAGATGGGGACATGCTGGTGACACTGCCCATGTCCCCAGAGGAGGTGCGACCCAACACCTGACCACCCCTAAGTCCACACACAGAGATTTTGTTCTTCCAACCAGAGTAAAAAAGCGACCTTTGTAGGGTCCAGGCACGCCATGGTGGCTGCACACATCACTGAGGGGGTGGGGGAAAAGGAGGCCAAAACCAAAGTCAGACAGAAAACTGGGACAGCACTTCCCATCCCTGTCAGGACTGCAACTGCCAAAGCCAGAAGGAGGAGAGGAGCTCCGCCAAGGGTGTCAGCCCCATGGTGTAGAGGAGGGGTAGATGTCAGCCAGATGGCAATATCTCCACATGCCACAGCACTGCTGCCCCCAGCCACCACTGCCTTCCAAAGAACTGCCTGGCATCCTCCCAGGTCCTTGGGCAGGTTTGGCTCTCTGAAAAGCAGGGTTCCCATGCTGCCCACCTTGCTTGGCTTCTTGATGAAGGTCTCAAAGGACTGGGAGATATTGGTGACCGCCAACAGGATCCCTGTCCTCAAGCTGATGGTGCTCAGGAAGATAGCGAGGACCTAGAGATCCCCAAGGCATAGGCCCCCAGAGGCTGCCACCATGGCTATGTTACTGGGGGAGGGCAAGTGGTCAGCCCTGGGCCACCACAGAGCTCCCAACCTGGCCACCAGTTTTGCCCATGCCTGAAACCATAACCTCAGGAGGCCCCACCACCTCCCTGAAGCATTATCTGCTAACTCTCCTGTGCACCCCACTAATGCTATGGGACCTAGTTTCTGCTAGGGGACTGTGACTAGTCCACACTGAAAAGCTGATGGATGCAGTGGTCCACAATGTAACCCCAGTAACTCAGGAGGCTGAGGCAGGAGAATCACAAGGTGGAGGCCAACCTCACCTACTTTGCAAGGCCCTAAGCAGCTCTGCAAGAATGTGGCTTTTCCCACGGTTGCTTCTTTCAGGAAAGGTCACCAAGTGAGAACCCACAGGAAAACCTAGACTGCCACCTGACTTTGTAGACACAGCCCTTCTCACTGTGGCTGCTGCCGAGTGGCAGATGAAGAGCTAAGAAAATGGCAAAGGGCACCAGGGAGGCTGAGGCGTAGCGGCACTCAGGCTACCTGGCCGTGGCCCAGCTGGTCTCTCTCTGCCATGACCTTGTCTTCTGGAATTAACCTCCCTGCTTCAAACACCACCAGCCCTTTGTGGCTCTGCTGGCCTCTCAGCCACATCCACCATCTCTCTTTTTTCGGTCTTGGGGGTTTAACCCAGGGGTGCTCAACCCCTGAGCCCTCTTCCCAGCCCCTTTTTTGTATTTTATTTAGATACAGGGTTTAACTAAGTTGCTTAGGGCCTCAGTAAGTTGCTAAGGTTGGCCTCCACCTTGCCATCCTCCTGCCTTGGCCTCCAGACATGCCCCACAGAGCCTAGCACTTCAGCTCAGGTCCATCTGGAGTCCCACTCTGTGTTCAGAGCCTGGGAACCTGCTCCTGGATGCCTAGGGCAGCATGCCACCAGCATGAGCAGAGGTGAGGGTCCCCTGCTGCCAGAACCCCATGCTTGGTCACAAGGCTTTGTGTTCCTGACTCTGCTGAGGGCAGCAAGCATCTTTTCTCATGACCCTAGCATCTAGCACTTAGCAGGTTCATGAATATTCAATGACACAGGGGCTTTGCCTACCCTTTGATCCGAGAATGAGACCCATAGACACTGGAGACACCAAGGCCCACCAAAGCTGGAGGCCCGGGAGCCACACCTGCTGTTTGGGGGCAGGTACTGCACTCACTGGTTGAGCTCACGCATCATGGATGTCTCCCAGTGGTCCTGCATCATCATCTGCTGCTCCTTCAGTTGCTTGGCCACCTGCATGATGTCCAGAGAAGAGGATGGGCTCAGGGGTGGGTTCAGAGGGAAAGGTCTCAAGCTGCTGGACAATTAAAGGGTTCTTTCTGCAGCTCTATGTCTTTACACGAACTTTAAAATGCCCTAAAGGCTAGGGGTGCACCCCTGTTATTTCAGTGGCTTGGGAGGCTGAGGCAGGAGGATCACAAGTTGGAGGCCAGCCTCAGCCACTTAGCAAGACCCTGAGCAGCTCAGCAAGACCCTGGCTCTAGATGAAATCTAACAAGGACTGGGAGGTGGCTCGGGGGTTAAGTGTCCCTGGACCAACAATGTGCCATAAGGAGAAGACAAAACAAGTGTGATTTTCCATTCTGACTTTAGGTTCTCTGACCTGCTGCTGATGGCTGAGCTCCATTCGTCTGTCCTTAATGTTCTGAACTGTGTCACCAAGGTGGGTGGCCCATCTGCATGTCATAAGCCATTACTGTGACAAAACAACAAGTTTGAGTGACACTTTAAGCACGTCTGTGATGCAGTCCGGTTGGGCAAAATAACTGGGAGGTGACAAGCATCTTGAAGGTTGAAGCAGGAACTGCTTTATTGTGGGGAAGCTTAGAGGGAACTGAGCGGGAACTCAAGGTAGCGGGCACCCAAGGTAGCAGGAGCCGCCTTATTGCAAAACAGCAGAGGTATATTTACCTAACTGATTACACACATCTTGACTCAATTAGCATCATCCAGTTATGGAACTCAGCCAATAAAATGAGCTGAGTAATGGCTCAGTGGCATTGGTTCACAAACCACTCCTCCTGGCAAACTGCAAGGTGCCATCTTGACTTGATTTGTGTTCCCCAACACTTCCATTCATACCTACCTACGTCCTTGGCAGAGGAGCCTGAGACCTCATCCCAGGTCTCAGAGAAGAAGGCACAAGAGCCCAGAATAAACATGAGGTACATTACCACATAGACAGGATCCTCCAACACAGAGCCAAAGGACTCCAGCGGAAACAGGTAGTAACACAGGCCACCAACTGTGTAGGTGCAGGCGGGGCCTCCAGAAGATTTTCCTTGGAAGAAGGAACAGAATGTATGGGACACTGCGTCTACTGAACCTGAGATTAAAGATGAACCCAGACCAAAGACTGATTGCAGCCAGGTACAATGACACATGCCTGTCACCCCACAGCTCAGGAGGCTGAGGCACGAGAATAGCAAGTTGGAGGCCAGCTTGGCAACTTAGAAAGGCCCTAAGCAGCTCAGTGAAAACCTGGCTCTAAATAGGGCTGGAATAGGGCTCAGGGGTCAAGGGCCCCTGGGTTCAGTCCCTGTTACAAAAAACGTCCTGCACAGAATTTGGGAAAGGACACAGGAGAGGAGATCTGTGGGTGAGACACTTGGTTAGGAGCAAGATGCACAGATGCTGAGCAGTGCCACCCACACTGTGGCCAGGAGAGGTTCCTTGGAAACATCTGACTTACAAACCAGGTGCCCAACAGGCTGACAAGCAGAGGCCCATTAAAGCAGGCCAACAGCATCTGGGAGATGATGTAGAGGTGGGGACCAGAATGGACTGCAGGAAGATTGGGACATTGGAGGTAAAGAAGAGCTCAATAAGATAGTTGTGGTACTCGCCCTGGTAGCATGCAGTCTTTATGGGCAGGTCCACCCGGAAGCCCTGAGGACACAGAACAGGGGCCCTTCACTGCCTCACTGCTTCCTATGGTCCAGAGACGTGGGAGGTGGCACCACCTCTGGAAACCTGACTTCTGACAGTGCTAAAGAGCACCTACCTCTTCCCTTACTCCCACTGTGTTTGGAGCACACATAGAAAACAAAAAACAGAAAAACTGGTTTTAAAATGTACTAAAGGGCACTCTATGGCCATTTGTATCTAAACAAACAAACAAACTAAACCCAATTATACTGAAACCAGAGACAATGGTGCATGCCTGTCATCACCAGCAGCGCTGGAGACTGAGGCAGGAGAATTCCAAATTGGAGGCCAGCCTCAGCAACTCAGTGAGACTCTGTCTCTAAATAACATATAAAAAGGGTTGGGGATGGTGCTCAAGAGTTAAGTGCCCCTGCGTTTCATTTATGGTACCAAAAAATTAAAAAAAAAAAAAGAAATACAGACTTTCTGACTTCCTGTGCTCATGCTGGACACACCAGGAAATGGATGACCACAGAAAAGACAATGACAGGGGTGATGAGATTCATGAGGTCTAGGAGATTCTGGCAGGAGAAAGCCTCTCTAAGTGCTCAGATTTGTCTGTGCTCCTGGCCCAGAGATGAAACCATGCAACGATGGTGCCCTCCAATTCCATGCCTGTTGGCAGAGGAGGACACCAATGTGAAGGGAAAAACAAGGGGCTGGACTCTGCTGGGTCTTAGGCTGCCTCCTGGCTAAATCAGAGGCAGGAGAACAGAATCAGCCAGGAGACTAAGCCAGGAGACTCAGCCAGGAGTCTCAGCACCCACAGTCACAGGGTCACGGTCTGGATATTTTTTGGCACCAGGGATGGAACTCAGGGGCCCTTGGCCACTGAACCCCATGCCTAGCCTCTTTGTATTTCATTCAGAGACAGAATCTTGCTGAGTTGCTGAGGCCTTATTGTTGCTGAGGCTGGCCTCCAAGTTGAGATCCTCCTGCCTCAGCCTCAGCAACAGGCCACAGACCGGCCAGGGACACTGAAGCACAGGGCGCCAAGGTCCGACCACTTCAGAAATGGTGTGAGACTTACTTTAGGACAAAAACACAGTGGGAAACACTGTCACCATGGCCCCTGCTGCCAGGTCAGTGCTTCCCTAGACGTGGCATCTGTGGGCAGAGTGGCTAACAGCTGGGGACTCAGATGTACCCGTCTCTCCCTGGGACAGCATTTTTCTGTCATCCCAGAGTTGGGACAGCAGGACTCCCATCACTTTCTGGACGGCCACTCAGATGGGCCATCTGTCCTGTAGACCACATGGATGGGATGTCTGTGACAGAGAAGCTGTCCTAGTGTTCCCTGGCCCCCTGGCATCCCCGTGGTTGTCTTCTGACAGCCCCTCTTCCTGCTGCCTCTGGCTGTGTGGGAAAACAGCTGATGTCCCTGTGGTCGAGAATCTGGAGACATGAAACCTTGAGCATTCTATAAAAGAGGAAGTTCAGCAATCCCAGGGGGAGAAAGCAGGGACATGTCATGGCTCCTCTTGCCACCAATGACTTCTCTGTTCTCTCTTCTCTTGCTTCACTGAGCTAAACCTAAAACACACCAGCTCATCTGTGCCCCAGGGCCTTTGCACCTGCCAGGTTCTCTAGACAGATCCATAACACTCTTCCCCAGTCACCAATTTTTCTTCTCTGCTCTACTCTGACCCGGAACCCTGGGGTGACACTGATGCTCACATGTCTTACGTAATATCTCTTTGTATTCTTAGCACCCACAGAAGTGCCTGGTGCTTAACAGCGCCTGCCTGACAAGTTTCTGGAATGAAAGGTGGGTGACAGCAATGGCGGGGTGAGGGCCTTAGGAGTTTTCTGAATGTTTAATGTGGTCATTTCTTGCAAGTCTCTACCCACTGATCTCTGGGAACTGGGTTGTTTCATGTGCTATGTCGCCCTGGGGGCAAAAGCAGTGTGACATCTGTACTGTCCATCTCCCTCCCAGCCTGGATTGTCCCCCACCTCAGGGAAGATGGACCAACTGTGCTCTCCATTTTAGGGTACCTTCTACATCCCACTTTCCAAGTTGCAAGTTGAGCCCTGGTGGCACTCCTGGTAACAGGTGGCCCTTCAAGCTGCAAGCTATCTGTGCCTGCTCCACCCTCTTCTTGCTGTCCTGGGGTGTCCCCATGGCTCCACCATTTTGGCTCCTTAAAGCACCACTCAAAGCCCCCCAGGTAGTCCCTGTGCCCTGACAAGTCTCAGAGGTGGCCAAGGGCATCTACCTTCAGGTCTCCATTGTCTGTGTCCTTCAACTCTCAGTAAGTTCTAAGGCCCTCACTCTGATGTCACAGTGGCTGGCTCAGGCTGGATGGCTGTGCCATCTCCCCAGTCATTTTTTTAGCCTGTCTCCCAGGGATAGCAAATCATTCCTTCCAAAACTGTCTGCTAACTCACTATCCTGCTCCAGAGAAAAGTCATCCTCTGGCTGGCTGCCATGGCTCAATCCTTCACTGACTGGTCCCCTGTGGCCACCACTGCTCCCTCTCCTTTCAAAGGCAGACCTCACCAAAGCCAGGAGGTCTTAGCAGACACCCCTACTTCCACACAGCTTTCACTCCCAAATCTACAGCTGGGGCCCAGCTTCTTTGCACTCCCAGATCCTGAATTCACCTTAGATTTTCTGAAATTCTAGGAAGAGTCTGGTGTCACTTTGCCTACTCTTCTGTAAGTGTCCCCAACCCTCCTTCCCAAGGTCCAGTCTTTCTTATGGGATCCCTCAGGCACCCTGCAGGGATTCATCTGCAGTTTCCTCAATTTGATGATGTGGCACTGGAGGCTGGCCGAGAACAAGCTCCACAGTCAATTCCAAGAAAATACAAAAATGCACACAAATATTTTCCATGAGAGACTTCCCAGCAAATAACAGATTCAGGATTCAAAGGCCAAAAGAAAAAAAAATTCAATTTCCCTCTCCTAAGAAGTCTCACATATTTTGAAATTTTTATTTTATTAAGATTTGTAAGCCAGGTGTCATGGTGCACACCTGTAATCCCATGGCTCTGGAGGCCAAGGCAGGAGGATTGGTAACCTCAGCCAAATTGGGGCTCTAAGAAACCCAGCGAGACCCTGTCTCTGAATATAATACAAAAGAGGGTAGGGGATGGGGCTCAGGGGTTAACTGTCCCTGAGTTCAATCCCCAGTGCCTTCTGTCCCAAATTGGCAATACTGAGGATTGAACACAGGAACAGTCATTCTACCCCAGCCCTTTTGAGACAGAGTCTCACTTATTTGCCAAGGATATCCTTGAACTTGTAATCATCAACTAACTGCTCCTTGCCTGAACAAGTGGTATGGTGTAGCAATTTCATTTTTAGAATCTTATTCACTAAGAATAACTGCTAAAATATGTGCAGATGATTGCCCGAGGATATTCGTTTCGATGCTAACTGTGAGTGAGAAAGGACTGAAATGTCCACCAGAAGATAATTGGCTAAAATCAACACTTCTTTATCCTTGCAGTAAAGGTTTCTGCTAAGAAATATGAGGCAGGATTACTCTGTGTCATATTAACTACCCTTGAAATATTTTTATAAGATGTGAAAGTTTAAATTTCATTTTGAATATAAGTGTTGTTGTTGTTATTATTATTATTATTATTATTATTATTATTTACAAGGTATTTATCCCAGGACCACTTAACCTCTGATCCCTGTCCCCAGCTCTTTATATATTTTATTTAGAGACAAGGTCTCACTGAGTTGCTTATGGCTTCACTAAGTTGCTCAGGCTGGCCTCCAACTTGTTATTCTCCTGCCCCAGCCTCCTGAGCTTCTGGGATGACAGGCTTGAACCTCTGCACTCAGCTATATTTTTAAAACTTCGCACACTGATAATTCAGAGGAATTGTTTCTGAAACACATGTTTTCCCCCAGAGGAATATCCTGCATGCAGGGAAACTTTCTGCAGAGGTGCCCCATGGGAGGCAGGGCCCTCATCTTCATTGGTGTTTATGTGGTGGGGTTGAAGGCCTTCCTCAGGATGGTATAAGAAAAGTTGCTTGAGATAGAGAGGGAGAAGCCAGAGTCCAGGCCATGACTTTGTAAAGAAGCTCATCCAAAAAAAGAATGATCGAGCTTGCCACAAAGAACTGCAGAATTAAAATAAATAAATTCATAAAAGTGGACTCTGTGTTACTGGCCCCAAGGTCCTGATTCCTTCCATCTTCAATGATTGGGCTTTCTACTATAAACTCCAAATAAGAGATCCTTCTCAATCTGTCTCACAGGAGTTCAGAAGCCAAATCCAGGGTCTTTCTATTCTCTAATTTTTTTTAAATCTATTTTTTTAGTTGGAGGTGAACACAACATCTTTATTGTATTTTTAGGGTGTGCTAAGCATAGAGCCCAAGGCCTTGCGTGTGCCAGGTGAGCCTCTACCACTGAGCCCCAGACCCAGCCCCTACATTTTTTGTTTTTGCTTTTTAATTGTTTAGGGGTTTACAGGTGGACAGCATGCCTTTATTGATTTTAATATTTCTCATCATAAATGGGCACAGAGTATTTATTTGATTGATTTCTTTTTGGGTGGTTTCCAGCCTCCAAACCAGGGCCTCACCCTGCTCAGGCCAGTGTTTATCCCTGAGCCCAGCCCTTAGCCTGGCCTGGCCCCAGCTCTGGCTGAATACTGATGAGGAGGAAGAGAGATGGCGGGGTCACTCAGGAAGCGGGGTGCGAGTAGGTTTCACCTGCATGGTGATCAGCAGACAGATCTCAGCGCCCATCACTGAGAGGACCCTGTCCATGCCTGTCATCACATCCATCATAGAATGACTGATGGTGACGATCATGCTGAACAGTAGGTTACCAACAAAACTCTGAACAGAGTTTGGCAGGACCATAGATGACAAATACTGACACTGCTCCCCCCTGCCCTGGGGACTTGGTGAGGAGTGTCCAACTGTCACACATCAATGCACATAAGAACTCAGAGGCTTTGTTCTTTTTTGTGGCTTTAGGGATTGAACCCAGGGCCTTGTGAATTGTAGGCAAGTGCTCTACTACACCTCAGCCCAGTCATCCTAAATTCTTTGTTTAAAAAATGATCTTGAGGAGCTGGGGATGTGGTTCAAGTGGTAAAGCGCTCACCTGGCATGCATGCGGCCTGGGTTCAATTCTCAGCACTACGTACAAACAAAGATGTTGTGTCCACCGGAAAAAACCTGAAATATAAATATTAAATAAAATTCTCTCTCTCTCTCTCTCTCTCTCTCTCTCTCTCTCTCTTCTCTCTCTCTCTCTCTCTCTCTCTCTCTCTCTCTCTCTCTCTCTCTCTCTCAAATGATCTTGAATTCTTAAGATGAAAAAAAAATTTAAAAAAATTGTCAAGTGTAAGGAGAAAACTTCTGGGGCTGTAGCTCAGTGAGAGAGGCACTAAGTTCCATTCCCAGGTTTTCAAAAAATTAATGTTAAAAACAAAGAGAGAAAGAGAAAAAACAACCTGATTTGGGCTTTAGAAAAATAATGTAAATTTCTTTTGTTTGTTTGTTTTGCTTTTGATACGGGGGATTGAACTCAGGGGCACTCAACCACTGAGCCCTATCCCCAGCCCTATTTTGTGTTTTATTTAGAGACAGGGTATTACTGTGCTGCTTAGGGCCTCACTGTTGCTGAGGATGGCTTTGAACTCACAATCCTCCAGCCTCAGCCTCCTGAGCTGCTGGGATTAGAGGTGTGTACCACTGTACTAACCCAAGTATATTTTTTAATGTCCAAAATAGAAATTAGAAAAAAAAACACTTATTAGTGCTTTAGAAGAATAATGCATTAATTTAAGGCATTGAATAATAAATGCATTACTTAATATTTAATTATGCATTACTTATTTTATTAATGATTAATGCATTAATACATAAAAATATTCTACAATCTTGATTTATGTCTGAAACTCATAAATTTAAGTTAGATTGATTTCTCACTCAATTATTTTACCTTCTAACTTAAGATCTCTGAGGCATGCTGTATAGAAGATGGCAGAGTAGAAAATTGTAACTATTGGTTTCTAAATAATACATTCCAGTTAACAGAGGCTAGGCTTGGCTGGTCCCCATTATTGGCGCTGCCTATCATTTGATATGGCCAATACTGAGACTCCAGAACTATTATCTAAATTTCTTCTGCATCACAAAACTAATCAACAGCAGAGATAGACTGAGAGGATAACCTTTTTGCTCATTAAATCTTTTTAAATGCCAGAAGAAAAATAGCACTTGCTAAATAACTACCATGCACTAGGCACTGTGGGAGTGATTATAAAATTTAATCCTTTTTTAAATTTAGTACTGAGGACTGAGCATACATGCTCATTGAGACCATGTATCTAAATAAAATATAAAATGGCTCGGGATGGTGCTCAGAGGTGAAGCATGAGCACCATCCCCAGCCACTCTTTATTTTATTTAGATACAGGGTCTCAATGAATTGCTTAGGGCCTCACTAAGTTGCTGAGGCTGGCCTCTAACTGGTGATCCTCCTGCCTCAGCCTCCAGAGCTTCTGCAATTACAGGCATACTCCACAGCACCTGGCTTTGATTTAATTTTTATGACAGCTCTGAAGTAGATGTCACCTCCATGGAAATCATGCCTGGTGAAGTGGTGACCTCCATGTCCTGATTTTTCAAGTACATCCTCTGGGGCATTCCTGGCCTTTCTCCATACCCAGAATCTTCCAGAAGTTCTCTCTTACTAACAGGAAATGGAGCACCTACAGGGTTGGCAGGCCAAACATACAGGCAAAACTGGGCTGTTTTAATGCCTCCAATTTTAGAGCCAATTCAAATTTTCAACTAGACACCAGAACTATATCCATGATCTTTCTTAAACTTCTGGGCTCCATTGAAGAGGGCTTAGTCTTTTGGGGTGTTACACACTTCATTTTTCTTGGTTCCAGCCAAGAGCTGCATGATGAAAATTGTAATCATACCCAGCTCCATGAGTGTGCCGAAGGAAAGAGGAAGCCACAAAGCTGCTGTGAGCTCAGAAAAGCAAGACATGACTTAATAAAATGAACCTAAAAAATTGCAAGTTACCCCTTCTCCACACTGCATAGGCTTCAGGTTTCAGGCAGCAATTATAGACTAACTCCCCCAAACCAAAGATAAGAACACAACTGAGTCCCTCTGTTGAGCCCACCACGCCCCATGTAATTCTGTTTGGAAAGTCATGTACCCCTCAAAAGCCTACTGCATTCCCATCCCCATGGATAGATACATTCTGGCTGGACAGAGGTCAGAGAGGCCCATCCTTCATCAGTTCATAGAACTAGAGAACATTCCAATCATTTCCAGAGGCTGCAGACAGGGTTGGCACAATTGGATCTAGTTGGGAATCAACCTTTTCTTCCCATCATGTTCAGATGAGCTCTGATTCTGAGTGACTGGAACATCATTGGAACCTCATTTTTAAACCATGTCCATCAAATGCACCAACAACATACATAAGAAAATCATTTCCAGACCCACAGGTGACTGGTTAGAGTCAACCCTCCACTGTCACTCATGGTTTTGATTTATATATTTCACTTGTAGATATAAAAAAGATGCATCTGAGAAAACAATGGAAAGTTCTGGAGAATGTTCTAGATGGACTCACCATCTCATTTCAGGGATTTCAAACTCTCTAGTTTTTTTCAAGTTTTCAGAAATTCTCAAGCAGAGACTTATCTTGCTCTTCCAGATTTTGTATTGCATTCAAATCGAACCCAAGAAAGATGGTGTTGCCCAGGCTGAAAGCACCGTTGATCTGACTGTACGACGTGGCACATGCAGACTTTCCAGGTCACGAAGCTTCCCATTCTCTGAGCTTCACAGAAAGGCTGTCATTCAACTACATGGTGCTGGTCCAGCAGAGAAGAGGCAGAGTGAGTCTGAGCCTCCCTCTGTTGAAGGCCAGAATCCCTCACATCCGGTAGAAAGAGTCTGCAGAATATGAGGCCATTATATGAAATAGAGGATCTGGAAACAAGCAGAAACCACAGGAATGGTGTGTGTGTCCCCCCTCTTCCCCCTTCTCTAACAACAGCACAGAAGACTGTATTGGCCTGTCAGCAGACCAAGAAGATGAAGGGGGGGTGGCCTTCCACAGCACCTTCTCCTTCAACTGGATCTACAGAAGAGGCAGAGTTAGAGGACATAAAGTTTCCCAGTAAGTAAATAAAAATGGAATCACACAGACCCTTTCTCTAATCACCAAGGAAGGCCAAAGAGGGCTGGGGGCACAGCTCCATGGGGAAGCACTTGCCTAGCATGCATGATGCTCTGGGTTCAGTTCAGAAGATACCCCTTCCCAAAAAAGAGAAAAAGCCACACCATGCACCAAGCAGTGTCCTGAAAGGTGAGTCTCATGCTTTCTGTGGTCAAAGCCAATGTGAAGGTGTCTGTAGGTGTCATGTCAGAGAATACTCATAATTATATAGCATCATGATCTTTCCAGTGCTTAAGTGAGTTTAATAGCAAAGCTGTGCTCTTAACCACTGACATGAGCAGTTTAGATTCTCAAGGTGAGGCAAGAAAAAGGTAAGTTCAAAGCCAGCCTCATCAAAAGTAAGGCACTGAGCTACTCTATGGGACCATGTCTCTCCATAAAAAACAAACTAGGGCTGGAGACATTTTCCCTTGCTTCTGAGTTCAATCCTAGAGATAAACAAATAAACAAACAAACAAACAAACAAATACATTCTTTCCATTGTTAATATTATTAAAATAATATTCTAGTCTTTATATTATTTACCTCTTCTCTGAAGTTCAGTATTTTTTCTTCTACTAGTTTTGAGTCTGAATTGTTCTTGATTTTCTAACTCCTTGAAGTAGAAGTCTTGGTTGTTTTCTCTTTTGATGTAGGTATGTACTGATCTAATCTTCTTAAAATTGCCTCTGCTCTATGCTATAGTGTTTTTTATTTTGTGTTTCTGTCATAATTTTTCTAAAGATTTTTTTAAATTTCTATTCTATTTATCAATAGACTCTTGTTTATTTGAGAGCTTGTTGTTACATTTGCAGACATGCAGGATGTTTCTGAAGTTCCTACTGTTGCACATTTCCAGTTTTATTACATTGTGTTCAGGAAAAAGTCATTTTAAATTATTTTTAGCTTCTAAAATTTGTTAAGGTTTGTTTTGTGACTTAACCTTTTGTATAGTCAGTCTAGAGAATGTCATTGTTACTGTTGTGAAGAATTTGACTTCTTTTCACTTTTGTTGAAAAGTTCTGTCCATCTGCTCTGAAGTGTACTTTAAATCCTGTATAAACAAAGAAGAAGAGACAGAAGCAAGGTTCAGAGGCAGAATGACAGAATGGCAGAAAGTCTCCTTGTCCAAGCTGCCAGCTTTACTTATAGTAGTAGGTTCCAATAGGTCACTAGCATCAGTAGTACATTATTGTTTATTGTGCCATTAGGCTATAGATTTAGCAATATTATGAAGCTTCATTGATAGTTACCTATTAAGATTTCAACTTGCAATGTTAGGAGATTTATGTGGCTCTCAAGTAAGTCCATTGCTTAAAGTTACTATTATGTGAAAAGCTTCAGGGGCAGCAAAGCTTGGCAAAACACTGGTTTTCAAAAAAGATAGTCCTCCAGGAGCTCAGTGCTTTTAATGTCAAAAAGATTTCTCATGCAAGGCCAGACCACTGCTATTGATGATGCCAAAGTCCACTTTTAGCATCTCGTAGACTGAGTCATTTGCTCTGGAAAACAAACACATATTAAAGTTCAGTTTGAAGCACTTATCTCAGCATAATGTCAAGAACACAGTATATGGCCCATTCCCCTTTGTCATATAAGGAAAAAATTGCCACCTTAGACCCACATATGGCAGTGTTCAAAGAACCTGGACCACAGCTGCCTGTCTGTGGCCCCATCTCAGGATGAGCTTTCAGGATCCTCTGTGGACAGAAGGCTTCTCCTCACTGAAATAGAAGCTGCAATAGATTCCTTCCCAAAACATGGTGCCAGTTCCCTCCCCAGTTCATCCAAAGAAAGAGATGCCATTTTCTGATTGATTGCCACCTTATAGCCCACATCAGCAACCTCTGTAAAGGCCCATTGACCAAAGATTAGGCTAACAAGTTCTGGAGATGAGAATGTGGGCCTGTCTTTAGAGGAGACTCTGTTGCCTAGGTCCATGTGCTAGATGGTCACTGGCACTGTAGGTGCTGCTGCTACTGAGCATTCCATCTAGTGGGACAGAGAGCTGCAGAATGGGAACACATGGAGGGACCCCTTGAAAAGCATCTTCAGACCCTTGGGCAGTGGAACCATAAGAGTTGCTGAATTGGCCTCCACTCAAACAGCTGTCAAGTAGGAATAATTACAGGTGTCCTCTTCAAGGACTCAAGGTTTCTAATTTTTGAAATGGTGTTCTCTTGAAAAAATTTTAAAAATGATTCCTGGCTCCTGATATATATAATTATATGTATATACTTGTATATGTGTGTGTGTGTGTATATATATATATATATATATATATATATATATATATATATATATATATATGATTTTATATAAGTCTGTCTATATATGTGTTTATGTATGTGTGATTTTAACAAAATCTTTACACAAAATAAGGTATAGATGACTGAATCATACAGGATGTTCCTGAGAGGCAGACTAAACCTTCCCTGTGTTCTTTCACTTTTTAGTTAACCCTTTAACAGAAGGAGAGGAGAAGCTAACACCAAACAGAGGCAAGGAGGGGCAGCTGCACTGGGTAGTTGCAGAGGTGCTGCGTGGCCTGGTGAGAATAGCCTGCAGCTGCCTCCTTCTTCTCAGATCAGTTGTGAAGTGTAAGCTCACTGCGAGACACAGCCTGATTCATGCCCCATGACCCATGATGTGCTGGCTGTCTTAATCAGCACTGTGTTTTGGTTCCATGGCCAATGGTTAAATATTATCAAAAAGTAATTGGGTTTGTCAAATTGATTGACAGGGAGACCCTCCCCTCTTTCATTAGTGATTGCTTCCATTTGGATCTAGGGGTCCCCAGAGGCCAGGTGCTAATGTGGTTCCTAGTCTGATGTTGACAGGGTGAAGATCCTTTGGGGACTTTGTAGAAGGCTCTAGATCATGGGCCTTGAGGGAGGCTACATGAAACCAGCTCTATCTTCTTTCTCCTTTGTTCAGCGCAAAAGTGAGTAGATGTTTTCTCTACCCCATGCTCCCTGCCACAGGGTGCTAACTCAGCACAAGCTCCCATACCTGACCAAAATCTAAAACCTTTAAAACTATACACCAACAAACCCCTTCTCTCTGCACGTTTATAACTCAAGGTTTGCTCCAGTAATGAAAGCCACCGAAATGTCACCATGTTGTCTGGACTACAGCAGCAAAGAAAAATCCAAGAAGGGAGATGGGGATGGATTCCAGTCACATTTCCCAGTGCACATTGGACCAGGGCAACAGCATGTAGAGGGCCTGTTCTCTGCAGAAAGCCTAGGCTTTGATTCTCCTCTTCCCTGTGGACAACAAAGCCTCCCTCTGCCCCAACAGCAGTGCTTAAAAGAAGAGGGCTTTGAATATGGGTTCTGGTGGCTCACTTCCTGAGGTCTAGGTCCAACAGCCAGATGAGGCAGGAAAACACTTGCCCCCACTTGCCAAAAGCACATCACTTTCATGCATAGAGCCATGTCCTCTGTCTTGTTTTCTTGGCTTCAGCTTATCTCTTCTGAACCTTTCCAATTTGCTTCTTTTTCTAATCTTTTAATTTTTTGGCAACACAACCTTTTATCTTCTGGTTTTATCTTTATTACTCACATTCCCTCAGGATGAGTATTCATTACAATATTTTAAATTAAGACCTACACTGCCTTCCTAGTTGTGTGCATCGGGGCTCCCCACACAACATGTGTAATTCTTATCACAGATTTCAGGCAGTTTGTACATTATATTCTATTAAAATCTCAGTTCCACTCAAGGTTGTCACAACCCAGGGATCACAGCTTCCTGCTATATGATGTGCTGAGATATATTCACACTTGCCTGTTAACAGAAATTTCTCTCCACAGCCCTGTGTTTCACACCTCATTTGATATCACAATGCACCAGAAGGCATAAAAAGAAGTGGTCATTTATTTACATTTTGGAAGGGATTCTAGAGGGATACTATATAAGCATAAATTATCACACCACAACTATAATCCCTGGCCTTCTTCAGCCCTGGGGAGGAGGGTTGGTCCAGGAGCTGTCAATCACACGGCTCTTTCTCAGTCACTTCTATGAACTGCAGACTCTGCTCTCAGAAAACATCAGTGACAACCACCTCCAAGAACTTGTGTTGTTCTCTGCATTTGAAACATTATCATTTGAACAAATATTTCAACAAAATTTTCTCTGCATGGAGCTTGGACACCATCACCTACCCAGTGTCCAAGGATGCAGAGATAGATGGCACCCAAAGTATGTTCTGGGGATATAAGGACTCCTGACACTTTGGTTACTGTCTGGCTCACTCTCACTAAAGTCTGCTTCAGAGTCCATGGCCCCCAGATTCCCTCCCACCTTCTATCCCAGTCCTTCAGCTGAGGTTGATGGGAACCCCTGACTTCAGGGCTGGCTATGACAGTTTCTCAGGGGATCATATGATCATAGTTATATCCCGAGAGCCAGGGATGATCAGGACCTGTGCTGGGCCTGTCTGGGAAGAAAAGCTTCTATCAGAATGACCACATCAGCAGATGGATGCAGATGTAGTCAGTATCCACCATCCTCTTTCAGGATGAAGAGAATCTGAGAGCAATATAACCATGGGAAGATGGGAACAGGCTCTGAAGAGAAAATTGGAGCCCCAATCTAACACTCCTGATTCCCATCCACCATGAACTTCACCTGCCTGAAGACCTTCATTGTTAAAGGAAAAATAGACAAAAGCACCTGATAAACCAAGCACCTGAGAGGAACTTTTCCACCAGGAATATGCAAAGCAGTGCTATGGGTTACAGTGTGGGTCTGGAAAGTCCCCCAAAGTCTCATGCACTTAAAGGCTCAGTCTCCAGTGCAGCAATGTCCAGGGGTGGGGCTGATTGGAAATGACTCCATCCCCAGGGGCTGACCTCCTCAGTGGAATAATGCACCAGATGGATTGAAGATGGGAATGGATTATTGGGAGTGGAATCCCATTGGAGGAAGGTTATCACTGGGGATGTGGCCTGAGAAGGTTCATCTCATCCCCAGATTCTGTCTTCTCCACTCCCAAGGCCTGGAGCTGAGCAGCATTCCCCACCACACCCTCCAGCCATGATGTTTTGCCTCACCTCAGGCATAGAGCAATCTATTTTACCTACTATGAACTAAAGCCTCTGAAATGGTCAAAGTTAACCTTCTTTCCTCAGAGCTGTAGGGGTCAGGTATCTTGGTCACAGTAATGAAAAGCTGCATAACACACTATGAAAAACAGAATAAAGCCACAGCCCTTGACAGACACCAATTCTGACGAGTCCTATCTGCAACTCTCCCCTCTTCATTCCCTAATGAGAGAGACCATCTCCCACTACAAAGCCCAAAATATTACCGAACATGTGTAAGTCGCATTGATCCCAGGCATTGGGCACTCACCTTCCTTCCCATAAAACCTGCAAAGCCACTGCCCAGGTGTTCATTCTTAATAGTAGCAAAACACTCTGTGGAGTGTTTCAAGATGAATAAATAAATAGATAAAAGTATCATGACTGCTCACCCCAGCCTGCTTGTTCTGAGTGGGGCTGGGATTGAGGCTCAGTGGTAGAGCACTTACCTAGCATGTGTGAGGCACTGGTTTCAATTTTCAACATCACATTAGATAAATAAGTAAATGTACTGTGTTCATCCACAACTAAAAATTATTTTTAAAAAAGAGGCTAAGTGTTCTGTCTTGTTCCATGAGTACCAGTGGTGCAAAAACTCACAAAATCCAGAGAAGACTTATCATTAAGAGAGACTCAAAGAAGGAGTGGGCAGGGGGCGCTTGCAGGAAGAAGTCCACAGCTGATCAGGGTCATATGATCTGACCTGGCACTCAGGACTTTCTAGAGGGAAGAAAAGAAATCCAGTGCCTCCCTGGGAACCGTGCCCTAGTGCCGGGTGGGCCCCCTGTCAGCTGGACTGGATGGGTTTCCAGAGTGTTTCTGAGGTCACCAGTCCCAGCAAAGGCTGTGTTCCCCTCTCAGTCTTTCTTCTTTTTCTAGCCTGCTCGGGTCTAGGGTGGGTCAAAAAACGAGACAGTCACCTCAGGAGTCAGAGCTCGCCCACGCCAGGGTGGGAGGACAGGCCCCAGGACATAAGAGCCTGGTAACAGGGGAGGCCAGAGGCCCTAGGTCACCTCTGCACAGAGGGCTGGAGGCCAGTGGTGACTGCGGGCTGCTCGCCATGCACTGGGCCTCCATGTGCCACTCCATGCCCCGGGTCTCATCTCTCAGATCGCTGAACTCTGAAGATTTCAGGGCTTGGTGGTGTCTATGGCACTCTGTTCTAGGGCTCTTACCTGTCACTCTCCATCACTATGAAGGCACCAGCATTGAAGCCTGCATTCCTGGGGGTTCTACGGTGCCACCTGCTGTGTGCCCTGGAGGACAGGCTGCCCGTCATCTGGAAAGGACCAGAGCACAGCATCATCTCAATGACGCTGAAAGTGACCCATTGGGGAAACCAACTCCAGGATGAAGTTCCTGGGCGCCTGAAGGGATCTCAGGGAACATGTGAGTTGAGAGTGGCCTGCAGAATGTGGGTTTTGGGAGGAGTTTGCGTCCTGTAGGCTGTTCGACAGCAAAGAAGACCCTCAGTTTACACTCTGGGCTGGCCAGTCAGTGGGCACTGTCAGGTAGGAACACCTGGGGCCACCCGTGGGAGGTCAAAAGGATGAAAACAACCCCTCCATTCCTGGGGTGGCAGAGCCTAACAGAGGGGCATTTTATAAAAGATATGAAGAGCTGGAAAATGGTCAAACTAGTGTATTTTAAAGTTGAAATAAAAGCTTGCAAAATTTGAGGACCGTACGGTTGTGTACCTATTGTCTAAATAAATATTAGGTCATTGACTTTCTCTACCCTTTTAGTTTTTTTTTTTTATTTTAGTGAATAATCAGTTTTGCCAGCATTTTCTTCAGGAGCTGAGCATTACCCACAGCAGGGAAGACAAACTTACAATTCTCAGATTGCTTTTGACTTCAAGTCTGTGCTCCTGCACTTCTGAATTTAGAGGAAAATTATTTCTTGATGTATTTTTCATGTGTGATTTCTTCCCTTATCCTCTAGGACCCGGTGGTATTTGTTCATTGGTTTTTATAAGCATCTATTGAAATGTAGTTTTTGTATGAAATACTCCCAGTTGCCACAGAGTGTAGTTTGAAAATTAGAAAGTGCGGTCAGAGAAAGCTGCTAGTGGCTTCATTTTCCAAGAATGTAAATCATTTTCTTTTTGTGATTTCAGGGAGTTGATATTACATAGCATCTGAACTTTGTGGGGACAATTTTTGGTAATACATCTGTCATTAAAAAGGCTTTGGGGTTTCCTTTCTAGGAGCAGTGCATAAATTTAAGCCAAGCAATGTTGAAGGATAAGACGTTTTTAAGCATCTAGAGCATTATAAGACTACTGTAGAAATAAATTATAACAACCAAGACCTACAAATGGTGTGCAGAATGGAGTGTGGGAGAGGGGTGAAGACCAAAAAAGAAAGAAAAACAGATGACTTTGCTTTTGTCCTTTGTAATATCAAATTTGTAGCACTTGTCATTTTCTTTGGGTTTAGTTTTGGGAAATAAAAGGTTTATATTTAAAAGAAAATACTTCACAATATAAAACAATTGACATTTGAATGCCTTTTGAGTATGTTTGTAAACTTATTGGATTCATATTTAATATTAAAATGGACTTTTGGTAGGATTATTAGATATAAAGGGTCCCTGAGGGGAAATCTCATATCAGTTTATTTGCAGTATATCTTCTTCAGAAAGCAGACTGGCTATAATATAAACTAACCCACCCTGCAATATCCCCCTTTGAATTGCTTGTAAGAATCCCTGAGATTTGCAATTGATAAGACAGAGTAAGCAGCAGTTCTTGCAGTGCTCAAAACATTTTAGGAGGCAGGAAATCTTTCTCTATATCCAGTCCCTCTTTTTGGTCAGTATCAGGGGTAAGTACAAAATTTGAACTTGAAAACTTAAGATGCCACTTGTTCTACAGGAAAATGCCTGAAAAGAGCATGGCTATGATACAGACACTACTTTTGAAAACAAATTCCAGTGCACCAGGTAACAGTTTTTAGCTACAAATTTTTAAAAAAATTATTATTAGACTGGGCTAGCTGAATTAGGGGTGAATTAGAGCTTTTTCTAGATTCTGTATCCTGATTCCACCTTTAACTATGCTCATAAAGCTTTTGGATTTCAGAACTTATGACATAATAGACTGTGTACACTTTTGTAGCAGACACTTGGAATGAGAGTTTCAAACAGAATTATTTTTTACTGAACTGTCAGTCTTAAAGTTCAATGCAAATGATTCCTGTCTCACAACATACTTTTTTTCATAAAATTATTCTTTTTGTGGTTTTCAACTGGAATATTACACATTTTAATTTCTAAAGATGCGGGATTTTTTAATAAAACCTGAAAACAATTTTTTATTACATGGAAGGCAGAACCAAGATAAGATTAATTCAATCCAGATGTAAAAAGTATGTGAATTTTAAATTTGAATGATCTTAACAAACTTTATTTTTCTTGATGAGGCTGTCTGGTTCTCAGATAACACTTACAAATTATCTTGTAGGTTTTTTTCTGAATTGATAAACAAATATATGGGCATTCTCAAAAACCATTTTACCATGATTTTAAAACTTTAAAAGGAAGAAAGTGGAGATTTTTTTCTTATTATTTATTAAGACATACTTCATAATGCTCTAGTTTGGAACATAAAGGCTTTTTCTCAAGTGGGAAAATGAGTTCTTTAACACTTTGTATCCTTATGGGCAAGGTATAGAGACTTTCTTTTTTATTCATACAATTTCAACTTTTTTCTTTTACAGACAAAACAAGTTTTAGTCTTCAATGGAATTCTGCTACAAAACAGTTTGTAGTTTTGAGTGAAGCAATTGGTTCTTGTATAAAGGCTTTCAATCCTCTATGGCCTTCTTACTCCTGAAAACAAACAACAAAAATAATTTATGAGAAAACTTCAGTGTATTTCGTAATCTGTGTCCATAATATTGGAATTCTAAAAGGTATTTGTGGCATACTTACAGTTATATATTTTAGAATGTCTTTGTATAAATAATATATATATATATATATATATATATATATATATATATATATATATATACATATATATATATATCACAATTTGAGAGTTTGCTACATTGTGATTGTGTTTAAAACAGAAGGAGGAATAGGAGAAATGTAAGGAAAGAATTTATGCTAATGAAATTTTAGTTAAACTATATCCTTCCTAAACCTAAGCAAAGAAAATGGTATTGTGGGCCTCTGTAGTTAAACTTCAATGTAGGAGTAGACTTTTTAAACTGTATCTTATCTTGGGGTAGAGACTTGGGAGGGGGCTATAGCAATAAGTAAAAACAAGTTTAAGAGATAATTTGAGATGAAGGAGGAAGTAGAATACTGGGCAATCTGTTGCAAGGAAAATTTAAACTTAGAAGGATAAGTATTTAAAACAAAGCTGAGGTAGGAAGATCTTTTAATTTAGATGTGGGAATTAAAGATTGAGATTTTCTTTAGTTGAGGATAAAGAACTGAATGAATGGAATTGAGCTACTTGTAAGCATGGAATATGTCTCTTGTTGATAATTGCCTTGGAAACCTTGTCTGCCTCAGTGTCATGTTGAATCACTACTTTGATGTCAAATAACGTACAGAGATTGGGTGCTTATTTCTGTCCCATACCTCTACCAAAAGCCAGTTTATTTTTAAAAGATTGGGAACATATTTTATCTAAGAGCTAATGATGAAATAAATACAAATATTTAATTATTTCCTCAGCATTTGGGGAAGCTGCTAATGCCTCCCTCTTAGGCTGTAGGACCAAAAGGAGTAACAGCAGTAACAGATGAAGTTATAATAAAGTTTTGCGTATAAATGAGCAATCTGTATGTCCCATTATCTTATGTAATTTAGGGTATAGTTATTTCTGATGCAAGTTTGTATACTATCCCTGTTTATATGAATCATAATGAGCAATCATGCAGTATACCATAGTGATCAAAAAACTACAGAACACTGAGAATGGCTAAGAATTAATTGATCTGACAATTGGTCATATTACCTTACCAAGATAAAAATCTTCTAAACAAATTCCTAGATGAACTCACTACACACATAATGAGAAGGCAGTGCTTTTCTGGACAGTTATTTGAGTTTTATAGCATTATCTTGAATGTCTTTTCTCATCTGTGGCCTTTCCAGTAGAGTTCCATCTCTACAGCAAAAAATTGGTAGAGATTGGTTCATTACTGAGGTGCTTGAATTAATGTGGTGATAGTTGAGGTGATTTTCATACCCTTAGTATTCCAGATATTTTCTGATGTTTTCCTAGTTTTTTTTTAATCTTATAGAAAACAACACCTTATATTAATTGATAGCCATAGTTTTATGTGAGAGAAGAATTCATTGTAAGAATGAATTCTGGAAGAAGATCTTAAGAAATGAATTGAAGTTGTACAATTTACTTTCTAAGTGCTTCTCTTTTTGGTCATATTAAATGATATGTAATGAATTTTCTCCCCAGAGGTAGCACCACTTCTGGTATATCATTTCTGGTATATCTGGTAGATGTCCTCTTTCTCCTCCTCCTCCTCCTCCTCCTCCTCCTCCTCCTCCTCCTCCTCCTCCTTCTCCTCCTCTTTCTCCTTTTTCTTCTTCTTCTTCTTCTTCTTCTTCTTCTTCTTCTTCTTCTTCTTCTTCTTCTTCTTCTTCTTCTTCTTCTTCATGAGGGTGGGAACTCATTATGTTATTTTTGCAAATTTATTCTTGAATTATTATATATAGCCAGGAAAATCCACAAATCAGAAACATATAGCACAAAGTTATAACATTTGGGCATCTGAGTCAAGGAAGAAAAAAAACCCCACTGTATGGTCATTGTCTTTGTACCAAGGTTAACTACCATTCTGACTGTTAATGTCATAAGTGAATCTATTGTTGTTGGACTGAATTTAAATTCAATCAAACATAAGATGTCATTTTTGTGTCTTCTTTAACTCAATATAATGCCATGTAATATGTCCAAATTGATAAAAAATAGTAACTTTTTTATTTGTATGATTGAATATACCTAAGTTTTTATCCATTCAGCTGATAAACATTTGTTGGTTAACATTTTAATAGCTCATAAAGTTAACATTTTAGGTTGGAAGGAGAACACAGTCTTATGATTAACAAAATAACTTCCAATTTTTTCAGAATAGTCCATTCTTTAAAACAAAACAAAACAAAAAAAGCTGCAAAGAAGGATTCATTTTTTGCATTCTTCCTGTGTTTATGCTTCTCCCCCTATACAAATTCCTTTGCTTACTCTACATCACCTCCTCCAAATTAAGTTATCTTTTCTTAAATAACCATGAAAACATTCA